>NW_026897444.1:0-331994 GCF_033153095.1 Gastrolobium bilobum | reverse complement strand
ACTACTTTTGAATGCCTCATATTGTTGCATTTATTGAACTCGAAATTGAAAGACTACAAATTGTGAATAAGAACTTTTCAACTATAATATTTCTTCAACTTGTCCGCATTCCAAGTCCTTTTAACCTGTTTCCCCTTTGAGGTTTCCAACACGTATGCTCTTTTTGATAGTTTGGCTTTAATTCTATATGGTCCTTTCCATCTTGGAGTCAGCTTTCCTTCAGCCGCATTCCGTCCTTCGATGTCCGCTCTTCGAAGAACCAGGTCTCCCACCATGAATGATCGCGGCTTGTCCTTTTTGTTAAATTGGTTCGCCACGAGTTGCTTTGCCGCAAGATTCTTGCAATGAGTAGAGACCCGAGCTTCATCAATCAAATCAAGCTCCACAGCTATTTTGTTGTTATTCTCTTTTTCGGTTTTCAATAAGGCTTGGGCTCTTCGCCATGATGGTTCTCCTAGTTCTACCGGGATTGTGGCCTCCGTTCCGTAGGTCAACCTGAACGGGCTTTCTCCAGTGGAGGTTTGTACCGTGGTTCTGTATCCCCATAGGACATACCATAGTTCTTCTACCCATTTTCCCTTGGCACATTGCTCCATTCTTTTGCGCAATCCGGCGATGATAACTTGATTTGCCGCCTCGGCTTGGCCGTTGGATTGAGGATATTCAACGGACGCGAAGCGATGCCGGATGTGAAGATTCGCCATTAGTTCTTGGAAAGCTCTGCTTGCGAACTGGGTTCCATTATCGGTGACTACCTCGGTAGGAATTCCAAACCTGCAAATCAAATTCCTTTCAAAGAAGCGCTGCACCCTTGCCGTGGTAATCGTTGCTACTGGCTCTACTTCTATCCATTTGGTGAAGTAATCAACAACTACTATTAGCCATTTTAACTGTCCTTCAACCGCCGCAAATGGGCCCAGAAGGTCCATCCCTCATTTAAAGAAAGGCCATGGAGCTGTGATCAAGCTTAACTCTTCTGGTGGCGCCAACAGGTTTTTGTTGTGCTTCTGGCATTGATCACATTCTTGTACATGCTCTTTTGCGTCCTGATTCATAGATGGCCAAAAGTAACTCGCTTTGAGAGCTTTCTGGGCTAGTGCCTTGCCCCTCATGGATTTCGGATAGGACATATTTCGCCCTGTCCGAGTTTAGACACTTTAGCAGGAGGGAATAGATTCCTTTCTTATACAATTGCCCTTCAACCATTATGTATGCTGCAACATCCTTGACCAGCTTCCGAGCTTCTTTGGGGTGGGGAGCGTCCCATTTTCTATGTGACCAATGATGGCACTACGCCAATCTTTGCCCTCGGTTATCTGCATGACACATGTGGGTTCTGGGATGTTCTGCTCAACCACCGTTCTACGGTTTCCATAACCCTTGGTACTTGCTAGTTTTGATAGTATGTCAGCCCTGCTATTTTCATTCCTCGGGATATGACTGACCTCTACCTGTTCGAATTCCGCCATTAGCTGTCTTGCGGAATCCAAGTACTTTGCTAGCAATGGTCCCTTAGCTTGATAGCTGCCTGCAATCTGTGAGGTGACCAGTTGCGAGTCGCTATAAATTTGAAATCTTCGTGCTCCGAGCTCCTTGGCCTGCTGAAGCCCGGCTATAAATGCTTCATATTCTGCCTGATTGTTTGATGTTTTGAAGCTCATCTGCATGGAGTATTCAATCGAGACTCCTTCCGGGTTCTCAATAATTACCCCGGCTCCACTTCCTTTGGAGTTTGAGGACCCATCCACGTAAATTTTCCATGTGTTCGGGTTTGTTGAGCTCTCCTTTTGGATTGAAGTGAGCTCTCTGACAAAATTCGCCAACGCTTGAGATTTGATCGCTTCTCGGCTCTCAAAAGATATGTCAAATTCTGATAGTTCCACAACCCAAGCCATCATTCTTCCTGCTATGTCAGGCTTATGCAAGATCTGCCGAATTGGGAGGTCGGACCTGACTACAACCCGATGTCCTTGAAAATATGCTCTCAGCCTCCTAGCTGAGATTAATAAGGCGAAAGCTACCTTCTCTAGCTTCTGATAACGGAGCTCTGCTCCTTGCAAGAGCCGACTTACAAAGTAAATTGCTTGATGTCCCTCCTCATCTTCTTGGACCAAGACCGAGCTAACAACAATGTCTCCCACAGAAAGATACATTATCAACGGCTCTCCTTCTCTTGGACTGGAAAAGACTGGCGGTGATGCCAGCTGCTTTTTAATTTCTTAGAATGCTGCCTCACATTCTGAAGTCCATCCATATTGTACCTCTTTTCGTAATAACTTGAAGAAAGGTAGTGTCGTTTCTGCAGATTGAGGTAAAAATCTAGTGAGGGAGGCTAGTCTTCCCGTCAACTGTTGGATCTCCTTCTTGCTTCCCGGGGCCTTCATTTCTAGCACGGCTCTATGTAACATCCCGAGCACTGACGAGGGCGGGGAGTGATCGCCGGTGCAAAGAGGCACGGACAAGGAGCGGCTCCTGACAGGCTTCCAGTGGGGGGTTACATGCATGAATGAATTGAATCGACACCCGAAAGAGAGGGATTCCAAAGACTGTGCATGTGTGAAACTGCACAGTTTGGGATAACTTATAATAATTAATTAGTACTACCTATACTAACAAGATGCATCTTCTTTTCGGTAGCCCAGAACGGAAGAACTCCACAGTTAAGCGCGCTTGACTTGGAGCAATTCTGGGATGGGTGACCTCCTGGGAAGTTTTCCCTGGAAGTGTGCGAGTGAGGAAAAAGCACACTGAAAAGTCTCGTGTTAGTATGTGGGGATAGTCATTGATTCTTGAAGCGGCCGGGCGTTACACTCTACATTTGTCCGGGTTAGCTTCTATACCTCGGTGCGTTAGCATGAATCCTAGGAATTTCCCTGCAAGGATTCCGAAAGCACATTTAGTCGGGTTTAACCGAATACGGTGCTGCCGCAGTTTGTTAAAGGTCTACTCCAGGTCTTCCATATGCATTGCTGAATTGACCGATTTGACTATCATGTCGTCTATATACACCTCCACATTCTTGCCATGTTAATCTGCGAATACCTGATTCATCATTCTTTGATAAGTGGCTCCCGAGTTCTTCAGTTCGAAGGGCATCACATTGTAACAATAATTTGCCTTCTCTGCTATGAAAGCAGTCTTCTCCTGATCTTCGGGGTGTAGGGGGATTTGATTATATCCCGAATATGCATCCATGAAGGATAACATCTGGAACCCGGATGAGTTATCCACAAGCTGGTCTATATTGGGCATGGGGTATGCATCTTTGGGACATACCTTATTCAGGTCAGTGTAGTCTGTACACACCCTCCATTTCCCATTCGGCTCTTTTACCATGACCACATTCGATAGCCAGGTTGTGTATTGTATTTCTTTGATGAATCTGGCTTCCAGCAATTCCCTTACATGATCTTCTAGTACCTGCCGGCGTTCCGCGCTGAGTTTCCTTTTCTTTTGCGCTACTGGCTTAGACCCCGGATATACTGCGAGCTTGTGACAAAAAAAATGAGGGTCTACTCCAAGTATCTATGAGGATTTCCAAGCAAAGACGTCCATGTTCCTTCTTAGGCACTCGGTAATCTGAATCTTATCCTCATTTACCAGCCCCCTACCAACTCTGGCTGTTTGAGTTTCTTCTCCAATGACTACCTCCTCCAGCTCTCCATCGAGTTCCGGCCTTGGGATCTGAGTTTCATCCCTCATGTCCAACTCCACCATGTTTACCGGTGTCGTTCCCTTCTTCTTGGAGTTATCCTGCTTACTGCTGGGATTATCCACGGCTGGTATCTGAAGGCTGCTGCCTATTGCTCTGACCGACTTGAAATAACAGTCCTGAGATTCCTTTTGATCTCAATGGATGGTGATGACCGTGTTCTGCTTACCAATCATCTTGAGCTTCTGATGCTTGGTGGAGACCAGCATATCCCAATCATGGATAGTTGGCCTTCCTAGAATTACATTATACTCCGACGGGAAGTCAGCTACTATGAATCTTATCCTTTCCGACTTGTAAGCATCCCTCGTTCCCAAGGTAAGCCTCAAGTCAATGTATCCTTTAGGGATAGTATCACAGCCATTGAACGCCATCAACGCCGTGTTGCAAGGTTTTAAATCTTCCACATCCAGGTTCATTTTCTGGAATGCCTGCCACAGAATTATGTTAGCACAGCTACCGTTGTCGAGGAACATTTTCTTGACTTCACTTTTGACCAGTGTGCCTATGATAACTAACCTGTCAACGTGCCCTGACATGACATCCTCCAGCTCTTCCTTTGTAAAAAACAGCCGCGGTGCTTCTAGTTCGGCTTCTTTAAACTTAGGCCGCTCTCGTATCGAAAGCACCTCTCTCAAGTACTTTCTTCTAGCATTCATGGTATCGCCTCCCCCGCCAAAACCTCCGCTAATAATGTTGCATTCAAACTCGGGTTCTATGAATTCATCCTCTTCTTTGGCCGGCTTCTTACCTCGGCCCTCATCCCTGAACTTTTTATCCCGGGGTGGGCTCGATGGCCGTCATCCTTTCCTCTTCTTGTTATTCTTCCATCCCTGAGTCCTTATTAGATACTGACGCAACTTTCCTTCTCTGATATATTTTTTCAATTACGTCCCTGAGATCCCAACATTCATCAGTGGTGTGACCAAGGCCATCATGGAACGCGCAGTATCGGGATTGGTCAAGACTGGCTTGGTTTAGTAATGGTCGTGGTCTATCCACCTTCTTCATTTCAGTGGATGCTACCTCCCTCCAAATTTGGGACCTGGATGAATTTAAGGGTGCATATCTATCAAATCTTACTTTAGCTGGAACTTTTTCTTCTGGCCTTTTACCACGGACCTCGTTTTGACGTCAGTTTCCCAGCTTCTCTACCTGGCCGAGGTGTTGTCGTGGGTCGGTATTTTCAATCTCCATTTGTTCCAGCTCCAGATATTTTTTGGACCGTGCGGTGAACTCAACTAGAGTTCGACTGGATCTTTATACACGGATCGTGCCAGCCTGGAGGACCCATGTAGTCCAACAATCACCAAATGCAAATGAACTTTCTCAGATAAACCAGGAACTTGCAAGGCATCCAATTTGAAACGGTCCAAATACTTCTGCAAGGTTTCGCCAGGCCGTTGCTTGATTTTTCCTAGTGCAAATTCGGACTTTGGTTGTTTTTTGCTCGTAGCAAAATTCAGCAAGAATCTGCCTCCAAACTCTTCAAACGATCTGATGGATCCCGCTGGAAGAGACGAGAACCATGACTGAGCCGCTCCTGTCAGTGTGGTTGCAAATAACCGGGTTATCAACAGCTCTTCGATCCCCTTAATGTACATAGTCGTGTCAAAGGCGTCCAAATGCACTTGGGGATCCTGCGTCCCATCATATTTCAGGATTTCAGACAAGTTGAGGTTCTCCGGATACGGTGCATCCACGATTTCATCCACAAAGGGGCTATCATTGTATTGCCCCCTATGGTATTTCCTCTTGTAGACCCCGGACACATCATTTGGGTTCGAGTTCCGGGATGGACGTCTCCAATCTGTATGCTGGGGGCTCTCTCCCAGCCTTTCCGGTTGCCCTAGCGGGTTTCTCCCACCTTAGGGCCCTCGACTATGATTCATGTTGAGTGCGCTTCTTTGAGGTCAGTTTTCGACTTCTCTAGTTGTTCTCGCCCGAGTTCGGGTTCCATCGGGGTTCGCCGGGGTGCTGGTGATCCGCAGGTCATTCATGACCGTTATAGCATGTTCTGGGTTCGGGTTCACGGTTCGACCTATGCGAGCTTCCAGCTCTCGCATTTGTCTAGCACCTGCCTCCCTCTCAAGCCCATGCCTTTGCTCCATTTCCTCCATCCTCCGAAGTACCGCCGCAACAGCCAGATCTGTTACTCGAGAGTCACCAACTGCCCCAATTGGTGGCTGCTCATCCCTTACCCTTTGTTCCTCCATTGGTTGCAGACCTTGCACATATGGGGCGTCATGATCTATGGCCGGGGTCGATGCCGAATCGGAGTGTACATCGCTAACGTGCACTGCATCTGGATCTATCTGCCGATGATCCAAAGGATTCTCCCTGATTGGAGAGATGGGCTGGATCCTGGAATTCGATCTTGATGGTTGTCGCAATCCGCTTCTTGTGTTTCTCGCCATTACGGCTTTCGATCACGTAGTAGTGGAAAAGTTCCCCACAGACGGCGCCAATGTTCCGCCTGAGGCAAATATGTCTGACCGAAGGTCGAGTCTTTGATGTTGGATCTAGGGCTTTCTCTCTAGATATCTATGAACTAGGTATCTTGGGGACAACTGATCACTACACACTATATGATGGCATTAGCCAGAAGGGCTGTATGTGTGTACTGTCGTGTCTTAAAAGAAATAGGGTTAGAGAGATCAGTCATACTTGTGGTCTTTAGTCCCTATTTATAGAGATTACCTCTGGGCTGATTCGGGTTGGGCTTCTCGCTATCGTGGGCCTTCCTCTGGTCCATAACAGATTTATATTTAATTAGACATCTTGAGTTTCAATGCTCATAATAAAAAAAATGTTGGTACAGCGTCCCTCAACAATGTTTGGAACCAAATTAAATCAACTGTAATAAAAAAACTGATTGTAGAAGGAGGAAAATTATAGTATTTGTTTAAGAGGGAGGATCCACTTACCACCACTAAAACATACCACCTATACAACCAATTTGATCACCGTTGGATTAAAATTAAATTTAATGGTATACGATTAATCTTTATAATCCTAATTTTTTACCTTTTATTCTCTCACATCTTCTCTCATCCTCTCACAACTCTCTAAAAGTTAAAAAAACAATTTACACATGTTCTCTAAATTTGATTATAAAAACAAAATAAAAAAACAATTACAGTTCTTATATTTTTTTCTGCAAAACAGATCTTACCAAACGGGATTTTTTTTTTGAAAATCAAAAAATTGTTTTTGAAAACTGATTTCAAACAGGTTCTACATTTATAATCTTTTTTTGCTTACAACCACTTTTATAATTAGGGGAAGGATATTGTAACAACCAAGTTGTGTTACTATCATGTTATTACCAATCAATCTCACCGTTAGATCGATTATATTGATCCAACGGTTATATTTATTTCCATCTTTGTATGGTTATGATTCCCCATATTTAAAGTGAAAGCATTAAATATGAGAAATCATAACCATACAAAGGTGAAAATAAATATAAAGTATTAAATTTGAGAAATCATGACCATACAAAGATGGAAATAAATATAACCGTTGGATCAACATAATCGATCTAACGATGAGATTGATTGGTAGTAACATAACTTGGTTGTTACAATATCCTTCCCCTTATAATTATAGGGTCAAAATCAAATCAACGACTCTTATTTTATGCCATTTTGTAATCGTCGATTTGATTTTGTTCTAACAACCATAAAAATGGTTCTAAGAGGAAAAAGATGGTAAGTATACGTCTTCCTCATAAAAAACCTAACAAGTTTTATCGAACACTCAATATTACCGTGCAAATAAACCCCTTTCTTTTATATATTATCCATCGATTTATCTATTATTGATTAAATTGATTCAAGCTGTGTAGGACCACATAGGCGGCTGTCAACACTTATTTTTGTCCTATATTTTGCAAATAATATAACCAAAAAATATCTAAGAAGGAAGAAGAGAGAGAGGGGCATTTTGGAAAAAATCGCAGCATAGATGTGGATTGAGCATGTAATGTTCTGGCTTCGATATCTCCTACATCCACCATCGGATTGAGCTGAAATTATTTTAACAATATCTTAACTCATTCTTCTTCACATCTAACAGATTTGTTGATTGGATGTCTATATCATCCCAGAATTCAAAACCAAACCTGTTCTCCTAGAGGATTCTATAGCAAACAACAATTTTAATGAACCGTTGGATGGTCCTTAAATTTTGTTAGCGTATTCCTCTCATATGATACTTCAATTTGACCGCTAAGATTTTTAAGTTGAATCCTCTAGTGTGAGATATTAATTTCGAAAGATGACTTTCCTCATTAAAAAAATCAACGTTTATCCCATTTTGCCAAAAAAAAACCCACATTGGAGAGCTTTCCTTCCTTTGTCTCCCTTCCCCTTTATATAAGGAGCCACTTCCTTACATTTTCCTACACACAACACCAATACACTTGAAAAACACAAAATAATAAATAAAAAGATACTTAGGCTTGTGATCAAAACAAAACGGATCTGGATCCTCTCATGTGAAAATTCACATGACCATGTCAGGTGGAGAATCATAACCATACAAAGGTGGATCAATGATAAAAAAGGAGGAGAGAAAAAAAATGATAAAATAGATAATTACGAAATCATAATCGTTGATTTACCTTTGTATGGTTGTGATCTTCTCACATTACCATATCATATTTTTTTGGCACATTAGAGAATCCATTTCCAAACAAAACTGATCCGTGTATGGGTCAAAAGACACTCCGTTATTTTTTCTACCTTAAATATGCACATTTTCTGCATGTTTCACTCGCATTAAATCGACAATTATCAAAAGAATTAAATGGACGAAATATTTCTCATTGTAGGGGTCAAAAGCCACTGCAAACCTGATTCCGCGGCTAAAGTGCTGCATGTAGTTGTCAAATAACCGTTAGGTTCCAAAAGAAACACACCTAATGGTTGAGCATTAAGGACTCTTAAATATTATATATCCATTCTACACATAAGGGATTTTCTGTTTTTTCTCAAGATTTAATGGAGTGAGATATAGATTGGCGGACAGTATGTCTTAGAAAGGAATGGAGAAAAGCTATAAGTATGGTGGAGGGTTAGACTCGCTGTTATTCCTATGTTCCAGATGGTCCTTTTTTAGTCCTTTTCCCCTTCATTTCCCTCACTTCTTCTTGTCCCTTTCTTTTTTACTTTTATTTATTTATATATACATATATTTTTATTTCATTTTATTTTATTTTATTATTTTATTTGTGTATTTTTATTTATTTATTTATTTTTTATTTTTTATTTTTTTTACTTTTTTTCAACCGTTTTGTATCTTTCATGTGGGTTCATCTACCACCGACCCCAATTAATTTGGGATAAATGTGTTGTTGATGTTGATGTTGATGTTGTATTATTATCATAGTTTATGAAAATTAGATGAGTCACTTCAAATTTGGTAGCATCTAATTGATTTAAAAAATGGACAACATTAATTTTATATTAAGGTAGAAATTAGCAATAAATCATATAACTGAGACCGAGTCTCCTATCCCCCCCAACCCCCAAAACAACAACACACACAGACACACAAAAAAAAAAAGACCTTTTTCTAAACCAAACCGTAGTTATAAACAAATTCTAAAATATAATGGACATTTCTTATTATTATTTTTTTGTTATTAAGAGTGAAATATTTTAAAATAATACGTTGATCATAGCGAATGATGGTAGAACTTTAGGGTTTGGGCAAACGATAGTTGTCTATTAAAAAGAAAACTAGGATACATTAATTTGAGTCATTGTTGTTTATTAAACAAAAAGTAGTCATTGATTAAAAAAATCTCTCTAGGGGTTTACCCATTTATGACCTAATAGAAATATCAATTTATTATATTAAGAAACAAGCAATATTACTTCTTCTTTTTTTGTATAGTAAACAAGCAATATTACTTACACTTGAATAAAATGTAAACCAAAAAATAAAATAAAAAATGCTTAACTACAGTTGAAAAAAGATTGCAGTATTTGAAGACTAGTTAACTTGTAAAACTACATTTGATAATTTTTTTATATTCTACTAACCAAACTATGAACTGTCTCAGCTTGTGATGCATATGGGGAAGATGATGGGCCAACCAAACACTAACCCTGCATAGTCAATGTTTAGCTCATCAGAAAAACTTCCTACTTATACTTATGTTCTTTCTTTCTTTGGTTTTCTTAAAGCACTTTTAACTCGCCAAACCCCTTTCCAAATCCCACACGCCAATAAAAAATAGACAAGTAGTGGATATAGTCAAAGAACATTACATTACAAAATCTATGTTGGCTTCTTTAGCTATATAACTAGCACACAATTTGGTGTGTTAGCTCATCTTCCTATTTATGTCCTCTTCTTCACATAACTTGGGTGATACATGCCTTTCTTTTCTCACTTTTGTATGCACACAAACACACAATGGGATCATCATTCAAGCCCAACTCATGCACCAGAAAAACCCCACATAGATTAGAAACCAAGAACTTGTCATACAAATTGTGCAGCCAACTTGATGAATATAGAAGTCTTTGTTTTGGCTCAAATCCTAGGAGAGGTGCTAAGTTCATTTTGAAGGATGTAAATTGTGAGGCAAGGCCAGCAGAGTTAACTGCTATTGCTGGTCCTAGTGGAGCTGGAAAAACCACACTGCTTGAAATTCTTGCTGGGAGAATAACCCCATGTAGAGTGTCTGGCCAAGTGCTGGTCAATCATAGGCCTATGGAAGTGAACCAGTTCAGAAGAACATCAGGGTATGTTACACAGGAAGATGCTTTGTTCCCATCACTTACAGTTAGAGAGACACTCATGTATAGTGCTCTTCTGAGGCTTCCTGGGGGGAGAAAACTTGCTGATATCAGAGTTGGAGAATTGATGAAGGAGCTTGGGTTGGATCATATTGCAGATTCAAGAATTGGTGGTGGATCAAACCATGGCATATCGGGTGGGGAAATGCGTAGAGTTTCCATTGGTGTTGACTTGGTTCATGACCCTGCAGTTATTTTGATTGATGAACCAACTTCAGGGTTGGATTCAGCATCAGCTCTTAACGTAGTCTCATTGCTTAGACTAATGGCAGTTAATCAAGGTAAGACAATTGTTTTAACTATCCACCAACCTGGTTTTCGAATCTTAGAGCTATTTGATGGCCTCATTTTGCTGTCTGATGGATTTGTCATGCATAATGGATCATTGAATCTTCTTGAGGCAAGGCTCAAGTTAGCTGGGCATCACATTCCCCACCATGTCAATGTCCTCGAATTTGCTCTTGATGTCATGGAAAGCTTGGTTATACATACTTCAGAATATGGGAACAACCAATTTCTTCTCAAAGACAAAGAGCACCAAGATCACAAGATGAGGAAGCAGTGCTCTAAGATTGTCAAAGAAAAGGCTCTTTTGTACTCAAATTCTCCAATGGGGGAGATTTTAATCCTAGGACAAAGATTTTGCTTCAACATATTCAGGACCAAGCAACTCTTTGTAGCCAGGGTCCTACAGGCCATAGTAGCTGGATTTTTACTGGGGACCATATTTTTGAATGATGGCAGCCAACAAAGTCAAGTAGCATTGCAAACAAGAAGTGGCTTTTTTGCTTTCAGCCTTACCTTTTTGTTATCATCAACAACAGAAGGCCTACCTATTTTCTTGGAGGAGAGAAGGACTTTGATGAGAGAGACCTCGAGAGGAGCTTATAGAGTTTCTTCCTATGTTTTAGCAAATACCCTTGTGTTTCTTCCTTTCCTTCTGATGGTTGGTCTTCTGTACACTACTCCAGTTTATTGGCTTGTAGGATTAAGGAAAGACATTGAAGGTTTCCTTTACTTCTCCTTAGTGGTTTGGTTGGTCCTACTCATGTCAAATTCTCTCGTGGCTTGTTTCAGCGCTCTAGTGCCAAATTTCATCCTAGGGACCTCGGTGATTGCTGGTCTAATGGGGTCTTTCTTTCTATTTTCAGGGTATTTCATATCAAAGGAAAAAATACCCAGTTACTGGATCTTTATGCACTATTTGAGCCTATTCAAGTATCCATTTGAATGCCTCATGATAAATGAGTATGGAGGAGAGCAAGGGAAAATTAGATGCATAGAAATTAGTAATGGAGAATGCATATTACATGGAGTTGAGTTCTTAAGACAACAGGGTCTGAAAGAGTCACAAAAATGGACCAATTTGGCTGTAATGTTGGGCTTCATAATGGGGTATAGAGTGCTTAGCTTTTTTATTCTTTGGTCCAGATGTTATACAAGAAAATAGAGCAAGTTTACAACAGTATTAGCTTTTCAATTCTTTTCACAAACGATAATGCATGGCTCCTGTTTAAATGCAGAAAAAATCTGAATCGTTTTGTACCAACATAAAAAGGCTATCAATATTGTTTTGATTCTTCCAAATTTCCCATGTGTAACTGCTATGATCTCCTTCATGGCTTCATCATGTGTAACTATTTACACGCAATGCTTCCTGTGCTTTTTATTCCAAGACAATTCTGTATACATTTACTATTAACTCAAGAACGAGGATGGTACAAACTGGAAAACGATTATTCAGTTTCATTTCCTCTTGCATTGCATAAACAACTGGAATATAGCAGATAACAGATGCATTGCGAAAATGTACATGTAAACAATTATAAACAGAACATAACAATCTCATCAAAATTGAGTATTCAACGTCAAATCATATAATTGGTGGGAGAAAATCTAGTGACCCAAAAATAGTCACCGTTAGAATAGGAAATATAATATGTATAGATTTGGTTCTTGCCAACATATGTCTCCATCTGAGTGTCAGATGATTTGCGCAGATCCATAAACTGAGACATGATGGAATAGAGCTGCTGAATATCATTAGTGTAGAGGTGTTTTGCTTCCTCCCACACTTCATTGCATGTTTGAAAAGAATAGAAAATATCCAAGACGATTGGATCAATAGACCGCCAAAGGATACTCAGAAGCTGGTTGTCAATCCTTTCCCAATCAGATTTTTCTTCCTTAGGAATATCAGTAGATTTAGTTGTAAGATGTTGCCCATGTCCCTGTCCAAAGAACCAAAGTCGAACAGAGGTGGCCCAATTCTTGTAATTAACAGAACCCTTCAGTTTGGAAGAGGTAATGGGCCCAACATTGGTGGAGAAGATATTTGAGGAACTTTTGGCAGGACGAGAAGGAGAACTGATCTCCGATTGAGCAGGAGAAGATACTGCCATTATAATAAGTCACAAGGGTACAGAATCAAGTGAATAGAAACTAACCTGATCACAAATCAAGAGGCAAACACAAAAAGTAAGACCCACGAAGAACCAACCACAGATCTGGAAAGAAGAGGAGAGGGCGAGCTGGTCTGTCCAGGAACAGCCGGAAAAGGACGCCGGAACAGTGCACACGCGCCGGTGGAAGGTGGCCGTGAGCACCACGCACAGAGAAGGATGACGGCGCGTGGAGGCTACGACGGCGGTGGGTCTTCCACAGAACTGGTCGCCGTGAGAGAGGGATCTGATCGCAGGTGTTCTGGTTCAAAAACTCGCCGGAAAAAGACTCCGGTGGTCGGAACAGTGACAAACGTTGGTTCCGGTGGCTGTTGGAGGTGCTGACGCGTGCGGAAATCAATCTGAAGGAGCTTACATCCCTAGATGGCTTGCCGGAAGGACGCACGGCAAAGAAAAGAGAACTCCTAAGCAGTGAGCTTAGGTTTTAAAGCAAAAAACGAGGTTTTAAGCGAAAGTGAGGGTCCCCAGAACAAAAGAGCTCTAGTACCAACTTGAATATAAAATAATATGTTGTGCATTAAGCTAATACAAAGAGTTACAATATATAGAGACCCTAATGGGCTTAAGTAAGAAGCCCAAACCTAATCCAAATCCTAAATAGGAAAATAATATTTACAGATAGGAAAGTAGTCTATACAAAACTATACATATTATATTTCCTATTCTAACAGTCACAAACTCACCTTTGCGGAGAGAATATAGCAATCCTAGGTTTCAGTTGCCAAACAAAGAATTCAACAAAAAGGAAACTCTACTTTTTTGAAGATTCTTGTGTGAACCATCCATTAACACAGTAAGTGAATCCCCCCCCCCCCCCCCCCCGCGGATGTATAAGTAATGGAAATAGCACTATTCTTAAACTAAGCAGCACAAGACTCAAAAACAGCAAAACCAAAAATAAAACAATCTCCTGTTTCAAAATACTGTGATGCATGGCCTTAATCAATTATAATCCTATTTTGCACAAAGCTTGAACCGAAGGATTCCTAAATTGAACCAATAATTATGATTTATTGACTAGTATGAGAAGAAGATATAGCACAAAAATTGACTCGGTAGTTTGTAGTTCCAAAAGGCAGTGAAGATAGACAACTTTGGATACAAGGGGAAGGGAAAAACTTATGAATGGCCGGTTGCACAGTTTCCTAACAATAGGTAATTTAATTGCTCCGGTCATAAATTGAAGTGAAGGTCATGGTGGCAAAAGAACTCATGGTTCCTGATGAAGATGAATCATCATGCTTCCCTTTACCAGCCAAAAGAAATGTTTTCTCCACTTCAGCAATGTCTTTCTGTTTCCCTTGGTCTTTGGCTTCCAGAAATTCAAATAAGCCAGGTTTTGTAATCTTTTCCTCATTCACTTCTGTTTCGCCTATTAGCATTTTAAGCACAGTAGACATAGAAGGTCTGAGCTGAAGAGAATTCTGAATGCAAAGAAGACCAATCTTACAAAACCTTATCGCCTCCTCAACGTTGAAGTCTCCATCCAACATGACATCCACCAAACTCTCCAGCTCTCCCCTCTCATACAAATTCCACGCCTGCAAGACATAATCTAATCACTCATTTATCAACAGTTGAGTTCCATCCACATAACTGTAAGGACATTAATTTCCTAGCAGTAGTAACCCTTGAATTCATGTGCAACTCAAATCCAAGATACATAAGAAAAAGGGTTTTTATTGCAGTTTTGTGCAAAACCTTGAAACCATTTAGATATTCCAAAGTTTGAGTAGCATCAGGTGTGAGGGAATAGGAGTTCACTCCATGCCAATAAAAAAGACTCATTTTTCTCATGTACAAATTTTACATTACAAGAACTAATTCTCCTAGCATGACCACATCGCACCTGTAATGATTATTTTCATGTCTTTTAACAAGCTTAGTCATAAACTTCATGGCAATAATCACACGATTGTTTGCTCACTTGGTAACAGTGAAAAGATTAAGAATGCAACTAAAAAGACAGAATCATCCATGCCATTTGAACAAATACAACTTATTTTCAGGATAGTAAAGCTCTAGGCCAATCCTAAATGTTCTACCCATAAGCCCAAGTGTTTTGAGTTGCAACTTTCAAGGTCAGGAATTCAAACTACCCTAGCCTGTATGAAACGTTACAAATAGCTAACGTGAAGCTTAGAGGACAACCAGGAGAAAAGAGGAAATAAAATGAAGAATGAGTTGAATAAAAGGTCTAAATCTGACTCTCATACTTGATACTATATTTAACAAATGATAAATATTAAGAAAATTGATATCCAATTTCAACATATTAAATTACTGTCAAGAAGGGAACAGGATGTGATTGGAGTGCGATATTATTAAATATAAACTAATAGAGGGAAAAGGAAAATGAAGTGGTGATGAAGCTCATTCTATATTTAGAACATAAACTTTAATAAACCAGGAGCGCCAAGAATAAAATTCTCTATGAAGACATATCAATCACAAATTTGCAAGGTATATTTCAAAAAATCTCTATTCAAGTTAAATCCTCAACTATATCTATTTGCTCTAACTTATTTTTATTTTGCAAAATGAAAGGTCCTTACCCTTGTATGTAGATACCGTTCTTCCGCAGGTAAATGTCTGTTTGTGTTACATCTCCCACTAACAATTTCTAGTAGCAGAACTCCAAAACTATATACATCTGCTCTTCTTGTAACTTGATTTCGTATTGCAAATTCAGGTGCCAGATAGCCGCTACAGAAACCAAACAGGGGCATAGTAAGAAGAAAATGGCAAAAATTGCTAATAAAATTTGAAGTATAAAAAATCAGGATGCAAGGCAGAGAAGTAATTACATGTTCTGGCAGAGTTTCATAGTATAAACTAAGGGGTTTGCATTTATAATTTAACATGACACAACAAACTTTCCTACACATACAACATTTTGTGGGGTCCACACTTTTTGAAAAAAAAAAGAAAAAAAAGAAAATTACGGCACGCAAAACGAATCTCTATAACATTACACAATCACTTTTCCTACAACATAACTCTTATAAAACCCATAAACTAATTAAAAACTCTCCAACAATTGAAAACAGAATTATGAACTTACTATGTACCAGCAACAAGTGTACTAATATGGGTCTGATCTGGTGCTATAAGCCTTGCAAGGCCAAAATCTGAAATTTTGGGCTGGAGGCCTTTGTCAAGTAATATATTGCTTGCCTTAATATCTCTATGAATAATATGTGGCCGAACTTCATCATGAAGGAATGCAAGGCCCCGGGCAACACCAATGCAAATGTTCCTCCGTACATGCCAATTGAATTGGATGCTACTATGGCTTCCACCTATAAAGTCATGAGTACAAATTCATTACTAGGATAGTTTTAATACATTCATATCAAATGTGAAAAATTACTTACCAAGAAGTGTTTGTGCTAGGCTGTTATTCTCAAGATAGCTATACACCAAAATCCTGTGGTTTCCTTCCACACAGCATCCATACAACTCAACTAAATTCTCATGCTCTATACTAGAGATCACCTTGATTTCTGTTAAGAACTCCTGGACACCTTGTCTTGATTCAGCTGACAAAACCTTTATAGCAGCCAGAGTACCATTTCTCAACTTTCCCTATTCAGGGTAGAAAGTTATCAGTCACTGAAATTGAAACATAGAAAGAAGCATAAGCGCATCTTTCTAAATAAGTGATGCAGTTATGAATTGTGGAAGCCATACTACTACAATCACCTTATAAACTGATCCAAAACCTCCCTCCCCTATCTTGTTTGCTAGGCTGAAACCTTGGGTGGCAATTCGCAATTCCTTGTAAGTGTAAAGATTGACATTCTGAATGTTTGAAATATCTGTTGCAACATATACATATTAACTTGATTTAAACATAGAAACATTTGGAACATATCAAACTTTGTAAATTTTCTAATAAAAAAACAGTAAATGAAAATTGGGTTAGCTTAGCTTTCTCTAATAGGTTCAAGCTTCATAGAATGTAACATGCTGCCCTAGATTAGTGAAAAATAAAATTTACCCAAACCTTTTGTGAAGAAGAAAAGTTAAATTAATAACAACAAAAACCACCAGAATTTTAATGGAAGGGTGACTTGTTGTTTTATAACAAGCTTCAAGATATTTAATAAGCAAAACATTATTATGCAGCATACATCAATGCATTTCCCATTTATAAATTCAATGAACTGGATTGTAGTACTACATGCCATATAAGAAGATTCCAGCTTTTATTTTGCTTAATTCAGGTCTTAGTAATTTAGTTTCTTTCACCCCTCAATAAAAAAAAAGCTTCATAAAAGATTATGCCCCCAAAATGAAAATGATGTTGATGACTTTCTGGGATTATTAGATTCTATTTTTTTTTTTTTCATGAAAAGGCCAGCACACACCAAATCTTGGTTGAATTCAATTGACAAGTGTTAAGAACCATTTGAACCCAAAACCTTAAGGTATTAGGTAATGGCCTTTTTAATGCTTTTATTTTATTCTCTAACACACTCTCTCACGCAAGAGCCCTGGGCTTGAAGCGTGGATATGGCACAAGCTCATTTTTTGTCTGCCTTGTGCTACACGAGCCCATTTTTTTTTTTGTCTGCCTTGTGTTTGTTTTAATTCCGCCTGAAAGTGGGGGGCAGTGAGGATCGAACTCGTAACCTTATGGTTACTAAAGCTTTGATACCATGTTAAGAACCATTTCAACCCAAAACCTTGAGGTATTAGGTGATGGCCTTTTTAATGCTTTTTTTTATTCTCTAACAGATAGAATAATTTTATAATGCAGCAGATCTTCTATGGAACTGTGTTTGCAAAAACAAATTACAAAAGAAGTAAACAATCATAAATTTTATCTATGTACCTATATCAACTTCAGTTGATTGTGTGGCTGAGGAAGCCCTCCTTTTTCGGAAAAGAAGAGAGAAACAATTCATCAGAGTGACTCTGGTGCTCCAATGGATCAAACCAACAGTAGCATCAACTTGTAAATCATATGACCATAGCACTCAACAGCTAAATATCCATTCTATATCCAACCATAATAATGATCATGAAATCCTGTACTGAAAGAAACAGTACATTTCAGAAGGCCAACAAATCCCTGATTGAATAATTTCACAATCCATCAGCAACAGTTGCAGCAGGAAGTCATAAATATCTGCCACTAGCACTACTTTTCATGATATTGAATAACAGTCTCTGTAACCAATAAGCAAAATGCAAATCAAAGTCAAACTTTATATTTCTTCTTTGTAAACACTCAAACCTTGTTTGGGGTACAACCCTGTCTTCACAACTTAACTTTCATATCGAAAAAGTGAATAAAACATGAGAAAATTATGGAGATGGAGGAGGAGCAATTAAGTTAACAAAAGTAAAATATACATGTCATATCTACAGGTAAAACAGTTAAACCCCTCCCCACTAAATAAATAAATAAAATTGATTACTCTATAATCACGACAACAGTGAACACATAATTTGTTTCCATTTAATTTTCTTACATTTTCTCAAGAAACAAACAGACAATAAGAAAGAAAATACATTACTAGAAACCAAAAAGAATGAAGAAAAAGCTCACTTCTCAGAAACCAAAGTCTTTGGTGGCATCACCGTCACGTGGTAGTACTAGAGAGAGAGAGGTAACCACTAACCACAACGTTTGGTAGACAGCATTTATCTTTTCGTGTCTTGACTTCAAGTTACCGGTCTGTCACGGTCTGTGGGGTGGGATCTATATAGGACAATGTGCATTGGGAGGGGTCAAGCATTAACATAAAAGGGTTTGTAAACTACGTATACATCAATATTTGTGCTGTATTTGTTTTTTTTTTCTATTTATTTTAAATATGGTGGATCTCACACTTATTATCTCTATAACATGACAAGGAGATTGTCCTGCAACATAATACTTGTTTTACTTTATTTACAAAAAAAAAAATAATACTTGTTTTACCTAACATGGGAAAAAAGTTTCCGATGTTACTTTAGATAACTTTATCTAATGTTCATCAAAACGATGTCGTTTTGGGGTTGAAAAATTAAAAAATTAGAGTGATAAAGACTATTATAACCCTGAAATAAATTAAAATTACAAAAATACCATGATTTCCGTCCTAAAACGACGTCGTTTTGATGAACATTAGATAAAGTTATCTAAAGTAACATCAGAAAAAACAAACTCTTACATTATTTGAGATAAAGTTATTAATATAGGGGATAAATTCAAGGGAAACTATAAGGTAGTGTTTGGTAAAAGATTTATTTTGGGATTGATGGGAAAGTGTTAGTGGATATTGAAAAATATCATATTTGGTTCAGGTTTTTAAAAAAAATACTAGGCAAATATGATAGATGGAAAAATGACTTTTATGTTGATTTTTGGATGAAATTTACTAGTACAGAATACCACTTGAGATGTGGTATTTTGAGATAACTGAAAAAGTGAAAAAACAGGTGCGAAGTTTCTCCAGAACATAGATTTTGCAAATTTAAATAATTTTCCTGGTAATATTTCGGTCTACCAAACAACCTTTTTTACATTTTCCTACCAAACTCACTTTCCAATCATTTCCCTAGTAATTATATTTCTCTAGTATTCAAAAAATTTATCCTTAACCAAACGCCCCCTAACGAGATTTTGAACTTTTCCATATACTAAAAAAAATGTTTGGTATATATCTATTTAAAGAACATAAAATTATATCTTTATATCTTTTTAAGTGAGAGAAAAAAAAACATAATAAAAATGAAGGGGAAAAAATAGATGATTTTTTTAATTTAAATTTTAAATAAAAAATATTAATTTAAACTAAAATTACACTAGTTAAAAGAATAAATATTTTTTCCATAAAAGAATATTTATTACTGGTATAATAACGATGTGATATGATGCTCTATACCCATACTCATCTTGTATTTAAAGATTTGTGAAAAAAAATTACTAAATGACGAAAGGGAATTCATAAATGCACCATCAGTGAAAGAAAGCTTCTGCATCTGAATAAGACATTTCTTTTTTCTATCAATTTAAATAACTTTTTAAACCATTTTTCTATTCAATGTTCATGTCATGCGTCTGAATTCTTTAAAAGTTTTTCAAAATATATCCTAAGCACTTACATGACCTGTGCGTAAATTTTTTAACTTTATTGCGACATAATGAATTTTTTATTTTAAATTATTATAATTTTTGTTAAAAGAGTCATCCAGAGATTACAAATTCAAACATCCGTGTCAGGAGAGAATCGTTTAGTCAAAGTACGATAAGGTTGTCTATGACAACCATTCTATTCCCGAGCACTGTCTCTGAAAAGAAATAATTTTTTTTCTATTTCTGTGCCTTGAAACAGTTTCTGAGAAAAAAAATGTGTTTGATAACATGTTCCATTTTTATTTCGAGAATGAGAATTGTGTTTGATAACACAACAAATAATATAATAAAAAATAATTTCTATTAAATATAAAAAAAATTCGGATCAACTCTTTCCTTTCTATATAGTGTGGTTGTGGTGGTGGTGGTGGCGGCGGCGGCGATACAGTAGTGGTGGTGGTAGTCACGTGGTGAAGATAGTGGTGGTGGTTGTGACGGTAGTGGTTGCGACAATGGCGGTGATAATAGTGGCAGCGACGGTGGTAGTGGTGGGGATGGTAGTGGTGGAGGTGACGGCAGTGGCAGCGACAATGGTTGTGAGTATGGTGGTTGGTGGCGGCAACAATGGTAGCAGTGACGTGATAGTGGTGGTTGTGAAGGCATCATGGTGGTGGTGGTGACAGTGACTGCGGCGGTGGTGGTAGGTGACAGTGGTGGTGGTTTGGTGATGGTAGTGGTGGCGTTGGTGTAATGGTGGCGATGGTGGTGGTGATGACGGTAATGGCTGTGGTGGTGGTGGTTGGTGGTGGTGAAGACGGTAGTGGTTGCGGCAATGGTAGTGGTGGTTGGTGACAATGGTGGTGATGGTAGTGGTGGCGTCGTGGTGGTGGTGGTAGTGATGGCGATGGAGGTGGTGGCACTGGCGTGTGATGGCGATGGTGGCAGTGACGGCAATGGTTGCGATGATGGTGGTGGTGGTTGATGGCGGTGATAGTGGTGGTAGCAGTGGCAGCGATGGTAGTTGTGGTGGTGGTGGTGGTATGGTGGTAGTGATGCGTGGAGGTGGTGGTAATGGTGGCGGTGAGGGGTGGTGACGGCAGCACTAGTGGTACGATAGCGGCGGCGACGATAGTGGCGACAGTCGTGTCGGGATGGTGGTGGTGGTGGTGATGATGGTAGAGGTGGAGAGTGATTGAGAGAGATAAGTGTTTCTCATTTTGAGCCCGGGAACAAAAAAACAGAAATTTTTTGATTCTTTTTTCTGTTCTCTAGCACAAAAATTTAACCGGTGCATCCCGGGAACAAAAAAATAAACCGATTTTACCAAACGATTTTCCTATCCATTTCTGTTTCCGGGAACAGAAATTAAAAAAGAATTGATTCCGGGAAGATTGTCATGCGCACCCTAAAGAAACCCAAGAAAAAGAGAACTAAAATGAGAAGCAACTACCAAAGCGTTACCAACGTTATCAACAACCACATCTCTTCTCGCATTATTCTTTACAACTCATTCAAGGTTCAGATATGCTTAATAATTCATACACAAACCTCTAATACATTACCACAACCAGCTACCCATTTAAATATACTATGGGCGTGTGAACACTGTTGCCTTTGCAATTTCTAGGGCTAAATTGCGTCCAAAGAGCTTCTCCACAATAACTAATGCAAACTCGATGGAGGTTCCTGGGCCTCTGCTGGTAATAAGGTTGCCATCAACTACAACCCTGTTTTCTACTTCACTCTGATCTGATAACTTGTTGCACAAGGCAGGAAAGGCAGTGGCCTTTTTACCCTGTATTGAAGAAAATATATGCACATGTCTCAAATTAACACCATGATGCAAAATAAAGTCATAAACAATGGACAAGCACGGCTTGAAAATCAAGTGCAAATAAATGTTTATGCCTATCAAGCTCTTTATAACACCATAAATAATTAGAATGAAGACTCCACCGGGGATTTAGCAGCTTAAGGAAGTGTCTTCAGTAATAATGAACCAAACCATAGAGGCAAGTCGATATTAGAAAACCAAACCATATATGAGCTTAAATCAGGTTATGCAACTAAGAGAATTGAATATTCATGATTGTCGTTTTACTTAAAGTTTTCTTCATAAAGATGATAGACTTGACCCATAAAACAGATACCTTTAGCAAGCCATGGGGCTCCAAGACTAAAGCTGGGGATGCACAAATTGCTCCATAATATCTGTTTGATTCTCTTTGCTTTTTCAGCAAACTCACCAAGGTTTCTGAGTTTGCAAAAGCTTGGGCGCCCCCAAGTCCACCCTGCAAACAATTGGAATATATTTACACAAACTAAATACCATATATGACTAATTGCTATGAAGAAAGTAAGAAGCCCCCTTACTGGCAACACAATAATGTCATATGAAAGTTTAGCTGCTTCAGTAAGGAGCATGTCTGCCTCCAGTTTAACTTTACGCGATGCCACAATCTGTAGTTTGTCCTCCACAGAAGCAACCACAACATTTGCCTTTGCTCTTCGCAGAATATCAATGATAATAACAGCTTCCATTTCCTCCATGCCATTAGCGATTGGTACAAGAATCTGAAAAGACGGCAAACACAAATAACAGTCCACGTCAAGTCATTAATCCAGTAACAAATTTTATCTTTGTGGACACATTTCTATCAAAGAAATTCAAATAAAGATAGTCCTGCTTCCTTTCTCAGATATGCTTGTCAACACACACAAAATTTACTGAGAGTTGAGACAATGTTAAGGTCCAAACGTCACCTTGGGTGAATTTTCAAACGTCCATTGCACTGGGTTTACCTCCGTAAAAGTATATTCATCACCGTGATTAGCACGCATGACCTGAATGTTGAATTATATGAGAATCCAACGACAAAAAGGAAAGTAATAAACACCATAGCAAGAATGTGATATCATAAAGAACACAAATATCTAAATAGCATTTCTATTGTATGTCAAAATTCAGCAGCAGAAAGCTTGATATATACACATGGGCACCAGTGCACTCATACATTACCAATAAACTTATCCACTCAATTATAAGCATCATAAATTGAAATAATTTTTCAGTTATTTGGTTCCACAAAAACAGAGGCGAACTCCCCTATCTCCTTAAAAACAAGTAACATCTCAATTATTAGACTTGAACTATGAAGCACGAAGTGATAAACATGTCTTGAGAGAAACTTGAGACTTTTTCAGCAGTTTCAATCACTCTAGTTCCCCCTCCACCCCTTTTGTGTATACACACGTCTATGTTGAAGTTGGTAGGGCATAGCAAAGAACAACTAGCTTCATTCAAATATGAACACCAATGTCATAGGCTCGTAGCTATCCTTCTTTTGCAATCAACTACAAATAACTTAAAAGTTATGGTATTAATCATAAACCACAACAGCCCCTCATTTGAGTATATTCTCTCAGCCTCTTTTCAGCAACATATTCATCTTTGAGATACTGACAAAACCTCAAAATGTTCATATGTAAAACCCATTGTGGAATCATTATCACCATTTGCAATTTTCAGATATCACGGAATATGTCAGAGGGATTGCTGTAGAGAAGTCAATTATCAATATTGAAAATACTTCAGTAATTGCACATAAAGACCAAATTACCAATTACCAATCATATTAATTCCTAGAAGCAGACATGTTAAGCATATTATTAGTTACAAGTAGGCACCATTGTGAACAATATGTGTGTGTAAGGGATGCATCAAGTGAGTGCGTGAGAGGTCCGACGAACTAATCCAGACCATCCACAATCCATGTAATGATCAAGATTAGCTCCCCTCTCACGCTATACACCGGATATCTTTGCTCTTCAAAAACAACAAACTATCATGAATGAAGTCCTTACCAGTGGACCAGCAACTTCATCAGCTTTCTCTTTTCCATATAATTGCTCAACCAGTGCAACCGCGAACTCCATGGTGGTGCCCGGTGCACGACTCGTCACAACTCTGCCATCCAGTTGCACCCTTGACTCAACAGCAGTTGTATAAGAGGCCAATTTTTCCATCAATGAGGGATGACAAGTTGCCTGTCCCACGATCACACAGTCAGCCATCAGCAACACAAAGTGGATTGTAAAAAACGAGCAAAACATGAGGCTATCTTTACCTTCAACCCCTTCAGCAAACCCCATGGCCCAAGCACCACTGCAGGAGCAGCACACACCGCAGCATAAAGCCTTCCATCCTCAACATGCTTTTTCACTAATCCTTCCAGAACTCCACAGTCCCTAAGATTTTCAACACCCGGAATCCCACCCTACACACAAATTAATCAATTAATTCCTAATTAAGGAAAAAATTAACCACTCAATTAATATACGATGTTCCAATAATGGTAGATGACTAATCAATTAATAAATCCTAAAACTGTAAACATCTAAACCAATAATTAATCCAGGAATTAGATGATTAACACAATCATAAACACAATTCCTCATAAAATCTCAATCAAAACGCAACAAACTTCGATGAGAGATAGAGAGAGAGAGAGAGAGAGAGAGAGAGAGAGAGAGAGATATACGGGGAGAGCGATGAGGTCGAAGACGGTGTCGGCGATGTCAGAAACGGAAGCGTCGGCGAGGATCTTGACGCCGTGGAGAGCTTGGAGGGAGAGGTGGTTGGCGGCGGAAGCGACGGTGACGTCAGCTCCGGATCGACGGAGAACGTCGACGGTGATGACAGCCTCCATAGGTTCGGTGCCATCGGCAATCGGAACAAACACCTTTCGAGCTTCGGAAGAGAAAGCCATGGTTGTGGTTGAAGAGGAAGAGAGTGAGAGGTTGTGTTTGGGTTTGTGAGTGAAGTTTGTGAGAGTGTTGTTGTGTATGTGTATGTGTTTGGGAGTGAAGTTTGTGAGTGTAAGAGTGTTGCGAGGGAAGAATCGTAAGTGACGCAATGCCATTTATGCTTTCTTCCTTTTCCTTCTTCTAACAGACGTCTGTGTTGTCTACGTGTCTTCTTCATGTGCATCGTCTGCCTCCAAATCTCCAAAAGAAAAAATGTCTATAACCACTAATTTTTAAAGGTTTATATTTATCTCATTTAACATGAGATAATCTATTTTCTTACACACACATAATAAAAATGGATCTCACCTTTATTTATTTTTTCTCCAATTATTTGTGGTCTCTTTTATAATTTTGTTTCACTAACATGAGATAATTCATCTTTTTTTTTTTGGAGGTTACAAGGAATTGAACACAACACCCTACACTACACACACTCCTAACACACACACCCCACACCACTAGGCTAACCCTAGTGGTGCCTGAGATAATTCATCTTCAATAACATAAGGAAAAATATTTCCTATTTTTAAATGCTTTTGGAGTAATTTTTTGTGAAGTGAATACAAAAAAGTTATTTGTATTGAACTCAAAATAATATTGTTTTATGCAAAAATTAAGGTATTTTTATAATTATAATTTATTTTAAGATTGTAATAGTCTTTATCATTATAAATTTGTAATCTTTCAACTGACATCGTTTTAAGAATAAATGTAAATAATTTATTTGCATTCATTCATCGTAAAAATATTTAAACCTACTTTGAAAGCATAAATTTATCTTATTAATTATTTATCAATTCAATTGCAACATTAACCATATTTTAAAATAAAAAAAAATGGTAATGACATGGTACATATTAAATGAATAACAATAATTCATTGTGAATTGTGTATAATAAAAAAATTAATTTTTTTCTAAATTATAATATAATTTGATATATGTAAAGTTTATCCAAGCATTTAAATAACTTCTAATATACAATTTTGAAATAATATATATTAGCACATGTTTATATTAAAGAAACAATAAAAGTACTTGTCAAATTTTCATACAACTAATATGGCATATTTCATTCATGTTATTTCTTCCTCAATGGAGGTAAAGTTATACAAAAAGATGTAACAAATGTAACAAACTAATAACCTATTTACTAGGAAACAAACTCTTTAAAGCAATCCCAAAACAATCAGAAGAGTTTCTAGACTTGATCTAAGATATAACAGAATTTCAAATTTAAATTTTTGAATTCAAACTTTCAGATTTAACCAATGTTATTAAACTCGACCCGCTTATTGACCCGGTCGAGGTACTAAGTTAGTGGGTCACTGGTTGAACCGAATGACCCGGTGAGTATATATAAATTTATAATTTATATAAAAAATTATAAATATATTTAAATACTTATAAAAAATCATTTTAATTTCAAATGTTCTCTTTTTTTTATAAATAAATATTCTAACTTTATTAGTAATGAATATTACATTTTGTATCTCAAAAGAAAAAATATTACATTTCAAATACAATTTAATATAATAAACTTTTAAAAAAGCTGTAGCTTTGCAAAAGAGTGTTACATTTAACAATATAATAAACTACTTCTTTCACTTTAACAATACAATTTAGTACATTCCATTTTCCAATACAATGTAAAAAATGAAAAGTACAAAAGCATTGGTCATTTTTATCTGTTATTTCACAGCCCTATTTCACAGCTATATATCGTTTTTTTTTTTTTTGAAAACAGCTATAGTCTCTCTTTCTTTTTTTCTTTTGAAAACAACTATCGTCTCTTTATCTGCTTCTTCTTCTTTGCCATAGGTGCCACAGTGGCCACGGTATTACCAAGTTCAAGCTTTTTCTTCTTCGTCTGTTTATCTCCTCCACCGCCTCTGCCCCGACCAGATCTGGCCAAGCCATCTCCACCATCCCCGGCGGCCACCGTTCCATTTTCTCCGACGTTTTTCCTTCCTTTTTATTCTTTATTTCTTACCCAGCGGGTCACCGGTTTTAGTAAAACCAGCCGGTTTATTCTGATTTGTTTGCATGTCTGATCCATTACTTTACCCGGACCGGTCACCTGGCCGGTTTACCGGTTTCCGGTTTGACCCGGTCCGGTTTTTATAACACTAGATTTAATACTCCCCCTCAAGTTGGTGCATATATATCTAACATGCCTAACTTGCCCATTATATCTCCAAGTGCCTTTTCAGATATTGCTTCGGTTAAACCATCTGCCAACTGATCTTTTGATCTAATGTATGGAGTATTAACAATTTGTTGATCCAGCTTCTCTTTTATGAAATGCCTATCCACTTCAACATGTTTGGTTCTATCATGTTGAACCAGGTTATGTGCAATCTCAATAGCAGCCTTATTATCACAATAGGTATTCATAGGCTGGTCATTTTGTAACTTTAGGTCTCTTGGGAAATTTTTAATCCACAAATGTCATATGACATACCTCCAAACTCAGCTTCAGCACTTGATCTAGCCACCATCTTCTATTTTTTTCTCCTCTATGTGACTAGATTTCCATCAACAAACATGAGATACCCAGAAGTGGATTGTCTTGTGGTTTGGTCGCCAGCCCAATCAGAATAAGTGTATCCTTATATGCCTCTTTTTTCGTTTTTAGAAAATAGGAAGCCTCTGCCAGGTGACCCTTTTAAGTATCTCAGAATTCTAAAGACATCTTTCATATGTTCTTCACTAGGGGAATGCATAAATCTACTCACCATTTCTACTGCATAAGCAATATCGGGTCTTGTATGTGATAGATAGATAAGTCTCCTCACTAGTCTCTAGTATCTGCTAACGTCAGTTTTAATCTGATCTGGGTAAATACCAAGCTTAGGGTTCATTTCTATTGGTGTGTCAACCGATTTACATGCTAACGTTCTGGTCTCAAACAACAGAACTAGAATGTACTTTCTTTGAGATAACACAATTCCTTGTTTAGACCTTGCAACCTCAATTCCCAAGAAATACTTTAGCTGGCCTAGATCCTTCATTTCAAACTCATTAGCTAGGTGTTGTTCAAGTGACCTCATCTTGTGTGCATCATCTCTAGTTAAGACCATATCATCTACATAGACTATGAGAATAGTTATTTTTCTTTCCCTGTGTTCAAAAAATAAAGTGTGATCTGCATTACTTTGTGTATAGCCGAATTTCTTCATTGATAGAAAAAAAACCTCCCAAGCCATGCCCTTGGCGACTGTTTAAGGCCATACAGAGCCTTTTTTAACTTGCAAACTACATTTTCCTTTGAAGATGATAACTTTACTCAGGTGACACATCCATATATACCTCATCTTCCAAATCTCCATTCAAAAAAACATTTTTTACACCAAATTGATTCAATGGCCAGTCTCTATTTGCTGCCAAGGAAATCAGAATTCGGATTGTATTAAGTTTGGCAACAGGAGCAAATGTCTCTTGGTAATCTACACCATACTTCTCAGTACAACTTTTAGCCACCAATCTTGCTTTAAATCTGTCAATACTCTCATTAGCCATTAGCTTCACATTAAAAACCCACTTGCAGTCGATTGTTGTCTTGCCATTTGGTAAAGAAACTAGTTCCCATGTGTTGTTGCTTTGTAATGCTTCCATTTCTACATTCATGGAAGCTTTCCATTTTGGATCATCCAATGTTTCTTGCACACTATTCGGAATACATGTTGAACCATAGGTTTTCAAGCTTATACATTTGAAGTTTTGATGATTACAAAGCACCAACAAGCTTAACATTGATGCACAAGTTAGATGGCAGTGCAACAAGTCCCAAATGGTACTAGAATACCAAGGTAACATGCAAAAGTGAAGAAGTAATTCAAATGTGCAAAGTCAAGACTAAAGTCAAATATTCAAGTAAAGAAAGGACCTAGAAGACTCAAAGGATGAAGACAATTGAAGAATTAAGTTTGTATTATGTGTCATGTATTTTTAGAGTCTTGGGTTGTATGAAGTTGAGTTTATTGAGCTATATCTCTCTAGTTTGCATTTAGGAATATAAACACATGCATGCAAGGCTCACACACGTGAAACACTGTAATATTGACACTAGAAGCATGCATTCATGTGTGAGAAGTGAGAAAGAATTAATTAGAAATTATTTGGATCAAATTCGGATGCATTTTGGGTTGTTGTCATCAAATATCCGGATATGGCATATCCAGATATGGTATCCGGATATTTATCGGGAATCACATAATTATTTTTTAAATCTGAATCAAATCTTTTTATATCTTTTCTAAACCGACTTGGGTTTCTATAAAATCATGTTTTAGGTTTCAGAAACATAAGAGAGCGTATTATTACATGCATTAGAGTTAGAATCACCCAAGTACATGGATTATGCTTAAAATTGATATTTTAAAGAGAGAAAGCTCTTTAATCTTCTTCCTCCTCTGTTTTTCTTTGTAATTCTGGATTTGGGGAGGTTGTTCTGCTTCTGTGATTGATTCAATTGGAGTGATCCTAGGGTTTAGGTTAAGAGTGATCAAGGGGTTGGCCACGGTATTGTAAAATTCTAATTGAGTTTTGGTTTCTGGTTCAAGAGGAGTGATCTTAGGGTTTAGGTTAAGCGTGATCAGGTAGATCACAGGTCTTGTAAAATTCTTCTTGTAAAACAATCTCTTCAAGCACCGGTTGGAAGCTTGATGATAGTGGAATGATCGATCTCAGTCTGGATATAACTCTCAGTGGTGGAGAGTGAACCATGATATATCCCGGTGTTAGCTTCTCTTCCCTTACCTTTTATTTTTCGCTGCATATTACTCTTCTTTGATTCATTGTTCTTGATAATATGAATCTGTTTTAAGGGTTTGAGAATTTTTGTTAATTGTTAAATCTCTCTAGCATGTTGTTTTGAAAAAGAGGTTTTGGTTTTCTTTGTTATTAGCAAAAAATTTAGAACACAATTCACTCTCCTTGTGTTGTTATTTAGCCATTCTTTCTTATAATATATATAATTGATTAACAATTAGAGAACATGATTCAGATAGGTTTTTAGTAGATATATAGCTGCTAATCGGGTATTTGGTTTTTACTTTGGGATCTGGTTCGTAAAAATGTTTAGGTATGCCCTTGTTTGGACGAAGAGATCTTTGACTTGTGTGGGGGAATTTTGAGATACAAAGGGTATTGATAAATCAGTTTGTGTGTTACTATCTTGTTCAATGTACCTTTCAGGGATGTCCGGAGGTGAGACCGCAGGTATGTAAGTTAGACCCGGTGTTCAAGAGAATGAGCAGTACCTGTAAAGCTAGGAGATGAGCTAGGAGTAGACGCTGAAGGAGTGAAAGGTACAACAACAGTAATCTGGTCAGAGAGACGAATTTCTGCTTCTCCAAACTGGACTAGGACATGTTCCCCCTGAGAAGAAGAAACCGAGTCTCCTCCTTAGTAGTATGGTTCAGATTCATGGAAAGAAACCTCCAAAGAGATACACATTTTATGAGATATGGAATCAAAACATCTATACCCCTTTTGAGAATCAGAGTAGCCAATAAAGAAACATTTTTTGGCACAAGGATCCACCTTGGATCGAAGAGGCTTGGGAAGATTAACACAAGTGGTGCAGCCAAAGATTATGGGTTCAAGATTGATGACATGAGGGAGAGAAAAATGGGACTCAGGAGCTTGTTGAGGAGTTTGGAAGTAAAGAGCACTCGAGGGGGGTCCTATTTAAGAGATAAGCAGCAGAGACAACAACCTCCCCCCAATAAGAAGAAGAGACATTTATGCCAAATAAGGAAGCGGGTACAATTTCTAAAAGTTGGCAGTTTCTCCTCTCAGGCAGACCATTTTGCTGAGGAGTATAAGGACAAGAGGACTGATGTTTTATCCCATGAGTTGCCAAAAAATCAGAGAACAAACTGTTCATATAGTCCAGACCATTGTTAGATTGAAAATTTTGGATTGAGGAGGAATACTAATTTAGTACCATAGCATGACACTTTTTAGAGGCTGGAAATACATAATTTTTATGTTTAAGCAAGGTGATCCACACCATTCGAGTGCATTCATCAATAAAGGATACATAGTAATATGAATTAGAAAAAGGAAAAACTTTAGAGGAACCCCATACATCAGAGTGCATAACTTGGAAAGGAATAGAACTTTTATTCGAATTAGGGTAAAAGGGATTGCGATGGCTTTTGGCCAAATCACAAACTGTACATTTAAAATCAGCAACATTCAACTTGACAAATAAATTCGGAAACAATTTTTTGAGATAACTAAAGAATGGATGACCAAGTCTCTTATACCAAATCCAAACAGAACTGGAGTGAGAATCCAAAGTAGAAGTAGCAGAAGCAAAGGCAAGGGAAGATAGACCACCATCTGAGGAATTCAAGAAGCACAGCTTGCCGTGTCTAACACCATAGCCAAGGATCTCCTAATTCTAGTTCCCTTGAAAGACACAAAAATTGGGCCAAAAAATAACGTTGCAATCCAGTTGAGAGGTTAATTGACTTACAAATAGAAGGTTAAATTCAAGAGAAAGGACTATTAAAACAGAGTGCAGTGTCAATTTAGGTGATAAAATAATGGAACCTTGACCGGTGATGGCAGTGGAGATCATGGTTTTAGCAGCAGAGCTAAGATTGGTTAAAGCATGAGAACGACAAATAATGTGATCAGAGACACCTGTATCACTTATCCAAGTAGAAGTTCAAGAAAGCGTGGAGAGAGCATAGGACTCACCTAAGATTCCTTTGTACACGACATTAGCAATAGGAGGATGAGAAGAATCACCATTAGATGTGGTTCCAAGAGCTTTTTTGAGGATTTTTTGACGAAGGCGCTTAGAGAAATCCCACTATTTAGGGTACCCGATGAGTTCATAACAACGATTCTTTGTGTGACCAAAATCACCACATGAGAATAAAGAAGAGAGCTGAACTTGTTGGAGAGAGAATCTTTGTAAGGTCTGATTGAGGATGAACCAGAAGGGGGTCGAGGCGAGTGAGTTAGGAGGGCAGAAGTTTTAGTACTAGTTGGAGGACGTCCCAAGGTGAGGTGTTGTTAATGTTCACGGGGGACATAAGCATAACTCCCTTTGAGGTCTAACTTGGGGTCCTTACGAAGAATCTCACATGAACCGAGTCAAAGTCAGAATCCAAGCCACTAAAGAAGATATGGACATGAAGGCGAGCCATGGCTGAATGCATCTAAACAACGCCATAAACTGTGCTACCTTGAGAAGACATGCGATAATCAATTTCCTAGAAGATAAAAACCAATTCATTGTAATATACAGAAAAGGGACGACCATTTTGCTTCATAATAAACGACCATTGATTAAGCTCAAAGAGACAGGTTTCATCAAAGCCATCATAAAACGTGTGAAAGGAAGCATCCCAAATTTTGTAAGCTGACTCGAGACGGAGAAATCGTTGCATTAGGGATGGGCTTATCGATTCAATGAGCCAGCTTTTCACACGCTTGTTCTCAGTAACCCAAGAGTTATATGCAGGATCATCAATGGGTGGTTACTTCGTGGTGCCAGTCAAATACCCAGATTTGTCACGAGCTTTGATTCACATGTCCATTAATCGGGACCAAAGAGGATAATTGGATTCATCAAGGGTCATAGTGACAGACTGACAGGGAAAGAAGAGTTGTCTTGGTGAATGACAATGTTAGAAGGAGTCACAGAGATGGAGGCAGGGGATGTGGAGGAATTAAAAGGGAAGGTGGAGTTCTCATCGTCCATACGAAAAAATTAGGGATACGAAGGGAAAGTTATGGAAAGAGGATATGGGTCAAAGAAACAGGTAAAGTAGTGTAGGAAAATAAATGGGTACTGGTAGGGTCACAAAAAATGAATAAAAATGATGTGGGATACCAATGAGGATGGATAAGGATCAGAACGTACTTGATACCATGTCAAACTTTCATACAAGTAATATGGCACATTTCATTCATGTTATTTCTTCCTCAATAGAGGTACATTTATACATGAAGATGTAACAAACTAACAACCTATTTGCTGGGAAACAAACTCCTTAAAGAAATCCTAAAATAACTTAGAAGAGTTTTCAGATCTAAAATATAATAGAATTTAAAATTTAAACTTTTGAATTCAAACTTTCAGATTTAACACTATAAATAAAAAGTTAAGGATTAGAAAAACTGCCAACATACTTTATTCTAGTTCAGTTACCATCACTTGTAACCTACGTTCATATAGCAAATGATTCTTCCATTATAGGTCGAGCTCCATATGTGTTTGACAAATCACTACAACATCCAAGCTTCCACGTGCTTGGAAACCTTACAATCCACTAAGTTTCACGAGTGCTTAGTAACTTTATAGCCTCTAAAGTTCATGGGTGCTTAGAAACCTTTCAACCACCAAGCTTATCGAGTGCTTGACAACTTTGCAATATGATTTTATAATATGAGAATAATGATCAAATGATAACTCTTTCAAAAATCGAGTATACAAAATGATTTTGCAAGAATGGACTCAAGATTGACGAACTTGTGTATATGATCTCAATGAATGTTTATGATGCTCTTTCTACTCTCATTATACTCTTAGAATATGTATAAATGATGCTAAATATGTTTAAGAGTCGTTAGAAGTGTATATCTAGTGGTTTCATTAAAAATTAATTGTTTATAGAGATGATATGCAATCTAGATATAAGGTATTTTAATACTTTTTGAGCAATATCTGAATACTTATTTTTCTCCACGAAAGTATTGGAATACTTCCTTGACATCAAGTGCAAAGTAGTCATAAATACATCTTTTTCATTTCCTTTTACTCTCAAATGGTTCCTAACATTATAAGAATATGTAATTTACTCTTAGAAATATGCTTGTAAGGTTAAAACATGTTGAAATCATCTTTTAATCCTTTAGGCTTTTATACATGAATTTCACAAATGGAAGTAAATTTAATTCAAAAAATTATTTCACGCATATTATTGACTCTTGTAAAAGTGATTATCTTATTTTATATATGTTAGTTATTTTCATTTGTTAGAAAAACATGTCAAGATGATTTGTACAAGAGTTGTGTAATTTCGAGAGATATGCAATGTTGAGTTTGGCATTAATATAAGTAAAGATCTAAGTATATAAGTTAGATACTGTAACAGTTTGGACTTATCTCCATTTCACCATGACTTGTATTGTGACATTAAGCTTCTCTTGATTGTTGACCATGGTTTGTTGCATTTTATCTTGGTTGTGCTCTTTTTTTTATTTCTTATTTCTCTTGATTCATTGTTTTCTTTAAAACTTATCCATGTTATTGCCATTGTTATATGTCATAATTTTATTGTGTGGCTGCATCATATGCATCTCAAATCTTTATACATGATTAATATTTTGCTCTTAATCAAGACTCTTCTCTTTTTATTATTGCATTTTTTGTTATAAATAAAATATTTTTTCTATGTAGAGCAACAACTTCCAAGCTCATCATACGTCTATCATCATGTTCTGAATTGGCCTCACAGCTCAAACCTATGGGATAGTCCTTAGACACCTATTAAATAGGTCATTCCCCTGCCTCCCTAAAGTATGAATCATAGATCCTTATAGGATTTATCACCAACCATCGTACACTTAGTGATGCGCTACCTCATGCACAACAATGAGGTATTGAGCAAAACAGTTATGGCTCAATCTCTCTCATTATTGAGAATATTTCTCCACCTATGTATACCCTCTTCACCCATTAAAAGGGGCATTTTGCACTTATTGCATTTATGAGCTATTACTTTGTCAAAATATATAGCTATCATGCCCATTTCACATTCCTTTTTTCTCAGCCACCACTAAGATACACACACAACAGCTCCCCCAAGAGCTTTGGTCTATATCATTTTCTCTAAGAGCACCTCCATAACGATATATTTTACCATATAAAGGATGCAGACCTAAGCTCACTAACACTTACAATTCATTCAAGTCATTTATGGAATAACCATTTCACCTATTGAAGGGCCATATTACATCCATTACATTTATAAGTAGTTATTCTGCCAAAATATAGAGTCATTGTGGCCATTATACATTTCCCCTTTCTCAATCACCTCGAAATACACACACAGTAACTCCAACAAGAACTTTGATCCATATCATTACCTCTAATAACACCTCCATAACAATACACTTGACCTACAAGGTATGCAAATATAAGCTCACCAACACGAACAGTTCACTTTATATCTTAATATAATTTGATTTTGATTAATTATTTTGAAAATAATTTATTTTTTTATCTTATATTTTTATTTGTTATTGATCGTTGATTGCAGATAACTTTTTAATTACTTATTGTAAAAATAAAAATTAAATCATACTAAAAGATGTTGTAAAGGAAAGTCATTTCACTTGCTATGCTTTTTTTAATAATAATAGGAAGAAATAAACCTTTTGTGTGCAGAAATATTGTAATGCAGCTTAAAATAAAAGCAAATGTGTTTTTTTAAGCTTTGAAAATCGAGGAGGATTATAATGACAATTTTTTTTTTTTTACAAACTACATTATGTCTTACCTGTAAGACTTCACTCAAGAGTGTTTTACTAGTAAGACATAGTGTAGTTTGTAAATAAAAAGTTTGTAAATATATAATATGGATTAATCAATTTGACTGAAAAATCAATCGACTTTATTGGATTAATCAATTTGTTTTTCTAATCGTCGTTTCAATCACATCTTAAACCATCTTGATCAATATTTTTTTTAAATGTATATTTCATGAGAGGGAATTCTATTCGGGACGAGTCCAGGATTAAAGCTTTAAACATATTGGAGATGATTGAATATATGCTCTCACCTCACTTGCTTAACTCCCATGTGCCAACTGAGCTATTATTGTTTGATTTCTGAATCAATATTTTAGTTCATCTTTGGATGGAGAAGTTTAGGGGAAAAACTGAAAAGGAGGAGTCATTTTTTTATTTTAAAATTTTAAAATATATAATATATATATAATAAAAAATAAAAAATCAAAAGATGACATATTAATTTGTCATTTCATTCTCCTCATTTAAAAGAATTTCAAGTGAAAAAAATATTTACTTAGATTGAAGGTTTTTCTTTTCCTTCCATTTTTCTTCAAATTTGTTCCTCCAAACATTCCAAATCAGTTAATTTTAGATAATAGAATGGAAACAGACAAATGAATGACTAATGAGTATTCACACAATTAAATAAAGGATTTGATGTTATAAGAGATAAGTTTATCTCTTATATATATATATATATATATATATATATATATATATATATATATATATATATATAGTGTGTGAGGCTCGTGTGGAGTTATATAAAGAGAGGAGAGAAAAAAAATATAGGCCTTACATATTTTTATATGTGTTTAAGAGATAAAATTTAATGAATAATGTATTCCACAATTTTTTTTATGAAATTCACGTTTTTATTTTTATTTTATCAAAATATAAATGTAGAAAGAAAAAGAATTCGTTTACAATTTTTTTTACAAATTACACTAAGTATGACCGGTCATACATTCTTGATTGAAGTATGACCGATCATACTTAATACAATTTATAAATAAATTTTTTGTAAATATAACATTTTCTCCCGTAAAAAATAGCCCAATTTTTTAGCCCACCATTGTAGCTTTAAATTTAGCGTGGATTGACTTAACCCTGGTCCAACCTAAAAGTTAATTGGCTTCAATTATATTAAGCTAAGCCTATTTAACATTAAAAAAATTCATCTAATCTCATGTTATATGAGAGAAAATACCTTATGTTGTAGAGACATATGTTGTGGGACCCACTATTTTCAAAAAAGAAAAAAGAAAAGAAAAAAAAGTGTCACAATTTTCGATGGGTCTATAGGAGATAAACTACTCTTATGTTGCATAAGAGTAGTTTTTCCCTTAAAAAAATCATAAATTAGTTTTTATTGTGATTTTTTAATCAATCACTACTATCAAACATAACAATAAAATGAAGTCATCATTTTCATCGCTATCTAATATTAAATAAAAGTGAATCCATTGATTCTTTTTTTTTTTTTTTAAATAACAACTCCCACAATTAATTATCTCTATTTGTTTTTTTTTGGAGTTACCCAACCCTAATTATCTCTTTGAGACGAGTTGGCTTCCTCCGGTATCCCCACGAGCTTCGACTCTTTGAGCCGGCTATGGGACTAATCCGGAGTGCGGGGAAACAGTGATGGCTAAAGGTTCAGCCCCCTTCCCAAGAATGCATTCAGCGGGAATCGAACACATATCCAACCCCACTAACTCAGCGCCAAGTTACCAACTGAGCTGCACCCATTGGGTATTAATTATCTCTATTACATCACCTAAAATTTTTCTTTGTAATAGTTGTTTTTCCCGTAAAAGACAGCGATAAACATTTCGTTTCATTTAATATTCCCACTTTTAAACCTTCAGTTCAACTTCACCATTATGACGACTTGGGAAACTGACCAAATTTGGAAAAGTGCTCCTGCATTCTTGCTGTCACTGCACCCTTACTCCGACAATTACAGCAATGATAAGAAAATATTTGCTTGAATATTGAGCACTTAATATATATATCCTTTGTTAAATATTAAAAATAATAATTCATTTACATTATTTCAATTTTTATGATTATTTTATTTTATTTTATTTTTTATAAAGAAATATCTACTCTCATCACATAAAAAATATGCTCCAATGACAAAACAAAAGTGTAAACTTATATTTATAGCATCAATTAATATGAAATTATTTCAATTTAATGAACAATTTTAAATTTGAGTTGTGAATAAATAAATGTGTTAAAAATTTAATAGAAAGAAATTTGTCATCCCTATATTTATGTTATGTTGAATTAGATTGTCCAATTATATATATTGTGTTAAATGAATTAAATGAATGTAATAGTCCCTGATTCAAATTCAAGTGAAATTATTGTTAGAATTAATTTTGCATTTGTATTCTTTTACTCTAGCGTGATTAGTTAAATATAGGTTAGTTCAATAAGATTGTTGCTCTATGTGAGAGTGTTGGTACAAGATAATTTGTTTTATCTTGAAAGACAACTATCTAGGAATTTTGGGCACCATAAAAAAGGTAATTGTTTTAAAGATGTAATGTCTAACATTAGGCTCAAATTTTTTATTATTGTATTTCTATATTTCTTTATGATACACTTTAACTTTGTATTATTATATATTTCAATTTTTTATGTGTGTTTCATGGAATCACATTTGTTGAAATGATATATATTTTTTTAAATATTATCTATCGGTTTATCGAATATTTGACTAATTCGATTCGAATAAGGTAGAATTACATGGGCGACAAAACTCTTTTTTTTTGGACATTACAGGAAGTTGAACCGCACACCCTAAACACACCCAACACCACTAGGCTATCCCTAGTGGTGCTGGGCGACAAAACTCTTCCTACTAAATTTTAACACAATTGTGTTCCTATGAACTCGAACTCGAGACCACTAATTAAGCTGGAATAACCCCCTACTCGTTGATCCACATACTTGGTGATATTATTGAAATAATTTATCGAATACAAATTATCCTCTTAATAATTATTTTCACATTATTTTTCTAACAATAATTCTCCATAATTTTTGTGGACTACCGCGAAATTGCCTATCTTATTTAGCCCATGAATTTCATAGATAAAGTGCATGTGTAGTTTAATTTTTAGAATCTTTATATCATGGTTGGTTCAGGCAAATTGGATAAGCATTTGCTCAAATTGGATTTCGCAAAATAAAAATAAAATGCTAAAAGATGATATTCTGTGACAAGAAATCCAAAAACATTATTTTACATGAAAGTTTCCAAAAAGGATGCTAACTCATGGTCAAAACTCAAAACTAAAGGAAAAGTAGTTATCTTCAATCCACATCCACCTCCCAAATAACATGCAATGTTAAGACAAAACTGAGAAGTGGCACACATGCTTGCTTCTTTTCTGCATGAGCCACAATAGAATGACTAATCTGAGAGGACACTAATCTTCCATATATAAATAGCAATTTTTCTTTTATCCTTTATCTTAAAATTTTATTTCATCACCGCTTGACCTTATGCATAATTAAAATAAAGGTTGTATATTCTAAAAAAAATAAAAAAATAAAATAAAGGTTGTATAGTATTTGTTAGTATCATTCCAAATTTTCGTTTATATTATTTTGAGTCGGGGTGTTTTCATATCGAAGTCAAATTTTTTAGTTTGACACTTTATCTAAATTATTGATTTCTGCTAATTTGACAATGGTAATTTATTGAAAATTAATAAATGTAACCTAACAAATTATCATTATTAAATTAATGAAAATCAATGGTTGAGAGTTGAGAGAGAGGTATCAAAAGATCCAGCCATTTAGTTTTCATATATATAGAAAGGAGAATGATCCATTTACAAATTTTTTTTAAATTTTTTTACAAATTACACTATGTTCTCCCGGAAGAACATAGTGTAGTTTGTAAGAGTTTGTAAACAAAAAAGTTTGTAAATATAACCTGCCCCGTATAGAAAATTTAAAGACTTTTTCAAAACCAGCTACATATTAAGTTACTATTCAACTTAAGTTACTGTGAATTTATAACTCGGTCTCAGGAAACAAAATAAAAGATACATGTCTAGCAAAAAAGAAAAAAAACATTATCTCTCTTTGACATAGAAGGAAATGAAATTAACGGGTATAGTTCAGTTGATAATATAAGTTGAATAGAGTGGGAAAGATTATGAATTTTAATTGAGATTATGCTTGATTCAGGACTAGTTCCATAAAAGACTCAAAAAATTGACACATGTGAATATTAAGAGTGGACTCGCTTCAAAAAGATAATCAAAATTATATACTAAAAAAAACATTAGAGGAAATAATAAGACATTGTTTCAGCTTAATCAGTTTTGGAATTCGAGTCGTGAGAATACCTGTGTTAAAACTTAGGAAAAAATGTGTGTCATTTTAAAGGATATAAAATTGTGTCATTTTAATAGTGAGAAAGAGATAGATAAATGAGGAAAGAGAATTAACAAAAAAAATAAAGGTGTGGGTCCCACATCTTTATGAGAGTGAAATGATATAAATTGTGTCATTTAAAAGAATAAATATTTTTTCCTAAAACTTAATACACGTGTCATCTATATATATAACCATATTTAACTCAAATCGGACTAATTAAGAATTGGAATAATGGATCAATATCTACTCTCAACATAGAAGGAAATGGTAACTGAGAAAGAAAATGAACAGAGAGTATTAGTTTACTTAATGGGGGCCCATTTTGCCATTTTCCCATTTTCCATAGAGAAGCAACTGAATGAGAATGATAGTGAGAGTGTGTGTGTGTGGGGTTCATTCAAAAGGGGTTTATTAAAATGAGCCAAGTGGTAATGAAATTATGAAAGAGGGTACAAATAACTCAGTTATCTATCAGATGCTTTAGAGACACATAGATAGAGAGAGAAGCAAAGTGGATGACATGATACAGATTTTAGAGAGAGAAACAATGTGTGTTCTTTTCTCTTTGCCATCTGTTACGGCGTCGTAGCATTGTTGGGTGCTCAGAGATGTTGACGAGCTTCTGCAATTTCCAGGAACCCTAATTCTGGGTGCGTGGCTTTTGGCTTTCTTACCCTGATTTGAATTTCTGGGTAGTGTCTGCTTGTTGAAAAGTTTTTTTTTTTTTTTTTTTCTGAGGATGGATTGTGAATTGCTTTCTTCAGAATCTGAGTTGGGTAGGGTCGGTCGTGAGATCTTTGCAATGGATTTTCGGTTTTTAACTTCATTTCTGGACCCGGTGCTTGTTCTATGTCTCAATGCTGCTTATCCATTCATGCATGTAGATTTTATGCTTCATTTTTGGTTCCAGAATTTGGGGATTCCCTCTCTCTTTGAAGTGCTTTGCTTAACTAGTATGTGTGTGTTCTGTCATGATCTTTCTTTCTTTCTTTTTTCCCTAAAAAAGAAAAAAAATTAAATTAAATTTAGGTGTCTTACACAAATGTTCCTAAATTTTTTGCTTTTGAAGTTTGAAGGCAGCTTTTAGTTTCCTAAACCGTTGTATTTTGAATGTGTTTGTTCAAACCGTTGTATTTTGCATCTTGTCATGTGTTATGTGACGATGCTGTCTAAGAAATATTTACTAACATTACTAACGTTGTTTTGAAAATTTTAGAAGAAAACATTGTTTAGTCGTTGGTGTCATGTTAGTAAAGAGTAAAGACCATTCTCCATCACTTCTATATGAAACTTAAAATTTTTTTAGCAAGTGCAATGAAGCATTTCTAGTTAATAATTTGGAAGAAGAGTATGTCCACTGTACCCAAAAAAAAAAAAAACTAGATTTGCAGACTGCATTAGAAGAAATGAGACTCTCTCAATGTTGAAAAGCACTGTTGCATGAAAAATATATTATCTCCAAGCTCTTATCCCTTGGTTAAATGCTATATGCCGTCTTTGTTCAATGATAATCTTTCTCCAAATTGAGGACACTGTTGCATGAAAATAATGTCAGATTCCCTTTCGCCTGGATTAATAATTGAAAATGCCCATGAATTTAGGCAAATAATATATGATGATATTGCCTTGCTTGGTCTTTTAGGGCAATGCATCCAAAAGAATAATGATAGTTCTATATCTAGAAGATAAAGCAGAAGTTATCTTATGGACTAAAAATTTCCTTATTTAGGTGTTTAAATGTTTTAATTATTTTGGTGGCTTCTTGTTTTTTCACAAATCTAGTTTATCCACACCTTTTAATGGTTTACATTTTTAATTATTGAGATAATACGAATTCACATTGTAGTGAAGAAGGAGAAAGAATCTTTTAATGCATCCTTGTGATGAATGCTCATTGGTAAAGTTGGGAGTAAATTGATTACGTGATTGTTTTCTGATAAATTTATTACGTGATTGTTGTGTAATAAAGTCTGCTCATTGATGAATCTTTCTCCTCACTTAAATTTCAACTTTATACTTAATGCTATTGAGAGAGAAAACGAGTTTAATAACTATATTTATATGATAAGTTCATTTTGTATCTTATATTTTGAATAGGAGTTTAATAACTTTCCTTGCTTTCTTATGCAGATTCTTAATCCTTTACCTTGTGATTTTATATGTGTTAACTGGGGTTTGTAGTAATGAAGTTCATCAACCATTAATTTATGGCTGAAGAAATGCCTTACTTTTTCATAAATTGGTTTACAATATGGCAGAGTTGGCTTTTTATAATGGTGGCAAATATATACCAGCAATAGAAGTTGGAAAGTGAAACTGCACTAGACAGAAGCGATGTCAAGCAGCAAAGAAATAGAGGATTTATGTTATGATAACTTTGAAGGATCTAATGAAGAAAGACAGATTTTTACAGAGGTCTTTTCTGGTAATGACATTTTTCAGTGTAGTCAGAGGTGTCTTGTTTCTGGAGTTATCAATTTTGAACATGAATCCACTAAGAACACATTTAAATCATTCTGCTCTAGTAATGAAAACTCAGTTGTATTGCGTCCCTCATCTTCAAGACTTACACAACCTGAGGAGGACTTTAATGTAATTCAGCATCCCAAAGAGACTGCTCCAGGGTTTATGCCAGAGAGTTTCATTTGTGAGGACCAGAATGATGAGGATGTGAATGTCAAGCGTATGAAATTTTCTCTGCATGAACTTCCTTGTAGTAGATCTGATTCAGAAAGTTTTTTGGGTTCATCAGGACTTTCAAAAGTAGTAGTTTCTAACCTATCTTCTGCTGTTACTGACCGTGATAGTGAACCACTTGCATTTCGCTTAGTCGAATCATCTAAACAAGGTGTGATATCTAGTTGCTATCTGTTGAAGCATAACATTTTACAGAATAAAAAAGCTGCTAAGGAGGATGTAGATGTTGCAAATTGTAAATCAACAACAGCAGATGAGAATGTTGGTAAAGAGATCTCTGTAAGTAAAGCGGTTTCTTCTCCTGTTTCCCAGGAGAGCTTTGCAAACAGGCTTGTAGTTACAAGTCCATCAATCACTGTTCTGAAGAAGTCTGGGTCTCCTCTAAATCCCGAGGAAATACCGGAAGGGTTTCTATCTTCTAATATGGATATCTCAAATTCATCCTCAAAACTAGACAAAAAGGATCCTCGTACTTTACTTCAGTTTCATATTGTGCAGTTGCTTAGGATGGCAGGATGGTCTATTGAGAAGCGTCAACGGCCTTGTAGGCGTTACATGGAGTCGGTTTATAGGACACCAGAGGGAAAGCCTGTTCGGGAATTTACAAAAGCTTGGAGATTATGTGGTCAGCTTTTGTCTGTCGAGAAATGCAATTTAATCTATGGAGATTGTAAGGAATGGACTGATATTAGTCAATTCTGGTCTGATCTATCCAGTGCACTGATAAATGTTGAAAACATAAAGACGCAGTCAGCGTCTGCTGCTATGTTGGCTTATCAATGGTGGCTTTTGGATCCTTTTGTAATTGTTATATTTTTTGATAGAAAGATTGGTGCCCTGAAAAAGGGAGAGGCAGTGAAAGCAACTTGGAGTTTAGTTTCTAGTAAGTATAAGATGGCATATGCTCCCGTTGATTCAGCTTGGGAGGATACTTCCGCTGCTCATATTGAGCAAAAACATGACCAAGCCTTTCTCTGTGATTCTTCTAGAGTCGCTGGAACCACACTAACTGCTTCTATGGTTAACAACCATGCCTGTAATCAGGAATCTGATGACAACCAGGAAGATAAACATGTTGAAGAACATAATCCCAACAGCATAGGAAATCAATGTAGGAAAATGTCAATGAACAAAAGTAGTATGGATCTAGTCCCTTTACCTGGTTATGGATTGGATAGCGCTGGTACCCTGTCAAGTGCTTCCTCTTTTAATATTCTTACAACCTCTGGAAATTTGAACCAGATACCTGGAGGTTCTAAAGTGAATGCTGTTCATCAAGCTAAAATTAGAAGTTCCAAAAGCTTTGATAAACAGATTTCAGAAAATTATCTGGAAGCAGATAAAAGAATCCATGGAGATGTGGCAATGGACATGCCCAAGGAAAATAATACATATGGTGTAAGCCATGGCCTGGTTCGTTCTCATGACTCAGAGGCTATTCAACAGTCTGAATGTAGTGAGGAAGAGGGCAGGAAAATCTCAATAGCTTCTGTATTTGGGAAAGATAACACATATTCTACTACTAATGTTTTTCTTAAAAAGAAAATGCGGAGGAAGTGCAAAAGGGTATCTGAAATCAAACTGAGTATGTTATACCATAATGACATGCTGAGCTCAACTGTTACTGACCAGGTGCAGTCTCTGAATGGTGATGCATGTGGCAGTCAGTTAGGGTTGAAAGAGGTCCAGGATTATCTAGTTGAGAATTCAGGAAATAAAAGAAATCCCAGGAAGTTGTCATCTGTCAGTGCAATCCAGCAACATATTAGGAAAACAAACTTCTCCATAACTGGAACAAATAAGTCCAACGGATGCCAGATTAAAGATGATGATCTATTGGTGTCGGCTATATTCAGGAACAAGGACTTCAGCCCAAAGACAATCCGTGGTAAATCTAAAGCTAAATCCTGGAAATCAAGGGGCCGTAGGAAGCTCAAAAGCCAAAGGGGCCGTTGCAGGTTGCTACCAAGGAACCCTTGTAATGGAGGGAAACACAATAAAGATGGCAAGAGGTATTTGGGGACAAGGACAGTCTTGTCCTGGTTGATTGAGAATGGGGTCATATCTTCAAATGATGTGATTCAATACCGAAACCCTAAAGATAATTCTGTCCTTAAGGATGGTAGGATCACTATAGATGGTATTATTTGTAAGTGTTGTGGTAAGGTGCTTACATTATCAGAGTTCAAGTTTCATGCTGGGTTTACACTGAATCGCCCTTGCTTGAATCTTTTCATGGAGTCTGGTGAGCCCTTTACACTGTGCCTTCTTCAAGCTTGGTCAGCTGAATACAAAGCCAGGAAAAGTCAGAATCAGGCTGTGCGTGTCGATGATAATGATAGAAATGATGACTCCTGCGGATTGTGTGGTGAGGGGGGTGAGCTGATATGTTGTGATAGCTGTCCGTCTACTTTTCACCTGGCTTGTTTGTCCACTCAGGTCTGTCTGCTCTCATGTTTGTGCTAGTTTCTTTTTTGTTGTAATGAATCTTTTTCTTCTTTTCCTCCCTTGTCATTGCAAATAAATAGTTTTTTATTTATTTGGGGAATTCAAACCTGATATTAAGTGATTGTTTAACATCCTCCTCTGCTATTCTTTGATATATACTATATATGTTCACCTTTACAATAGCATAAAACATAGTTCTGCCTCCACCTGTGTCATATCCTGCTGGTAGTGTAATTCTTCTGGTTTGTAGTTAGGAATATTTGTTTTGACTTAGCTGATTGCTAGAACACACAGATATGGTAATTAGGATTTGCTAGTAGGTGAGTGGGTTCTGTCACTTCTGTGAACATGAATAAAATGATCAAGGGTAAAGTTACATGGATTATATTTTACTTGCTTTTTATGATACAATACCAAATGAATTAACGAACTTTGTGCTTAGTTTGGCTGTGATTTAATAAGTAGATTCAGAGAGTATATTCTCTCTCTTTATAGACATTTGCTGGTATGGATGAGTTGCTTTGTGTTACCAGCATGTGTACACGTTTATTTATGTTCTTTTTATGCCATGCATTTCGTTATCAATAAAGTTCTCTTGTATATTGTTTGTATTGTTGTGGATGTGTCTATTTTTGGGGTTCTCTTACCCTGCCTTGAAAGCATGATACATGTTTTGTTTGTGTACATCAGGAAATCCCTGATGGCAATTGGTACTGCACAAACTGCACGTGTCGGATATGTGGAGATTTGGTCACCGATAAAGAGGCTTCAGATGCGTATAATTCATTACAATGTTCACAGTGTGAACATAAATGTAAGTGTTCTCTGTTGATCTTGTTTAAATAATTGGAATGTTGTAGTTTGATTAATGGGGAAACAATTTTTTGGTTCAATTATTGTCATTACTACAATTTTTATTTATTGTTATTATTTCGAGGGTAAGGTTGCATACATCTTACTATCCGCAAACTACAGTGGTGGGAGTCCCGTGCACTTAGCTGCCCTAGTTATTAATTTATTATAATAATTGATTTTTTAATTTTTTTTAATAGAGATTTCTTTGATCTGAAAGTTTGTGCACTTTTTTCCCTCTCTATGCTTCAATAATGATTGCATCTGACTATTATAAACTTGTAATGAATAGATCATGTGAAATGCCTGAGAGAGAGAGATAAACAAGAAGTGGTAGTTTCAGACGCTTGGTTTTGCAGTCAGAGTTGTCAGGAGGTATTATATTACAATTTCTCAAATTTCCAGACTTCCATTTGAATTGGATTTCTTGAATTTGGCAAATGATGGCTAATTTTCTGTTATATTGCATGATAATGTAGTGGCTTGTAATGAGTTGGTCATTTTACTATCTTTACTTTGACGATGGTATTTAAAGCTTTCTGAAGTCTGGTTTATGTTTTTAACTATTTACATACTTTTGGCACATTAAATGTTGATTATTTGATTAAAATTTTTATGTGGTAAATATAGTTCTAAAAGGTTGCATTTTTTGGATGAGCGAGTTTAAGATTAAAAAATTTAAAATGTAGTCTTTGACTCATATAGCATATGATTTAGAGTTATACAGCTCTAAATTTAAATTTTTAACTAAAATGTGTGATAACCAATAGGGTAATTGTGTTTTATTTCAAATTTTTCTATCCAAATAAAACTTTAGTGATTATAATAATTGTTTTTGTCATTAAATTTCTCAAAAGCAGAATGAAATTTGGCAGCTTTTCAAAGCCATATTTTGCTCTAACTTTTACATCGTTCCTTCTTCCTAGGAAACTCATTGTGGATTATTAATCTCTCGCTCTCTCTCTGACTTACTCACCACATACGAGAATTGAAAATATTTTCACTGACATGTAAAAGGAGAAATTTTGAATCTTATTATTATTATTTTTAATTTGTGAATTTTGGATGAGTCATAAATTGATTATCTGAGGAGCTTAAGCTGTTAAGTGAAGAATCATAAATGATTTTATATCTAACACCCTTTTCACATAAGAGTCCTCTGGACTTGAAGCATGGACAAATGCACCGACCCACTCTACCTTGTGCTTAAATTCACATTCATATTAGAAGAATGAGGGACAAGTATTGAATTCTTGACCACTTGATCACATAGACAATGATATCATCTTATGAACCAACTATTCCAAAAGCTTAAGTTGTTGGGTGAATATTCTGATGGTACCACTGGCCAAGAAATACCAAAATTACACCGTAAATATTGGGACAAGCCCTTACAGCAACAACTTCTTCTTACAAAAACCAATAAAACAGTAATCCAAAAAGGCTAAGACTCAACATGAGACCATATCAAATACTGTAATGAAAATACTGTAACTAAATACAATGCGAAACAATTATTCAAGCTTTGCTGCAGATTCGATGTTCCCTCCCTGATTCTCTTTAATGAGGAAAAGGACCACACTCCTCATCAAGCTCTCCTATTCCACTAAGCAAATACTCATCAGATGTCCCTCCACCATCCTTACTTTTCCTTTATAACCAACTCTCCCACATGGTTCCCTCCCGCTACCTCCTCTCCATTCAGCACATTACACGTGTAACTCCTAATAACAAACTCATCCTCCACACTTTCCTTTAGTCCCTCAACAGCATTGACTTGATTCTCCTGATTTTCCTTGAGCCTCCCATTATGGGCTTTGTTCTGTTTTTTCCATCTACACTCATAAACTAACTTCAAAGGTCCAACATATTTATAAATAGTTTTATTTCTAACAGGATTTAATGTATACACGCTAGTGCTTGTATTCTGACACCAACCGAAGAGTCCATATTATTTGGCATAGTTGCTTTTGTCTCTATCTTTTGGTATAGTTGCTTTTGTTATATGCACCGCCACTGGCGCTTATGCTTGTCTTAAAATGTTGGTTTCTGTATTTAGGCCTTTAAGGGGCATTCTCTTATAGGAATAAGGCACATATCAGTAAATTTACATGTGAACATTTCTGGTTACCTGATGTAGATAATATGGTTAATGGTGTAATGGGTTGCATTATTTTATTTTATTCCGTGTTTTTGTGTTTTATTACAATAATATGATTAAACAGCTTGATTTTATTACAATAATATTGTTAAGAGTTACAGGTTTAGTGAAGAGGAAAGAGAAAAAGAAAAATCTAACACTATATTATTGATACGAGAATGTGTTACAATATCCTAGCCTAGTACTCCTATTTATATTATTAATTAGGTCAAGTACTATACTACCAGTACAAGCCTAAGCCCACTAACAGTAAGACTAAATAACCTAATATCTTAGTACTGGTACTATTTATTCAAGAACTTGACTCTGGTATGTGCAGGTATACTCTGGTCTCCAATCTCAGATGGGGTTAGTTAATCAAGTTGCTGATGGCTTCTCATGGATGCTTCTTAGATGCATCCACGATGACCAAAAGGTTCATTCTGCCCAGTGGTTTGCCCTAAAGGCAGTATGCAATACCAAATTAGCCGTTGCCCTTACCATCATGGAGGAGTGTTTTTTGTCTATGTTGGATCCAAGAACAGGCATACACATGTTACCCCAAGTTATATACAACTGGGGGTTAGTGCCTCTTCCTTACGATAAATTTCCCTCCTCTTTTATGTGCTTCATTATTTTATTGTGTCTAAATAATCCTCTGCCCCTCACGCTCTTTTCCAAAGCCTTAATCTCGAGTTTTTTTTCCTTCTCTTCTCCTTTTTCATTTTGATTTGAAAGGCTCAATTTCCTTGTGATTTTCAGGTCTGATTTTGCTCGTCTAAATTTTCAAGGGTTTTACACTCTTGTATTGGAGAAACAGGATGTGTTGATATCTGTAGCATCTATCAGGTAAAACATAATATTATAGATATTTACCTTGTAAAATTTATGGTAGAATTTGACGTATTTAAAATCCCTTTTCTGACATTTATGTGAAATGGCTCTGTTTCAGCTACCTTTTGAATATGTAAAAACAATTATTTTAATGCTCAAGCTCACCCTTCCAGTTGATTTATGAATTATTAGGTTATAGTCGCATTAATTTTGATTTATACGAAATGGCTTTGGCATATCTGTTTTATTGCATTGTTCTTAAGCCTTTTAGTCCTATGCAGGGTGCATGGAACTACAGTTGCAGAGATGCCTCTAATTGCAACTTGCAGTCGGTATCGTCGTCAGGGAATGTGCCGACTCCTTGTGAGTGCAATTCAAGAGGTATAATTTGGCTGTAGTTTCATGTATTTATTCAAAATTTGTATTCAAACAAAATGGATCATTAAATATTGTTTCAGTTTTGCTCTTGTTGGATTATTACTCTCTTGTCCACCAAAATAATCATTCTTTGAAAAATGATATAGATATGAAATTAGTGACTATCTTCCTATGTAGTTATGCATTTGGAATGTTCCCACACTTGCTTCTTTTTGGCTTTCTTTAATGGCTTTTTTTGTTTCTAAATCCATTTCTTTCATTAGCAGATGTTAATGTCTATCAAGGTAGAAAAGCTTGTGGTAGCAGCCATTCCAGATGTGGTGGAGACATGGACTAAGGGCTTTGGATTCATTCCTGTAGATGACATTGAAAAGCAAAGATTGAACAAAATCAACTTGATGGTTTTTCCTGGGACGGTGTTACTTGAAAAATCCTTGTACGGGAAGGACAACATTGAAGGTATTTTCGTTTGGTGTATATGGTTATTGTACTATTATTGTAAAACACAATTAAAATTCATTATTTTGTCACCTGAAACAGGTCTGCGTGATCAATCAACTTTAGCAACAGATGAATCAATCAAAGTAGGTGTCTGTTATGAAGGAATAGCTATGGCTGAATCGTTGCCACAAGATGTTGGAAACATAACTACCAACAAAGTTGATGCTAAGTCAGAACATGTACTTGTGGAGGGAAAAAATCACCCAGACTATAGGGCTGGCTGTGAAGCCAACAGAGATGATAATACTCAAGCTGTTGACACTGCATTAGGAGCCAAAGAATCAACAGAAATAAGTAACCATTTTAGAGAAGAGAAGATCATCCAGTTGAAGGTTCCAGGTGGCTCAGAGAAATCTATTGAAGGAAACAATATGCAGGAATTGAGAACGAGCAACAAAATGCAAATGGCAAGTGAGTCAGTACAGCAATCTAGTGAAAACTGTTGTGCTAACAAAGATGGTACTGAATCAGGTGTAAGAATTATGGAGGACATGAATATCAAAATAGGTGAAGTTCAGGAAAATGCTTTGCAGGGCCATATTTCAAATTTGTCCTGCAAAACATTTTTAGGCAGCAATTTTGATACGGATTCCAATGTTGAATGCTCAGTGATGTATGATGAAACAGCTTTTTTTGGAACATTTGCAAAGTCTGCAAGCTGAATGGGAAGTTGAAAAAAAGTAGATGTTTAGAAAAATGGTGTAATGCTCGACACAAACTTGTAATTTAGTAGTGTTTCTTAGGAAAACTAACCACTAAATATGGAAAACATAAAATAGGTTCGTAACAACCGGTAAGTTTAATTGTTACACAATGTGTAACTAGGGACTATTTTGTTAAAAGATGAGGTAAGCAAGATAATTTATGGCCTCGCCTTAATAAATTTTACTGGTTATGAATTGGAGATGAGCAAAATAAGATGGCAAAGGAAGGTATGCAGCTCCAAAATGGGCACCTATGCTTAAATCATCTTATTTATCACCTACAATTACTAACATAATGATCTGTTTAGTTCATCAAAAGTTGATTATTGCATAAAATGGTGAAATAGCTGCAAAAGCATTTCATTTGAATGGTAAATAACCAAATATCAACCTTTACGTAAGCAAAATATTTCTTATGAGGATTACAGTTTGCTGCATAAATCATTAAGATGCTTCCATAGTATAAAAATTATTCAAAATACAATAAAGAAAACAAGACATTGTAAAAAAATAATAAAAATGTATAGGATCAGAAATAATATATGGTTCAGAAATAATACAGCTTCAATCTTATACTTACAGCACTTACTATAGTCACTCCATTACAAAACAATATAAATAAGTTCACAAATTTTAAATCGTAATACCTATTCATGAACCCAAATTCAATTATTTTTAAAAAAAATTTAGGTCTATAATAATACAAGGCCTCTATGGGATTCCATATGCATAGGAAACACACGTCATCAACCAGATACAAAGAATTAGCCATAACCAACCATCAACACATTGATTCACTCTTAAATGATAAAGTAAAAAAAATATAAAATCAACCATACCAAATTAGGCTCGAAAACATTTATTTAATGAAAAATAAAGACCTAAAGAGATTTCAACCAAAAAATAAATAAAAGAAGCCCATTGGAGATGAGATTGAACAGAACCTAATATAACTGTCAATAACAGATGCTTGTTGGCTAAGCATAAACTAGTTCATCACTTTCTTTCAGTTCCGCTGTCTTTTCTCTCTCTCTCTATACTACTCTTCTTCTTCTTCTTCTTCCATCTCTCTCTCTCTTCTCTCTCTCTCTCTTCAGCTGCTTAATACCCATCACCTTTACTATCTCCCACCACACACACACAAAAGACACAACCCTTTAACTTGCCATGAACCAAAACCACATTCCACTCTTTCACACACAACCGGGGCTTCTACCAGTTCCGGGTTTCCCTTGAAAAACCATGCCTTCCTCTTCTCCAAAATCCTTCTATGCACGTCCTGTTACTGCATCATTCTCATCTCGCAGATCCTCCGTAATCATCCTCTCATGCCTCCTCTTCTTCGCCATCTCCGGTTTCTTCTTCGGAATCACCGCTTTTCTGAGACCGGTGAGGGACTCTCACTGCCTCAACGGCAACCCCAGATCGGTTAAAGTGCTCTGGGACCACGGCGCCGCCACCGGCACCAATCGTGGGGTTCAGGGTAGGCATAAAGTTATGGCCTTTGTGGGTATTCAGACCGGGTTCGGATCCGTTGGTAGGCGTCAATCTTTGAGGAAGACTTGGTTTCCTGCGGATCCGCATGGACTACAAGGGTATTGATCTTTTTTTTTTTTTTAATCTTGGGTTATTGAGAAAAGTGAATAATTTTGCAAAATCTTAATTGTACTACTGTATCAAAGTTCTGCTTTTGGAAAATGTGATTTGTTGTTAGAGATTAATATAAATCATTAAAAAGGCCCTCACCTTACATCTTAAGGTTTTGGGTTGTAGTGGTTCTTTACATGGTATCAGAGCTTCAGTCACTACAAGGTCACAAGTTCAATCCTCATCGCCCCTTACTTTAAAGTGGAATTAAAACAAAAAGCACAAAAAGATAAATCAAAGATTGGGCCTGTGCAATATACACACTTCAAGTTCAAAGGGCTCTTATGTGAGGGGGTGTGTTAGAGATTAATATAGATCATTAAAAAGGCCCTCACCTAACACCTTAAGGTTTTGGGTTGAAGTGGTTCTTTACATTTGTTTTGTATTTTAGTGTCATGTGATGTTTTGTCTTCATCAGTTGTGTATTACATGAAAGTTTCACTCATGAATTATGCTGGGTTCTTCTCTGTTTTTTATATGGTCTAGTTTATATTTCATTCAGTATTTATCTATATGTATTCCATGAAAGGAAACAGCCTCTTTGGGAATATGTAAGGGTAAGGTTGCGTATAAGGATTGCACTCACTCCTACTCTCGTTAGTCAGGATTTAATCGGGAGTGTTTTCAATTATCTATATGTTGTACAACTGTATCGATGCTCTGCTTTTGGAGAATGTGATTGTTTGTAGCATCAGGGTTTGAAGTTTCATGTGCTGTTATGTCTTCATGAGTTGTGTATTACATGAAAGTTTTGCTCATGAATGATGCTAGGTGCTTCTTGTAAAATAATGCTGCGCTGTTATTACAGTAATGGAATCCACAATGAGACACTGAGTTCTGAAATTCTATTATGCCTCAAACTCCAATATAGTGTCACCCACTAGTATGGTGGCCATTTTTATTAAAACAAGAAAAAACACAATTAATTGTAGCACACTAGAATTATAAATAATTCTAACACTTATCTGTTTTTATATGGCCTAGTTTAGATCATAGTAGTTAATTGCGCCGCAATAGCACCACGAGCAGCGCCGTATGGACGTTGCGGTGCCTGCCACAAGAAGTCACTCCACGCCTCATTGGAACGCAATAATGGCCATTGCGGTCGCATTTGCGGCCATATTGCTGTCATAAGGCAAAATGTCAATTTTGTCCTTAAATTTAAATGTGTAACTGAAAATTTTTAAGACTTTTTTAGTCTATCTGCGTCTCTCTCTGTCACTTATGCTATTTCTGCCTTTAAATTTATTTATTTTTCCATTATTTCTGTCATATATCTATTCCGCTATTTCCGCAATTACAACCCGCTATAGTGTTTTTTGGGGTTGGCCACGACATGCCGCAATCCGCATTTTATAAGTTTGGTTTAGATTCCATTCAGTTTTTATCTATATGTATCTAGCAGTGTGTGCATAGTGCTCAAAGTAGGTTGTTTGTTTTGTTGGTGGATTGAATATTTTGAGGGAGATTGGGACTGAAAGTGGTGTTAATTTAATATGCTCGTGTTTATTGATTGATATTGCTTGCAGTCTGGAAGAAGCCACGGGCTTGGCTTTTAGGTTTATTATTGGTAGAACGCGTGATAGATCAAAGATGTCCGCACTTAAGAAGGAAGTAGCAGAATATGATGATTTCATTCAATTGGATATTGAAGAGGAGTACAGTAAGCTCCCATACAAAACGTGTGTGCTGAGAATAACTTAACTGTTGTAGTTTATGTCTATAGTGTGTTGCTAAGTTGAATATGGTCATTTATTACAGGTTGGCTTTCTTCAAAGCATCTTATGCACTTTTTGATGCGGATTTTTATGTCAAAGCTGATGATGACATATATTTAAGGCCAGGTGTGAGATTTTTCAACGCTTGACTTGGTTAAATATGGTGATAACCTTTATTTATGAGATTAAAGATTACCCCTATAGTTAAGTTTTATGCAATCATCTTCAATTTATTGTCAGATCGTCTTTCGTTACTACTGGCAAAAGAGAGATCTCACCCTCAGACTTACATAGGATGCATGAAAAAGGGTCCTGTTTTCACTGATCCAAAACTCAAATGGTTAGTTCTGTTTAGATTAAGTATATTTTATCTCCAAGATTTTAATTTTATCCTGTCCTGGCTTAATTTACCCAACATTTTTCACCATGTCACTTTTTGTTGGGGATAACATGTTCCATTATTAAATTGCTTCTGTCATGGCATGGGATAAATATATCTTGCCATCTGGACTTGAATACGCTCTTTCCTTAAAAAGGAAATATAGATTACTAATATTATTTGTGGGATTTACGAATCAATAATTACTAGCTTGAGAGATCAAATGTCTGATAGTAAATTTGGCAAGCAGATGTAAATTTTAATTATCTGTGTTAGTTTGAAAATTCCTTTTTTTTTTCTTTTTTGAATAAACTACTGAGAGATCAAATTCTTACTGATTCTTTTTGTAGTTTTCTTTCTTTTTGTTGTGGAGTCATATGTTTCTAAGAACCAGGTTGGAGAGTGAGACTGGATTTGAATTTGCAGAAGTGTGTTTAGGTTCTAAACTTGAGGTTCAGTGGTTCAACTGTAGTTGAATTAAAATAAATATATAACTTCAGCTAAGATCTTATAGAATAGAATAGAATATTATTAAATTATGTGAATTTATGATTATGTACATCAGTACATTGATTTTTAAGGTTCTAATAAATATAAATATATCTACTCACAAAATATATGATAATTGTTAAAAATGTCATTCTTTTTATGGCGGCCTCACGTATAGTGAAATAGAAAATTATCCCCAATTCACTAAGGGGCTGGATTAAGCAATTTTAGACCTGTAAGATACTTCATTGCCAAAATTATATTTTTTGGGCATGTTTTGATGGAGGAGAAAGGAGGGCAAGGGAATGTTTTAATAAGCCTTTTATGTGTCTGGATGTTTATAAAATGCATGATTATCCTCTAAGGTCCTCCCTTATTCATTTTTGTGAACATATTAAAGTTGCTCAAATTTTGGAGGATTTTAAACATCGAAACAAAGGGAAGGAAAGTCATTATTTAACCTCTTATTTTTATCCCATCACTTTTCTTCTCTTCCTTTTTCTGTTGATTTCTTCCCTTTCCTTATCCTCCAAGCATCCAATCATACCGTTGATGATAGTTGAAAATAGAAGGGATATATTATTTGATAATTGTATTTTACATCTGTAAAATTACTCTTTATTTAAAGAGACTAAATAACCTAATGGGCTAAGCCCAAAAGAAGATTATAGAATAGAAATAAATAAACAAATACAATTATTTACAAAACTCCCCTGAAACTGAGGAAAAGATATTTATCATTCCCAGCTTGTTAGTAAGCTCTTGAAACCTTTCTAAGGGAAGTCACTTTGTTAGAATATCAGCTAATTGACGTCCATAAGAGATGTATGGAGTGGTGATCAACCCGCTATCAAGCTTCTCTTTGATGAAATGACGGTCGACCTCAATGTGCTTAGTCCGATCATGTTGAATTGGATTATGAGCTATACAAATGGCAGAATTATTATTATTATCACAAAACAGCTTCATAGGTCCTTCACATCTTATTTTGAGATCAAGTATAATTCTCAACCACAATAATTCACAAATACCTTGAGCCATAGCTCGAAATTCAGCCTCTGCACTCGATCTGGCAACCACGTCTTGCTTCTTACTCCTCCATGTCACTAAGTTACCACAAAGAAACATACAATAGCCAGTGGTAGATCGACGATCAGTCACGGATCCAGCATAATCAGTATCAGTATAAACTTCTAAAGAGAGATTTCCATCACGCCAGAACAACAGTCCTTTACCAGGAGTGGCTTTGAAATACTGAAGAATTCTCTCCACTGCCTGCATGTGTTTTTCTTTTGGATTATGCATGAACTGACTCACAATATTAACAACATAAGCTAGGTCTGGTCTAGTATGAGCCAAATATATAAGTCTCCCTACTAACCGTTGATATTGTTCTTTATCAAATGGAGGACTCTACTCTTCATAACCCATCCTTTGATTCTACTCAATAGGAGTACTAGAGGGTTTACACCTAAGGTTTCTCGCTTCTTTAATGAAGATCAAGGACATATTTTCTTTGTCTGATAAAAATTTCTTCCTTTAAATGATCTACTTCTATCCCTAAGAAATATTTCAATCTCCCAAGATCTTTAATTTCAAACTTAGAGGCTAGCCGTGCTTGTAGAAAATGTCTCTCTGCAATATCATTACCTGTTATAATAATATCATCAACATACACAAGGAACACAGTTCGCTTCCCATCGTGGGAGTGCTTGAAGAACAATGTGTGATCTCCTTGACTCTGTTTATATCCTAAGGCCATCATAACCTTAGTAAATCTCCCAAACCAGACACGAGGAGACTGTTTCAATCCATACAAGGCATTTTTTAACCTGTGTAAAGAACCTTGGGATACACCACTCCAAAAGCTAGCTCAAAGAGTGGGAGTGCCCAAAGCCTTATAAACTCCACATTAGTTGCACATACAACCAATGTGGGACTATAACACGCCCCCTCACACGAGAGCCCATTGGGTTTGAAGAGTGGACAATGCAACAGGCCCAGCCTACCTGTGCTAAGAAACTCCACAAGAGAAAGTGGGGGGTGGCGAGGCTCTGATACCATATAAAGAACCTTGGGATACACCACCCCAAAAGCTAGCTCAAAGAGTGGGAGTGCCCAAGGCCTTATAAACTCCACATTAGTTGCACATACAACCAATGTGGGACTATATATCTCAACAACCTGCAAACTTTATTTCCTCCATCCATAGAGTCAAAGCCAGGTGGAATTTCCATGTACACTTCTTCTTCTAACTCACCATTAAGGAAAGCATTCTTCACATCAAATTGATTCATATCTCAGTTGTAATGGGCAGCAAGGGACAACAAAGCTCTCATAGTATTAATCTTTGCATTTGGGGCAAAAGTTTCTTCATAATCATTGCCATAGGTTTGAATGTAACCCTTGACAACTAACTGAGCTTATATCTCTCAAGAGTACCATCAGAATTATATTTCAAGACATAAACCCATTTGCACCCTACTGCTTTCTTTCCATCAGGTCTATTAACAACCTCCCATGTTTTATTTTTCTCCAAGGCATTCATCTAATCTTGCATGGCTTGAGCTCAATTCTCATCTTTTGATGTTTCATGTACTGATTTGGGGATTGAGATAAAATTTAGTGCTGAAATAAAACTTTTGTGCTGCACAGAAAGATTAGTAGAAGAGACAAACTGAGAGATAGGGTGTTGGGTATAAGATCTTTTCTCTTTTCTTAGGGCAATAGGTAAGTCATCAGAGGTTTTGGGTAAGTTATCAGAAGCAACAGACAAGTCATAGGAGGCAATAATATTAGGTTCAGAAACAAGAAAAGTAATAATATTAGGGTCAGAAACAAGAGATTCAAAACTTACCAATGGTTTAGAAGCTTGAGGCTGCTGGTGAAGCAGTGTGGGCTGCTTTCTCCTGTGATACACCAACTCAGGTGTCACAATCCTCCGTATTTCCGGTGTATTGGATGGGTCAGACACAGGAGGATCAAAAACAAGAGGAAGAGGTGTAGGAGAAGACATGGAAGGTCCAGACTCAAAGAAAGAAGGTGATGAATCTACTGAAGAACTGCTCTCCCCCTGAAGATGAGGTCTTGGGAAAAAGTACTCAGATTCATGAAATGTGACATCCATGAAGACAAAGAATTTTCAACTAATAGGATAATAGCACTTGTAGCCTTTCTTATCATGAGCATAACCAAGGAAGATACGTTTCAGAGCCCTAGGATCCAATTTACTGCGATGGTGTTTATGAAGATGGACGAAGGCAACACACCCAAACACTCGTGGCTGAAGACTCTGCATAGAGGGAACAGAGGGAAAAAATGAAGTCATTGAGTGAATAAGACTTACATTGTTAAGCCCGAGAGGGAAAGCAATTGATTAAGAAAGCTGCATTAAGAATGACATCTCCCTAGTAGCAATTGGGTACATGATTCTGAAAAAGTAAGGCACAGGCAACTTCAAGAAGATGACGATTCTTCCTCTTAGCAACCCCATTTTGTTGAGGGGTGTCCACACAAATAAGTTCATGAATTATGCCCTGACCTTGGATGAATTGGGAAAGACGTTGATTGACATATTTGGTACCATTGTCAGAGCTTAGTCTTTTAATTCTTTTAACAAATTGGGTCTCAATCATTTTATAAAATCGAAAGAATAATTGTGGTACCTCAGATTTTTCATGCATTGAATAAACCCAGGTTACACGAGTGCAATAAACCATTTATTACCAGAAGCATGAGAAACTTTAGAAGGACCCCAAACATCAGAATGAACAAGATCAAAAGGCTCAACACTTTTAATAGTACTAGAAGGAAAAACGTTATCATAACCCGCAACTGATCTGTGTGAGCCATTAGCTACGGTTATTATATCGGTGCCAATAGTAGGGTTATAAGAGAGAAAAGAGTCAACACAACAAGTCATATGATCAGTAGCACCATAATCGATAATCCAAGATTGTTTAAAATCAGTACAAGTAAGAAAAGAATGAGTAGTAGAGTTCATACCAGTCATAGTCAAAACACTAGTACTAGATGGCTTACTCAGAGAATCAAGCATGGTCCGAATCTGCTCCAACTCATCTCGGCGAATAGAAATAAATTCCGAAGATGCACCATAAGAACCCGCCATAATGCTAAAATAACCTCAAAAGAAACAAATTAGTCTCAAATTGATGAAAAATTACCCCAAAGGTATGCGGAGAGTCCAAATAGAGGCAGAATTATCAGATTTGCCAAAAAAGGGGACAAAAAAGACTGCAACTTGAGGTAAAAATCACACAAACGCAAACCCAAACGGCTTCTGACTCTGGCGTGAACAGTAACACGTGAACAGTGCTGATGAACAGTATGTGTGAACAATAGTTTTTTTTTTGGAAAACGTCCGTGGATTGATAGATCTGGAAAAATGGAGTCAAACAGTAATCCTCTTGGTCCAAAAGGTCCCTCAATTTTTTTTTTCCGGTAGTGGCTATTGGGGGCGAGAGGGAAACAAATAGGGTTCCACTCTAAAGGCGGAAACAGAGCCCTCAGGATCGAGAGCTCTGATACCAAGTTGAAAATAGAAGGGATTATATTATTTGATAATTGTATTTTACATCTGTACAATTACTCTCTATTTAAAGAGATTAAATAACCTAATGGGCTAAGCTCAAAAGAAGATTATAGAATGGAAATAAATAAACAAATACAAGTATTTACAACAATGAACAATTTGAGGATTGTCCAATTTTTTGGCAGGTCTAAATTGTTATTTATCTTCCTTTTTTTGGGTTGAAAATGTTACGTAGTGTGCTATCTAGCCTCATCGCTATAGCGACAATCAAAAGTTTTCATTTATATAACTTCTTTGGCTTTTGGAGTAATTATACTGATAATTCTTGCAGGTATGAGCCACTATCTCATTTGCTTGGCAGTGAGTATTTTCTTCATGCTTATGGTCCTATATATGCTCTTTCTGCTGATGTTGTATCAAGCTTGGTCGCTCTTAGGAATAACAGGCAAGTTTTTCTTTCTCCACAACTTAATATTTTGGTCACTTGATCTTCAGTAAGCAGTAGGTTCACAAATTACTCACATGCATTTGTTAGTAATAATATTGTGATAGATCCACTCTAATTTAACAGGAATTCAAAGGAAACAAGTGATTTTTGGCCCAGAGGAAGTCTGGATTTTCTGCATTTTTATTACTGAAAAGCAAATACAAATTGAAAGACAAATTCGCTAAAGACTCAATAAGAAAACACATAATCCCAGCACATTCGTGAGGGCTGAGTCTCTCCCATTCCCATGCCCAATTCCATCCTAAAAACTCCTACTTCTCACACCTACTTACATATAGTGCTGTAACTAACTTCCCACGGTACTCCTCTCTCTCTCTCTTCCAACAGAATTGTCCTCTATACTAACAGGATTTCTTTCCACCTCAGCCTCTAGAATATTCCTACCACTATCATTCGCTATTTTATCTGAGTCAGCACCATCAAATACAACGCCTCCTAGAATACACTTTCAATGGTATTCTATCATATTGTTTTGCTGATATTCACTGTAGTAACACTTGATGCACTTGTTGATGTTTAGATGTTGGATTTTTTGTTTGTTGTTTTTTTATTTTTTATTTTTAATTTTGAGATTAACGTGAAGATACGTCCTTCTTTGCATGCTGCATATCTGCTTTTCCTCTATCTTATCTATTGGATTTTGCATATGTTCACATGCATGGGTCAAATACTGTCTATTTCATATCTTCATCAGAACTATGTCTGGGTGGTGGATTTATTGACCATCTGATTTGGTTTCTAATGTTGTTTTCTGATGAAAATGTGGTAAGAACCAGAATCAAATAACACATAATAGAAGAAAAACAGTTAGTATATGTATTGTTTCCACTGATTCAGGCTTTCGAGAGGCATGTCCTCTCCCAACTAAGACTCCTTACACAATTCTTGCTTCCCCAAAATATTCCCCCCTTTTCTATTTATCTTTGCTGTTGTGACTAATAGCTATGCTACACACACTACACACATAATTCTAACTATTTGGGGTGTAATCCCCCTACATCTCTTTCTACAGTACACTTGCACCAAGCGAGGTTCCTAACAAAATGAAAAGCTGAGATATTTCCCTAAAGTACTGTGTTTAGTCATGTTGAGTTGTGTCACTGACGAAAATGGATTGAGAATATGCTCTTATTAATGGTTCTTACAAATAATATCTTCAAATGAATCATTGAATTGCTTGGCAGTTATGGGCAGAGCAGATTTCTTGCTTTCTTTTTCTCCATTCAATTCATACAATATCACACTTTAGACCTTAAAGACTAGTTTTATTTTATGAGGTTTTAAAATTTCTTTCTTTCTTTCCTCTTGCCACAAAGGCATGAAGATCATGATGGATAAACATGATGACATGAACCTTATTCAGTTGCCACCCTTTCCCAATTCCTATTATTTTGAGTGTAATGTTTACATCCCTTTTTTCTTTTTCTTTTTTTAAATAAATCACAGTTTTCGGATGTTTAGCAACGAGGATGTTACCATTGGAGCTTTGATGCTTGCAATGAATGTCAATCATGAGAATAATCACGAACTTTGTTCTCCGGAGTGTACGACTACATCAATCGCTGTGTGGGATATTCCAAAGTGTTCAGGTTGGTATTTTATCTTGCACAAAACGTTATATTAGAATTCAGGAGTTTGTATGATAACATTCCCTTGGGTAGCCTGTAAAATGCATGAAATTCATGCTGTCGGGCCTCCCAAAAGATCATTATTCTTGTGTAATTCGGGCTACCTCATGGATAATTTTTATTTCAAGCTTATCAATGTTATCTTCTATATTTCTGTCCTATTAAGGTGCATGTTTTTCATAGAAAAAGTAATATTTGAGAGTAAAAGGAATGTACTGCCAAGTTTGCAGTCATCAAAGTGAATGGTCACTTGCATATTAGGTATAGGCTATATGCATTCATGCATAAGATTTAAGAATGGTCCAACACGTTTGAGGATCGAATATGATCTGATCCATAAAATATGAATTTGTTTTTGGTGAGTTTCTTTTATTAGAGTTATTGTGCATGATTAGATCTTTAGTCAGCATTTAATGATTTTTGGTCAAAGATATACATGCAATGTAAGAGAGTGAGTCTTGGAGGAACGGTAAGGTTGCTCCTTGTGATCCATGGGTTGAGTCAGTGAAACAGTTTCTTTTGTAAAATTGTAATAGTAAGGCTCCGTACAATCGACTCTCACCCCCTATTCTCCCAAGTCGAGGAGCTTTATGCACTGGGGTTTATCCTTTTATATCATGTAGTATAAATCAAAGGAAAATAATTTTCTTAATGATCTGGATATTGTTTATCTACAGGACTCTGTAATCCAGAAAAGAGAATGTTGGAACTCCATGAAAAGGACAGCTGCACTCAGAGTCCAACTATGGAATCTGATGAATAGTATTTGTCCTTATATTTATGAAGATACGGAAGCTAAGAAGGTACTTGAGGAATTGCTTACTTTTGTGATGCTATACAGCTACGAGCTGCTAGCATTGCAACCATTTTCTATCCATTGATCTTTCTCTTTCTAATGCACATTTCATCTTGTCAGGGGACACCTTTTTGTGTTTTTTCTTTTTTTTCATCTTTTATTCCACTCATTTTTCCCTTTTTACTTTTCTTACCTTCTTTGGGGAGGAAGGCTTTATATAGAGCATAAGAAAATTGATAGACTTTACGGAAGATGATATCATTTAATTTTACTAATTTCCCCCATTTTAATGTCATTCTTTTTGAACATTAAATGTACTATTAGATTGTGTCATTCTTTTGAAGGAGGAGCATTAGCCTTTGGTCTGAATGAGTGTGTGTTATGGTACTTGAGGAGTTGAGGGTTCGTTGGTTCATCATCAAGCCATATGTTTAGACTCGAAATGTAGTAATGAATTGGATCTTTTGTTCTGGATGGAATCAGATTTTTCCAAAGAGAATAATAGAGAGAAATACAATTAAATAAAGAAAAATATCCTCCAAAGCAGTAAAGACACAAAAAAATAAAATAAAAATGGTAACAAACTTTGAGCACATAAATCATGAATGCTTTAGGTTTAGATATCTAATTATGGGTGGAATGAAATAAAATGAATTAGAATGCAATAAAATTATCATACCCTTATTTAGATGCTTTATGATGGAATGAAAGTGAAATTTCCTTTACATTGTTTGCAAAGTGGATGGTATGATAAGAGTTATTACTTTATTATTATTATATAGAGTGGTTTCATCCTATATCTTAAAAAAGAATAGAGGATGAGAGTCGATTGCACACAACCTTGGATATCTTGGGCTTATGCATAAGGAAAGGGTAAACCCTTTTATTAGCTTATTTACCCTTTTCTTAATGATCTGGATATTGGTTATCCCATGCACCATCCTATATCTTGGGCTTCTCCTTCCCAATCCCATGACAAAATTAAAAAAAGAAAAGAAAAATCTAAAGTATAGAAACTTATATCATTTTGGTTCAGTATATTTCAGAACTAACTTCTTTGTATTTTCTTAATCTTGTTTTAATCTCAATGAAAGATAGATCCAAAGTGGAACAAAGCACCAAAGTACGAAAATAGTATTTTCTTAATCTTTGCGTGACTTCAATTATTTTGGATTTTGTCGTCAAAACATAAGCACGAAAATTGTGGAAAATAAGTGCACTACTTTATTACGCATGTAAATTTGCTTTCATTAATTTCCAATCCATTCTCTTCACTCTCAAGCAAAAAATGTAGTTCAACTTAATATGTTACACTGATAAAACATTTGTGGTGGATCTTCAAAGTACATACTATTCCATTCTTTTTTACTCCATGTTACATCAAAAGTCACTTTTCCATTCTTGTAGTTATTTTTTTTTATTTTTTTTTACCAAATGATGATAGCTCAGTTGGCACATGAAAACTGAGCAGGTGAGGGTGAGAGTATGTGTTCGATCCTCCCAAGTATCATTTTTGGGAGGAATTTAAAGTTTTAATTCTGAACCCGCCCCGAACTAAATTGTCTTTCGTAGAAGATAACTGTTGTTTATCCAAAAAAAAAAAAACAATTCTTCTAGTTTTTGTCCCTTTTCTATAAAAACAAAAATTGGATTCCAAATTTTGTATACATTATACTAGATTTTAATAACCAACACTTTTTAAATTTAATATATTTGCATCAATCATTATGTATTAAAAAACTATCCTAATTGATATTCCCCATCAATCAACACAGAAAAATCCCTGCAATTATTTTTGTTTACTGCAAGTTGGAGCCATTAGCAGAGATGATAGGAACTTCTAGTTGCTTGGTTTGCCAGATGTTAATAGCCCCTCCAAATTTGAAAAGGTAAAAACCAAATAAGAAATGGAAAGTAACATTGATGAATAAATAGTATTGGCAGAAAGAATGGTTATACCTAAAGTAAAAGGAATTGGACCTCATTATATGTTTGGCATGTGCCTTGGTGGAGACCTGAACTTGAAGATTATTTTTCTTATTATTTTTCCCAATTGAAAGAGGGTGTCACCTTTCTTTGAAGTCAAGCTTCTTCTTATTATTATTTTAATGTTAAAAGCATCTTATTTGGGTATCATTCAATTTCATCCAATGAATGGTGTAAGAGTTTCAGAGTACTTCCCAAGAATTGTAATAAGTAGTGGAGGTATGGGCCTTCAATGATGGACCCATCATTGGCCCATCAAAAGTCAATCATGCTGGGCCATTGTCCTATTTCTGGAAAGCTTTTCAATGAATCAGGGTACAGAGGGACCCATGTGGCCCATGAAGCCTCTACTTTTTATGTTCCAATAGGTTAAAACTTAAAACTTAAAACAAATGGTGAACTTGCCTCCTGGTGATGTGGTGCTGACACATTTGCCACTTTCCAGCCTTAAACCTATGGTTGGCCAAAGGTCAAATAATTATTTTGATGATAGGAGTATACTGTTCTCATAATTGTTCATGTAAAATTAAAAAAAACTATATTTATCTGAATTGATACAAAAATAATAATTGAGGCATAGCTCCCTTAGAATGAATATTTTTATCCGCACAAGTTTTTTGTTGTAGATAATTATGCATAAATTACTGACATGATTGTATTGTTTCATTGGGATTTGGCAAAAAAAAAAAATATTAAGAGTTACTTTACTTTATGTCACTTAGACATTACTCAAACAACCAAGTGGGATTAAGATCGAGTTCATAATTTGGCTCTCTTAATGTAGAAAAGAACTTTACCTAAATAAATAGATAAATAAATAAAGAAAGAAACCAGGAGGAAAAACAAAAGTAGTGTTACTGTATCCAAAATAAAATCACAAAATAAACAATGACATTAATAGCACAATAGCATCTTTGACCCCTTTCTAAAAAAGAATTTGTGGATAATACAAAAAAATAAATAAATTTGTGGATATCTTATTCAGTAACTTTTTTATTACCTTTGAAAATTTAAAATTTATGGGGAAACAGGACAATGTTAATCATTAGTGTCCCGGGATTATTATGTTAATTGTCAATCATATATAGTGGTTTGAGTGGTCTCATGATATGGACTATGATTCAGACAGCACTATAAGCAACAGCCTAAATTTTGAAGAAATGGGATTTGTCACAAATCATTATGGCATATATTAGGTTTTGAAGAAATGGTATTTGGCACAAAGAAGGAACAATCATCATTATGGCATATATTAGGTTTGAATACTCAAGATCAATAATTCTATACCATTACGCTCGTAAATATTGCTTGAGAATTATATTGAGCGCGTGTGTGTTCTTTTACAAATTTAGTGTTTTATTCGTAGGGATAGGTTACTTAACTTATCATTTTTTCTGCCTATCTTTAGCTACCAGTCTAAAAACCATTAGATCAGAATCTAAAAAGAAAAGAGAAAAATAAATATTAATTAAGATTCTGATCTAATGATCTTTTATAATAGTAGGCAGAAAAAAATGTAAGTAGAATAAATTATCCCTTATTTATATTAATAAAACTGATTCAATTATATTGTTCAAAGTGAGAAATAAATTCAACTATTAGTTTGTTTAAAGATATTTGATGGTATTTTTTTTTTGGAGATAAGATATTTGATGGAACAAAAATAGCAAATCACAAACATTATCAGACCATTAAATAAACATATAGTTGAATATATTTTTTTTCTTGTTTACCTTCCGTAATATGTTTTCTAATATATATGTGCTCATTTATCAGGAAAATGTTGTACAAAGTGACAAATGGAAATACCAAGTACTAACTGACATGGCACATGTGGTAATTGTCACCAACCAACCAAGAAGCAAAAATGGCCCAGCGAGAAAAAAATTCTGTTTAAAGCTATGAAATAAAAAAAAATTATAACTATTTATGTGATAAAAAAAATAAAAAATTATATTTATAATTAGATATTTATATTTCTCCAGTCGTTTGACGTCCAACAGTTAAATATTTATCATATATATAGGTAAAAATATTAAATGTGAGAAATCATAACCATACAAAATATGAAAACATTAAATATGAAAAATTATAATCATACGTCTGTCATTGCTGGACGTCAAGCAGCTGGAAAAATGATTTTATCTTATAATTAAATATTTCTATAAGTTTCAAAGGGAGGTGAGCTTCAAATATATGACCAAAAAATCAGAAATAATGTTCAATTCTAAAGATTTGTATAAATTTGAGAAGAAACGATTGTCCCCGCTAGCTCCTCTCTTACTTTTTTTTTTGGGTAGAAAACCTCTCTTACTTTATCAGTGAGTTTGGATGAAAATTATTGTGCCATATACTTATTATAATTTCTTTTTTATCTTCATAAGTTTTTTTTTCTATTTATAAGAAAAAATAGTTACATTTTTTTACTGCGAATATAAGGATGTTGGAAATAATCAAGTATGAGTTGTAAAGAAGTATCACATAGACTAGACATAGACCAAGTGATGACCATATAAGTGCAAAAGACCCATAAACCTACAGCCTTAAGGTTTTGGTGTAGCCTTAAGGTTTTGGTGTCGGATCCACTTGCTACGGTTGGTGTAGCCTTAACTCATTGGTGGTGGTTCCCCGCCACGGGCTTCCCCTGGACCTGCTTGACATTGGAGTTTGAGGGAACGAATGTCCCAACAGCGGTATCAAGAGCCAGGTTGAGAGTTAAACACGTGAGGGAATTGAGTTGTGAAAAAAAAAAAACTAAAGAGTCATGGCCACAGATTCTAATTTTGTGCAAGCAGCCATTCCACGTTTCGATGGTCATTATGATCATTGGAGCATGTTGATGGAGAATTTCCTTCGATCCAAGGAATATTGGGATGTAGTTACCAATGGTGTTGTTGAACCAGCACTAGCAGAAGGAGCTCAGTTGACAGCAGCACAACGAGCAGCTCATGAAGCAGTAAAGTTGAAGGATTTGAAGGCGAAGAATTATCTCTTCCAGGCCATTGACCGTTCTATCTTGGAAACCATTCTTTCCAAAGAAACTTCCAAGGATATTTGGGACTCCATGAAAAAGAAGTATCAAGGCTCTGCAAGAGCAAAGAGGCAGCAGCTTCAAGCTTTACGCTCGGAATTCGAAACACTTCGAATGAAGTCGGGAGAATCAATTGCAGATTATTTCTCTCGCGTGATGACCATTGTCAATAAAATGCGAATTCATGGAGGCAGGACAGAAGAAATAACTGTCATAGAAAAAATTCCTCGATCATTAACAGCAAAATTTAACTTTGTTGTTTGTGCTATAGAAGAATCTAAAGATATAGATGATTTGTCACTTGATGAATTGCAGAGCTCATTGGTGGTGCATGAACAGAAGTTCAAACAGGAAGACACAGATGAGCAAGCATTAAAGGCTTCTACCGATACTCGTTCCATTCCCAACAAAGGATGGGGGAGTCAGAAACCAAATCTTTTATCAATGGAGAAGTTCTAAGGATGAATCGCATTGTGTGAGTTTGAAGTACACTTTGTAAACTTAGCTTTGCTTGAATTTAATTTTATTGATGAGTGAGTTTAGAATTAGTAATTTATGTTTATAATTTTTATCTGCGAAGAAGTAATGATGTTTAAAGGTACTGATTAAAATAATTTTAGATGTGTAATTATCAATATGGGTATGTAAATATTGTTAAATTAATAATATTATATTAATTTATGACGATATTTTAATCAATACATGTCTAACTGAATTTTTCTTAACTATAAAAGTAACAAAATATTACTTTTGTGGTTTGATAGCAAAACTATGATTTTGATGAAAAATTAATTTTGCCTTAAAATTATCAAACATATTGGTACAAATTTCAAACTACGTTTACAGCCTCAAACGTGATTATATAAGTTATAAACGTTTTTCCAAACATGCCAATGATTTTTTAACCATTAGAATTGATTTAGTGGTAAAGGATTTGGGTAATTTACATAAAATCATATGTTCATTATTTGTAAATAATATTTAAATGTCCTAAAAAATAAGGAAGAAGTAAGGACAAAAGTATATATTAACCCCTTCATGATAAGAAAAAAAAGTTTAGGAAATCAACTTGCTGTCATTGCTTACTTTTTACTTTCTTTAAATATATTTTAAATCAAAATAGAATTAACAACAATTTTTTATAAGCAAGTGATCTGAATTTGTATATAACAATTTTGGTATGAACTAGTCCTTTTACAAATAAAGCATTCATATAGTTGAAGAATGGGGTAGAGAAAATGACTTTTGGTACATTAAAAAACTAAAGTAATATTAAGAAAATTGCTATGTTCAAACTAGCACATTTTTTTATATTTTATTCAGGTTATTTTCCGTTCAGAGTGAGGGTGACAATAATGAAAAACCTTCTAAGGAACCTTATCAAAGATTGTTGTGAAATCACATAAGAAGTTAAGAGGGTCAATGAAATCATCATAGTGGAAAGAATCTTCAGACCACTATAAATGTGCATGAAATTTCTTCGTTCAAAGTGCTTGGTGGAATAATTCCAGTCACAAGAAGTCCTTTAATTTATTCAATTATTTTTTATTCTTTCTGATCTTTGCAGCATTTACCAGTTCTATGACAATTTCTCTTCATTCCTAATGGGCATCACGTGCCATTGCAGTTCCTCAATTCCCTCAACTTCCTATTCAAAACCAAAGAGAGGTAAGGGAAGGGTGACACTGACAAAGAAAGAGGGACAGAAGTGGTATCCCAATTCCATATAACAAGGATCAGTGATAGCTGTGCCCTGACACACTTTCCTCATTGATTTGCCACTTTTCACTCTATACTACTATTTATATTATATAACCCTCACCAAATTGTGGTAGTTCAATTGGTGCACCATCATTATTACGGTGGTGGTTCAGTTAGTGCATCGGAGCTAAGTAAGTGGTGGAATGATCTCGGTTCGATCCTCACCAATATCATCTTTAGAAGGGATATAAAATCTTAATCTCTGACCTACCCCGTATTCAGAATTAGTTTCATAACCGAAAAAATTGAAATTTATAGAGATATCTGGACAAGCCTACTTGCTTCAAAGAGATAATTAGGGTTGGTATAAAAAAGTATATTATGCTAACCCCCAAATTAATATAGAGGATAGCATTTCTATGAAAACAATAACAGTGACATAGATCCAAAGCATGTAAACAAATCTAGTTGAGGATAAAAAACAATGACTGAACACAGAACAGGACAGGACAACTGAGACCTTCCTTGAAGAAAACTAATCAGCAGCACCATTGTTTGCTAGTCCAAGAATCCTATGTAGAATAACCCTAATTTCAGCAGACAGCAATGGTCATCCACCTCTTCACAATTATAATTGGCATGTGCCCTAGTCTTGTTTTGACACAAAATCAATGCACCCCAAGACCATGTTGAACTCTTTAACATCTCATAATAGAATAGCTATCCACTCACTAAATAGATGTGTTTTTGTGGGTTTTTAAGGAATTAAAACATCTAAAGTTACATAAAGTTTTTCTACCTTATTCACTACATAGAAACCGCTCAAGACCTTATCATGAATGAAGTATTAGCTGCACAATATATTGTTTAGGATTATGATCATGGTATGGCATGATTTGATTATTCATCCAAGGGCCAAGAAACATGGGGCCAAAAGAAAGAAAGTTTTGCCCCTTAGTTGGCTTTTTTTTTTGGACAAAGAACAAGACATGAAAGCCTAAAGATAGGTATGTCTATATCTATTGATGAACTATAGCAATCCATCAATGTTCCTGACACACATGATTATAGTACCCCAAGAATTTTGCTTCAGTTATCTAATCCGTACCAATATTATTCTAGGTTACTTCACATGAAGACATTCTAAGTTCAAGCACCACCTCTTGCAAGTTACTCACATGACATTCTATCTTCTTGGAAATTACCAATTTTCAATACTAAATGCCTCAAATTCTTTAGTGCCATCGGTGGTTTTGGTTTCTAATCTTCTGTGGATGCCCCAAGACTAAGCTACTTGCGCTCTATTTTTTCCTTTTCTAGCTTTGTAGTTGATGATGCATGAACTTCTAAGATTGAACTTGTGTTGGCTTGACATGATTTCAAGGAAGATGAAGATAGGAGAATCAAACATGTGTATTCAGGGATAAGGATGTAAGAGGATAAGAAATGGTGACCCCCTTTTGAGCTTGAGAAAAGGATTTTACACTGGCAAAGTCCAAACCTAAAGTTTCATCATTTCCCTTCCCCTATCACATGGCCTATCACATGTCATTGTAGCTCCATGACAAAATCTTCTTATCCACTAAAATTGTTGAGACAGTGATCATGAAAGAAGGAGTTCCTATAAACTGATCATATATCCTGCAACTACACCTCTCTGCAACATTAGTAAATCACTCTCAACTAGCCAGATAAGAACCATTCTTATATGCAATTTTATTTTTACAAAAAAAAAAAAGGCAACTTTTGATCCCTATGAAATTCTAGTTCTTTGAAAATGTGATCCCTCGTAAATTCGATGAAAACCCCGTATTAGTCCTTAAAAAAAGACTAATATGAATATTTTTTTTTATAAGAAACGAAAGTGGGGACCATATTTTTTGTTAGGGACCCAAAATGCACTTTACTCTAATAATAATTTGTGACCACGAATCAAAGTTACAACTTATAAACTTTACGAGGTACTTTTGGGTTGAGGGAAACACTCATTTTGCATTTGCATTGTGACAAGTAAGAACAAAAGCTAACAACTATAATAATATAATAAACACCTCTAACTCATGCACAAGTGAGGACAAGAATTGAACAGAAAAACTAAGTGGAAATTTCACCACCTCTTCCTTTTCCCAAAGCCAAATTTTTTTTTCTCTCTCACTCATGTGATGGACATGCTGGATCTGACACCCATGATTGTTGGGTCTGCAGTACAATCCTCAAAGGCTCAAGTGACAGTACCTTACAAACTGAGGTTTCAAACTCCTAGACATTCTAAATTTAAAACCTCTCCAATTCATTTGTATCACGTGGCAAGTGCAACAATGGAGGGATAATCAAACTCTTTTATATCTTCCTAATCTGTTGGTAAAGAAAAGGTTGAAAGAGGCTTAACAGCTTTAAAGCCAATTTGGTTTTTGAGACACTTCTATGATGAATGCATCTGAATGTAATTTTTAATTAGACACAAGCATGAAGCATTTAAAGCTGCATCGATTAAATTATTTATGTTCTGCTAAGTACAAGCAATCTCAAATTCCTTTTTTCAGCCTTTTCTTTTATATATATATATATATATATATATATATATATATATATATAGGGCAGGATCATTTGACACTGGTGTCAAACTTTAGAATTTGACATCAAATCCTAATCATTGATTTTTGCCAATCAACGGTTATCATTTATTGACAATTAATTTCAATAAATGATAACCGTTGATTGGCGAAAATCAACGGTTAGGATTTGATGTCAAATTTTAAAGTTTGACACCGGTGTCAAAGGATCATATCCCTATATATATATAAAGTTATATTTACAAATTTTTTATTTACAAACTACACTAAGTATTACCGGTCATACTTAGTGTAATTTGTAAAAAAAAATTGTAAACGGATCATTCTATATATATATATATATATATATATATAACTGCTTCTTCAAACTACCATATATATCTTCTATTATACTCTATAATTTTTCAACATTCAAGCAAAAAAGTTACTTTATTATTTTTACAAATTATATTATTTCACTCTCTTTTTCTTTCTTTCAGTTTTTTACTTTGGAAGATCGAAGATTGAGACAAAGGTAGAGTTAGCTTTTTGGTTTGCTAAGGTTCTGGTTTAAACAAGGACTTCTTAGTTTATTTTGTACTGTGTTGTTGGGAGATGGGTGTGGTGATCAATGAAAAAGTGCTTTAGAGTTTAAAGATGAACCTTTATCCCCCATAATATTTTTTTTTCAGAGCAAAGTTAAATGCATAGAAACTTGAAATATAAAAAACATTTAGAACGTATAATCAATGGTTCCGTTTTTTGTTTTTTGTTTTGTTTTTTGAGTTGTGAGTGAAATAATAGATGACATTTTCATCTAGTAATTTGAGTTTTATAAAGTGTATTTTAATTTATTTGATTTTTTGCAAATAACAATGCTTTTTGTATGTGGATTTAAATAGAATAATATTGAGTTTCGTACTTTTGCTACCATCACATTCTAAGTTCAAGAATTGACCATCCCATTATTCAATAGGCCATATTTGATGTATATACAATTTTATGTGCATCTAGCTTGATACCCTTACTATTATTTCATTGCGTATGACTCAATTAATTAACGGATTGATTCAAAAAAATTGGAATTAAACAGAATTATGATCCATTAAGCATGATTCACATATTTATTCACATGTTTAAAAAAATAACAATTTGAAATCTAACCGATTACAATCAAATCCAACTCTAAATGAAGTAATAAATATGATTATGATGTGTGTGTAAAAAAAAAGAAAAAAAAAATTGACATGATTTTATATCTAAGATTTGAGACATATTTTAAATAATTTAATTATATTTACTTATTTTTATATTTTTATTTTCAGAAGTTAGTTATTGTTATATTTATTTTTAGGATTCTAAATTTTAAATTGATTTGTAATTAGTCTATAAAAAGGTGATTAAGACCCTTATTGCAGGAGTTGAATATTTTGTTATTTTGATAATAAAAAATTGAGAATCAAAGATTTTCTCTTTTATTAATATCAATTTTTAACTTAACTATTTTTTCTATACGCTTTCAATATCATAGCTTTAATTAATAATTTATTGCGCCATGCAACTTTCAAACAAAAAACACAAGCCAATAATATAGGTTTTTTCATTTGGATTCAATCACCACATGAATATGAAACTTTTTTTGAGTTTCTGATCTAAATCTCATTTAAAGTGGACAGAGTCAAAAACAATATATATAAATAAAAGTAGAGTGAGAGAAAGTTAGACATTATACACTCCAAATTATGATAAATAAAAAACTTGAAATACAACATTATTTAATTCATCACCTAAATTTTTGAAATATTTTTCTCTGTCTTTACTTGATTGTTATATCTTCGATTGTACCCAATTGTCTAGTTTTTCTTCGGCATATCCAATATATTGATTAGTTTGACTAGCATTTAATTATAGATAAGGATTGTTGTGCACGCGATTTAAGGAGAATACATTAGTTTATGAATTTTATAAGAGTTATTTTGTAGGTAAAATGATTGTGTTATGTTACAGGAATTCGTTTTGTGCCGTAGCTTTTTTTTTTTTCTTTAAAACATGCGAGTCCCACAAAATGTTGTGTGTGTAGGAAATTTTTTATGGTCATATTAAATGACGAAAGCAAATCCCTTAGTTTATTCTATTTACAATGACACAAAAATAGTTATTATATAATTTGTGCTGAAATGTGTGATTATGTGTAAATAATATTTTACATTTTTAAGAATAAAAAGTGAAGTTAAAGAAAAATAGTAATGATAATAGAGCATAGACAGATTTTTTTTTAGTATAGTATAGACTGATTATTACCTAATGCAAATATGCAATAATGGTGACCGTTCGATCTAAGGACAACCATTGAACAAAGTCTTGGTGTTTTAATATGATTGTGATTTGTTTCTAAAAACAATAAAATTAACATGATTTGATATCTAAGATTTGAGACGTGTTTAAAATAATTTAATTATATTTTTTTTACTTATTTATTTATATTTATTTTCATAAGTTAGTTATTTTTACATTTATTTTTAGTATTCTAAATTTTAAATTGATTTATAATTAGTCTGTAAAAGAATGCTTAATATCTTTATTATAGGAGTTGAATATTTGTTATTTTGATGAAAAGAAAATTGAGAACCAACGAATTTCTCTTTTATTAATTTCAATTTTTTTGTTTAGCTGCTTTTTTTTAAGCGCTTTCGACATTATAGCTTTTATTAATGATTTATTGCTCCATGCAACTTTCAAACAAAAAACAAAGTATTGGTATTTAAGCCAGGTACTTAAACACGTGTGAGACTAGTTGCTTGATAACCAATATTGATAATTATTACCTAATTAGTGAATTGTCGGTTCTTTGGGATCTCATGTGCAACTTAGTTTAGCTCATTAAACTTAATTAATTCATTTGTAAGAGTTTCCTCAAGATATCCCCAATCGACAATTGAAGATTAATCCTTTTAAGATATAAAAATTTTGTGTTTGTGTCTAATCGTATAGACCACGAATACATTTAATACGAGTAGAATATGAATAAAGGAATAGTATTATCTTAAAACCTAAAAAATTATCATCTTGAGTTTTGACTTGGAAACTATTATAAATGCTCTTGTCCTTGTCTGATTAAATTAATAGTTAATATAAATTATAAACGGTAAACAATAAGAATCAAATTGATTACACCATGAGTAATTAAATTAGTGACTCGTATATCTATCTTTCTTTCTTGGGGTTAAATTAAGCTAGTATATTCTAACATCATATGACATGGAAAATTAAACTGTAACATACCATATGAATTTCTTAACTGTAAAGCACAAACTCTGTTGAAACTGTTATCTCATTAATCTAAACAATGACAGTTTACCAGTCCTTTCATGTCTCTGTAACAGAAATTAACTTTCAGTAGATGGCATCAGTTAGATTAACATTGACTTGGTTGCAGAAAAAAAGTTTGGCCTATATATCTTTTTTATTAAAAAATTTGGTAAGGAGCTAGAGCTGATCGAATTAATTGAGTAATCGTTCAATAAATAGAGAAATTAATATATATATATATATTGGGGAAGGTTATATTTATAAATTTTTTGTTTACAAATTACACTACAGTAACCGACAGAAAGGAGGGGCCCGACCCTCGCCCCTCCCTAAATTTCGATAGTTATTATATATATATATATATATATATATATATATATATATATATATATAATGATATTTTTAATAACAATAGACTATTAATCCTAATAATTAGCTCCTCCCTAAAAAATAATAATAGTTAACTTCTCTTATTAATCTTAATGATATTTGTAACTTTAATTTTTACCCCTCATCATAAAAAATTTTGGGTCTGCCACTGCTACACTATGTATTTCTGGAAGTATACTAGGTTATATTATGCACTTCCGAGAGTTTTCGGGAATACATAGTGTAATTTGCTCGGGAGTACATAGTGTAATTTGCAAATCATTCCCTGTATAACTCAAAAAACTAGCAAATTGACTAGATTCATACGAGGCTCTGACTCTTTAGTCAATCTAAAAAATAATAATGTTGAATCATAACCATACTTTCACCAGAATATGAAGTTGAATTCATAGTATTGTCATTTTGCACAATAGAATATGCCATTCATTGTTCTCTTCCACCTTTCACGTGATGAATATATGACTTTTTAGTCTCTATATGCATAATAAAAGCAAGTGGTTATAGGAAGATCTACCATACTCAAATGGATAATATCATCCGTTAGTGTTTCATTCAGACATAATTGTCAAACACTCTTCACCGTGATAAAGCACTCCCACCTAACTCATCTGCCATAGTAAAATTAAAAGAAACATTACAACATCACCAATCAAAGGGAACCCTTATAATTTGGGGGAGGGGTGGTTGGGGAGAATGGCAAGCAATCTTAGGATTTATAGATTTTATAGCATACATTAGTGCTTTTGCTTATGATATATAAATTTCAGATTAAGAAACCCGTGTGGGCTCTATAATAAAGTTGTCCAATTCCTATAGTGGTGCCAATTATCATAAATTTTGTGTCAAAGAGTGCCCAATCACCCTATTGCATGCACACAATTTTGACTCTATTGACCAATTAAAGTGCACCACCAAAACTTGGAGGTGGTCAACCTTTTTGTAGTAGTGTCTTGGTGCCCTTATTGTCGGTATACTACAAATATATCAGTGAGACAAAATAAACTAAACACTTGTTAACCTTTTATTTGGCTATGCTCTTTGTTATAATTAATATTGTTGAGGTAATACCCTGAACAAAAAGATGCCTTGGTCTCTAACTTTGTTTAATGAACCAACAAATGATAATAGTTACTTATTTCGGATAAAAGCAATGGAGTTTTATTGTATTATAATATATGATACGATACCCCAGGTAGATGCTTTGTTAGGATCTTAGTACATTGAACTTTCCCTATATATATATATATACATTTTGTTGTGTACTGCTAAAGAAAGATGGTTCTTTTCTTTACATCTTTTAAATCCTCTTTGGTCCTTGGTAAAGGTCACTTAATGATAAATACAATACCCTTATTAATTTAATCAACAACAGTACAAGTAGATTAGGAAACATAATTATTTAGTGGATTATCACAAAAGGAAACTGAAAGATAAGAGTTTTTTTTTTTTTAGTATCAGATATGCACATTTAAGTAAAGGAAGTTGAAGTTTCAACCATTTTTGGTAGAAAATAATTGAAGCGGAGCACCCAATACACATTGCACAGCGTTGAATTAATTACTTGAACTACTTATTTGTCCTTCTTAATATATAGTGATGCATAGGTTTATACTCTCAGGGTGTGTTTGGTATAAGTTTTTGTTTGAATTTGATGGAAAGTCTAGGTGGATATTGAATTTGATCACGTTTGGTTTAAGAGTTGGGGAAAAAAAATCATGCAAATAGGAAGCCTGGACAACGACTTCATAGTTGTGTTTTGGATGAAATTAACTATTCTAAAATATCACTTTAGATGTGATATTTTAAGATAGGAGGATAAATGGAAAAAAGTATGCCAACTTTAGGACCGAAATGACCCTGCATGCGTGTAAAGTGAGGGACTTCAGTTGTTTTTTACAACGGGGGTACTTTGGTCAATACAACATATTTTTCTATCACTATTTTACCTTCAACCAAACATAAACTTCACAAATTTACATAAATTTTTTCCGTAATATTTTGGTGAACCAAACATCTTTTTTTAACTTTTCCATCAAACTCACTTTTTTACCATTTCTCCATTAATTATGTTTTCTCAGTTAAAAAAAATATTTTCTCTACCAAACGCCGCATGACACAATCAATTATAAAGATCTATATGCAATTCGCGCTTAGATGCAATATTAAGTTTACATGAATTGTTGACTTTTCTTTATTGAAAAGGAAAAAAAGGAGGTGGAGAGGTTGCTCTATAATTAAGGCATGATGAACCATAATAAATGAAAGCCTACTAATCAAAATTATGAAATTAAAAAAGACTTTGGTGGCACAATTAAATCTTACAAATTAAGTAAAGTCCCTTGTTAATCAAATGTGGACTTTACTTTAGTCCTCTAACTCAAGAATATAATGATTCAATAAAATTCAAATGACCTCGTCAAAGTTTTACATACTCGAACTTGAACTGAAATTGTGATTAAAACATCCGAGTTAATTCATCGTAACTGTGACAGCACTTACGTCTGAAAATTCCAACTTGGACTTGACAAGTACAAGATTTAGATCATTAAAGAAAAAGAAATATACTATTAATGATTTGTTATACTCATTGGAGAAAAAGTAACGCTATGCCTGTTTAATTGTATGATATTTATATGTGATTGGAGTTTTATAAAATCAAGAACTAACTCGTACACGTTAATAAATTTAAGAACTTAAGTACGAGTGAAAATAATTTCCGGAATTAGGTTTTTTAACTAGTAACCATTGAATCAAGTGGTATCAAGTTTTCTCCTTAATCAAAACTTTTGAGCAAAATGATCTCGGAGAGTTGTCTTTTATGTCGAGGATAACTCCTACTTTGTACATATCAATACAACAACTCATGCCCCACTAATGTAGATAAAGCAAATGGGGGTTTCGCTTCCTGGTGAGTAAGCGAGGTCTGTGGGAGCCATTCTAGCATAGGTGTAAGGGGTCGCACACTCGTGCACGTAGAAGCCTAATATTATTGTGAATTTGAGATTTCTCTTGTAATTTCTTTTATTTAATAGTTTGAGCTTGATTCCATGAATAGTTGTTGCGACTTTAGGTTTTTTTTTTGAAAATATTTCAATCGGTTCATTGCTTCGCAACTAATCTGATTTGGGGCGGGTCCATGATTAAGGCTTTAAACTCCTTCCAAAGGTGGTACTGGAGAGATTCGAACACATGCTCTCACCCCCACCTGCTTAGCTCCCATGCGCGACTTTAGGTTTTCTAAACCTATTTATATTAGCTAACTGAATGCATTATAATGAATGTTATGAGGAGAATACAATGATTAGACTTGTTGGATGTAGCCCTACATTGGGGTGAATTAGGGTAAACCATGTCTCCTGTTTTTATTCCCTTTTTTCTATTTGCAATTATGTGTGTGATTGAAGCGATCTTAACAGTTGGTATCCAAAGCACTGGTTCTGCGAGTAGGGTTTCTATTACATATTGGAATTTTACGTATTGAGGTTTATTGGTAAAAAGGAACTTGTGAAATTAATCTTAGAAGGATGTTGATTGGTCAATCACAAATCAAAGTAGAAAAGTTTGGGGAGGAAAGTTTCGAATTATGAAAACTAAATATGAAGGCTTAGCTCATTGACAAAGATGTGTGGTACGTGATCAATGAGGACAAACTTAATGTATTTGTAAAAATCGCCAAAGATGGAGCGTCAAAGGCAGACACATCTGACAAGGTGAAGGAATCAAAATTTGATTTGGTTTTGTCTTGCAAATAACGTTTTGTTGAATGTGACCTTTGAGAAGACAACGAAGGATCTCAGGACAAAGTTAAGAAGTCTCTATCAAAGTAAGTCGCTCGTTAATAAGTTGATTCCACAAATGCGATTGTACAATCTACGGATGAGTGAAGAAGATTTCTTTTTTGCACATTTAAATGAATTCAATACTACTAGTATGCCACTTACATCTATAGAAGTCAACTTGGATGATGAAGATAAGGCTTGCACTTTACTTTGTTCACTGCCAAATTCTTGGGAACATATTGTTTCATTTAATACTGGTATTAGTAAATTGTCTTTTGAAACTATTATTGTGTTGCCTTTTTATCCGAGGAGATGTGGAGGGTAGGCTCTAAAAGCACTATGAATGAGACTCTATTCGTTAGCTGGAGGAGCAGTGAAAAGTAAAAATTTGGTCATAAAGGTAAATCTAGGGGAAGATCTATATTACGCGATAAATCTAAAGTAAGATGTTGAAAGTGTAAGCAGGTTGAACACTTGAGAAAAAATTGTATAAGTAAAAGCTAAGTCTTTAGAAACAGGATGAACCATTAATTTCTAGTATAAAGAATGATGAGAAGGATAACATAGGAGACTTGTATATAACATTTGATTCTTAGAGTGATTGTAATGAATGAATAATTGATGTTGGAGCGTCCTTTCATATATCACCTCTTAAGGATTGCTTTTGCTGTTATGAGCCATATTCTAAAGGTACAATGAGAATGAGAGATAACAGGGCTCTTGATATTATAGCGTATGGGAAGGTAAATCTGAAGATGAATGAAGACACAATCAAGAATCTGTCGGATGTGATGTATATCCCTAGGCTTACCATAAATCTTATCACTGTATGAATTATGGCAAATTCTGGTATCGATTTCAATAATGACAAGTATTCATGCAAATTGACTCGTGGATCTATGGTAATTGCAAGAGGAGAATGTCATGGTAAATTATGAAAACTACTAGGTTTGGTCAATGTTCAGTGGTGAAAGCTACATATCAGAGTTGGCATAGGAAAACATTGTAATGTTATGGCACAAAAGGCTAGTTCACATTAGTGAAAAAGGTCTGGAGAATTTAACCTTAAAGAAGTTGGTGGATATAATTTCAAGTTCTTCTATGGGTTTTGGATTTTGTGATCATTGTCTACATGGGGAACAAAACGGGTACCATTTGAATCCATTGGAGGAAGAGATGAAAGAATTCTAGACTTGATTAACAGTTATATGTTTGGGCCCACACCATTAGCATTACAAGGAAAATTTAGGTATTATGTTTCTTTTACGAATGATTTTCAAGATATGTGTGAATATATTTCTTGTAGAGCAACGATAAAGTTTTTGATAAATTTCGTTAGTTCAAAACTCTAGTGAAAAATGAGTTTTTTTAGAAAAATCAAAGTGGTGAGAACTAACAATGGAGATGAATTTTGTTCAGCAAAATTCAATCAATTCTATTCGAATAATGGGATTGTAAGGAAGAAGAAAAAATATTATTCACTTTAATGAAATAGGTGTATATGGTGGCATAGAGGCTAAATCTATCTCTCATAGAGAAATCAAGGAGCATGTTGTAACACTCCGTATATATCCGGTAATGTTATCATACTATGGTATTAAGCTGCGCTTAATTAAAAATGCAGAATATCTTTTTTCTTTTCAATTATGATGTCATTAATCATTACCAACTTGAATACTTAACCATTTTCAAAACATCGACTGTATGTACATTGCAATAAACAGCTAATTGAAATACCTCATTAATTAAATAACATAAGTATGAGTCTCTAGTCACGGAACTACAAAACGTAAACCGGACCATCTAACAGTTTATACAACTCCAACTAAAAGTACTAACCATAAAGTGGCATGGACAAACCCCATGCTCACCCAAATAAGGCAACAAAGCCCAACATCAGTCTCAATAACAGCAACATAAGCATATAAGTGCAGAAAACATAAACAACATCCAAATCCAGCATTCACACAGGTCAGCATAACTAACAGCAATATCATCAACTAAGCTCTGGCCTCCTGCCGCCAGAGACATCAGTCCTCATACTACCTGAACCTGAAATAAGCATTCCCCAAACGTGGGGTGAGATCTCTAAACAAGAAATCTCAGTAAGGCAAGGGGTCCTCAAGGATCTTCCACCCCAAGCTCACTTACATGTGCAATATAAATTCAAAAGCAGTTTATCATCATCAGTTCTAAAATAGTGCAATGCAGCAGATAATCATGTCATGTGTGTCAATTCTATTCTACTGGCCAAAGAAATGCAGGATTTATATACACCAAATACCCACACATAGTGCAAGACGCCACTTGCATCCACCCCGGATCACCGTCTTGTATGACGCCACACACTCAGGCTTACCGTCAAGATGGAACAACACATGCATATTAAAATACATTACACATAAAGCTCAACAACATTTCAAATATCCAAAGCATGTAACACAGTATGCATATAACCATACCCCCATAGGACATGGTGGAACCACAACATGGCTAAACCGAGGACACGAAAGCTTACCTCTTAAACAATCAATCCAAGTCAAGTCTACACAAGCTCAATGTCCAAACACAGCAGATCACAATCTGATTTAGGACCAACAAGCATATCAACATTCATAGCTCAATAGCATAAACATAAAGACTACGTTTCTCTTTACGTTTTACGTCTTAAGGCTTCTAACAAAGCCACAAGCCCTTAATCACATGATTCTGACTATTTAAATATTTACAGAAGTTCAGCTCCATCAAAATAGGGTCCACAAACCCATAGCTCAGTTCTGTATGAACAGTACCTTACTGTTCCTCGAAATCCCAGAATATCCGGATATTTGTCGGGGACATATTCAGATATCCAATATCCGGATATCTCACTAGCAATATCCGGATATCCAAATCCCCATATCCGGATATCAATATCTGGATATCCATATCCGATATCCGGATATTTATCGACCAAATATCCGGATATTTCGCGACAGAATGCAATTTCAGCATTTTGCGAAGATATCCGACAAAGGTCTAACTTTTACTAATTAAATGCGTTCAAGACTCCATTTTTAGGTCTATACGGGTTTATACACATGTTAGTTACTTGCTTAACCCATTAACATGCAAAGACATCACCTTTAAATTATTTAAACTCATGATCAAGGTTAGGAAATTCACCAAAGCTTCAAACTCATAAGTGGAAGGCTCTTGGAGCTCACAACCAACTCCCAAGGTTCTGACTTGGTCCCAAAACGAAGATGCTCCACCAAAGGTTGGTTCTTGCACCAAAAGGTGACACTTTGAAGCTCAAAATTCCATAACCATGGCTTCACAACACCCAACCACCCAAGGTCAGCACCCACACCCACTCACAGTGGCAGAAAACTCAGAAAGCACACTCACACTTCCTCACCATGCAAGCTCTCACAAGCCCAAGGTGTTTTGGAGAAGAAACCAAGAAGAAAAGAGGCTCCTTGGCTCCCAAAATGGAGGAGAAGGTGGAAATGGATGGCTGACTACAAGGCTCAACAAAAACTCACGTAGAGGCAACAATATGGCCTAGGGTTTTGTGCAAAAGTCCTATATATAGGCCACTTAAGAATTAAACACACAGTATTAACATTAATTGCTACGCTTAGCATTTTAATCCCAAACTTTGGATTCTTAACCTACTCAATTTTACAAGAATTATCATATTTTTATTTTATTTTTCGGAGCACCTTTCCGGTACGCGCTTTTCATAGCCAGTACCAGTTTCTGGCACCTGTTCTCATTATTTTAACTTGAAACTCGTTTTACAAGTCCTACATATTATTCTAGTAATTATCATGCACTTATTATAATTTTTCAGGATACTTTTTCTGTACGCATTTATATCGACTAGTAGAACCGGTATCTGCACTTTTCGTCAGAAAAACGACTTTCAACATTATTACTCACTTACTATAATTATTAGAGCCTCATAATAATTATTAGGGTCAATTATGGAATTATCTCATTAAACTCATAATTAACTGATTAATTTTCTTAATTAACGGTGCGGGTTCTTACACATGCTAAACGGCACATGCTTGGTAGGTGTTTTGGGTAGAGGCAATGACTATTTCTTGTTATTGGAAAAACAGATCTCCTACATTCGCTTTGAAGGATAAGATCTCATTTCCAGCATTATTTGGGGAAAGACAAGACATATCACAAATCATAGTTTTTGCTTGTGAGTCATATGTGCATGTACCCAAGGAGAAAACAAGTAAGCTTCATAGAAAATAAGAGAAGTGTATCTTTAAGTACAAGGATGATATCAAGGAGTATAAAATGTGAAATCCAAATAATAAAAGTGTAAATTATAGTAGAGACGTTGTGTTAAAAGAATCTAAGTAAAATCATATTTTTCCAAAAGATCCAAGAAAACCAAAGACAGAAATGGAGTTAGATGTTGGTTTGAAAGAAGATGCAATCAATACACATGTTGGAGCGAAAAGTTCAGATTCTAAAGTTGTTGAATATGATGGGGTAGAAAATGTAGATTCTGAAACCAAGTCTGAAGCTGAAGCACCAATTCATCTAGTGTTGAAGAGATCCATAAGTGAAAGAAAACCTTTTAAGAGATATACACATGATAATTATATCCTTTGTGCTTGTGATGATAATTATATCTTGAGTATTATAGGTGACGATTCGAACATTGTAAAACAAGGCAGAAGCTTAGAGAATTTCAAACAGTGGGAGGAAGCCATAGAAGATGAGATGAACTCTCTAATTAAAAATAGAACTTGGAGTTTGGTAAAACTACCTGCAAACCATAAAGAAATTGGTTGCAAATAGCTATTCCAGAAAAATTTTACTCCTGATGGGAAAATAAAACATTGCAAGACACAGTTGGTTGTAATGGGCATATTCGCAGATAGAATGGGTTGATTATGGTGAGGTATCTTCACTTATTGCAAAGTTAAATTTCATATGACTTGTTTATCCATAGAACCCGCATTTGATATACAGGTTGAATAACTAGATGTAAAGACCACATTCCTTTATGTCAATTTGGTGGAGATTATTTACATGAAACAACTAGAGCAGTTCGTGGTAAGAGGCAAAAAAACTTAGTATGCAAGTCCTAAAAAAAGAGCTTGTTTAAAGAGTTTGGCTTTACACAGGGAGTAATAGTCAGCGTGATATATTCTTGACTAAAAGCCTAGGCTTCCATGCAAGGACCAATCACATCGGCATACAGTTCTACTTTATTAGAGAAAAGATAGAGAAAAAGGTTGGAGAGCTGACTTTCTAACCAAGGCAATGAGTTCAAATAAGTTTGAATGGTGTACTGCTACATTGGATTTGAATAAGCTTGTAAAGTACTTACCAAGTGGGAAAATGTTGAGGAAGACTCATACTATGCATCAAGAAAACAACTCATGTCTCCTTGATGCAGATAGCTTCATGGCGAGCGGGCAGGGGCCCTGCGGGCCACACTAACGAAGGTTTAGTGGGCAACGCCCTAGAGGCATGGTACTGTTGGGTCTAGAGTTTCTCTTATAATTTCTTTTATTTAGTAATTTGGGCTTGCAACATGAATAACTGATGTCACTTAGAATTTTCTCAGCCTATTTATATTCTCTTGTAACTGAATACATTTAAATGAGTGTTGTGACATATGGGTGTAAATGGATCAAGCGGCCTACAACCTGCAGGCTTATGCCTACCTTGGCTTAGTCTATTTAGAAAATATAGCAGGTTTAGATTTTTAGAAAAAATTATTTAAAAATTAGGCTATAGACTCATTCTAAAAAGCCTGGTCTAAAAGCTTTCAGGCTGACTTTTTAATATTTTAATAAAATAATATATTTATGAAGGTTGCTGAGATCTTAGAAAAAGCTGGCCTTTTTTTTTTGCTAATAAAAAAATTGGTGATTTGTTAATCCCATAGTTTTTCTGTGTGTTTAGGAATATTTTAACTGTAATAACTTGATGATTCAACATTTTTCTCAAATAAAGTTATATTTTGTATAAAAAATTTATTTTCAATAAAACTAATTAACCTATAAATATTTTTTAAAATAACGACAAGCTTTGAGTTTTTCATTGTGTTAGGTGATACGTCGGATATTCTCCTGTTAAAGCAAATTATGATTTTTAAAATTATTTTTTCTTTGTAAATAATTATATTATTTTTATTTCTTTCAGAATAAACAAATAATTTTTAAATTTATCAATAATTTACATAATTAACTTGAAGTAGTCATTTTTCAAATTGATATATTAAAAGTGTTGTAAATTTAGTTTTTCACTCTTCTTTTTTTTTTTTTTTTTTTTTTGGTAAATAAAATTTGAAGTGGAAACTCAGGGAATTGAACCCGACGTGAATCGAACACGCATTTTTCACTCTTCTTTATCCATAATCAAACTCTCAATTCTTCATATTAATTTCTAAAGACTAGTTTTTAGAATAGGAGATTTTTAAAAAAAATTCTTTGTGATTCGATTAATTTACTTATTTCGATTTTCATCCCGAATGTGACACATATATTCATTGTTGTCAAAAACTAGTGTAAAAACTTACGTTTTTACGTTTTTACTAGAGTGGTGCGTGTTAAAACTCAAGTAAAAACTGATAGAAACGCCGCGTAAAAACGATAAAAACTTACGTTTTTACCATTTTGACCGTTTTTACTTAAAACAAAATTTAATAAAAAAAAAATTTACAAAAAAAAACCTAATTTTCGTTTTCCCCAAATCATATTCACAATATCTTAATATCTTTTTGTTTGGATATATGTTTTTTATAATTATGTCTTATAAAGCTGCAATTCTATTATAAGTTATGCTACGAGAATCGTTTTGTGTTTTTGGATCATTGTGTGCATTGAAAGAAGTGGAATTATATCCTGATGAGCGATGATCCAAAATCTGCAGAGTGTATAAAGCAGTTAGAGCAGATTGATTATTCATTACTTGTTAATTATCACTATTTATAATTTTGATACTTGGTTATGAAAAATAATTTTTCATTTTAGATAGATAAGTGGCTCAACACACATGTTCCTTATGTGATATTTTTTTACATGCATATATATAATTTTGTATTTTGACCTTAAGTGGTAGAAAGTAGAAATTTTACGCTTCGTGTCGTTTCTACGTTTTACGTTTCTACCACCCTTTTTGTTTCTACGTAGAAACTCGAGTTTGACAACATTACAAATATTTGATATAATCAAACCTCTTGTTAAACTCATAAAAATTTATTCAATAAAATAAATAATTTAAAATTTCACCATTATGGTAAAAAGAAAATTAGGAAGAGCTAATTCTGCTCATCTACGTAGATTTTGTCTCAAGTGGTATAATAATAGAATCTTCCACAACTTGCACCAATCAACTGCGAATAATTTTAGACACTGACAATTGATTTGATAAACATAAAATCAAGAGTAGGAATTGAGCAACATATAACTAAGAAAAGTATATCCTTGTTTTCTTAACTAGGCCCTCATTAAGAACATTTGTCAAATTCAACATAACAATATCGACTAATTACTAAAAGGCACCAGGATAATACAAGAATGTGATCATAACCAAGTTGACTTCGTACTATAACTGGAAGAATCCAGTATCCAAAAGATGAAGACAATGTACGAATGATCATCACTTTCAGCAACGGCAATTGAAAAATCATGTGAAGACATTTAAATGAACATGTTATGCTATACTTGTTACGGGACAAAACAAGCATATGACGTACACGAGTCAATTAAGTAACATCATGCGTTATTTATTGTATGCATCCTTAAAGATAATGTAAAAATACAACCTAGTTAGTTAACCATTGAATACAAAATCATGTAGCATATATTTTCATGTGTGCACATCCCTTTACTAATCACAATCAATGTTTACTTAAGGAAGTGTTGAGAATTTGGAATACAAAATGATACACTCGGGTGATTACAAATCCAAGCACCCATATGGTTCCCTTTTTTTTTTTTTTCCCACGAAGCTTATGAATATTTGACCACACCCTCAATCAATGTAAATTGTATATGATTCAAAAAGTCTACTCCAAGTGGTTCAGGTTTCACAACCCACGGGCACCGTTACTCCAATGGTGCCACGTGTCCAACCACGGTAAGACTTGCTGTGAACCGGGATGCACTGGATGGTGGCAGCAAAAGGGCACAACGGCACAAAAGGTAAAAAAATTAATTTAATGCTTTTTAATAAATTAATTACGCATTTATTACAGTTTTAAAAATAATTACACATTTATTGCACAATATGAGCGTCACTAAAGACGTCGACTAAATTGGACGTCACTTAAGAGGCAATCACGCCTAATTTAGGCGTCACTTACACGTGTTGACACATGTCATATTTTTTTTTAAAAATAATAATAATTTAATCATAACTTTTGAAGGCCATAACATTTGACTTGGGTATCCAAATCAGGTAATTTGTTTTTTGATTCCACATAACTTTTCGAGATCTACGCAATGACATCTCATTTGAAATATTTTATTTCTCACAAACATAATTTAAATTTAAATCAGGTAATCCTTCTTCCTTAGAGATTTAGAATATTTATTTAATTATTTCTTTTATTAATATAGATTTTTCAAATTGATTTTTGAGTTTAAATCACAAATCAAATCTTTATTTTGTTTTTCTTATTAATAATAATTGTTATTTTTTGATTTAAATCACACATCAAATCTTGATTTATTTTTTATATTAAATCACAATGAAGTCTAAATTGAGTTTCAATCAAGAGACAATCACGCCTAATTTAGGTAATTTTATTTTTGAAAAACATTCATAAGCCATAATTAATTTCAGACCACGAATAATAACCCAGAAACTTATAGCATTAATCATTAATTTCAAAAATAATATCTTTCTTCCTTAGAGATTTAGAATATTTATTTAATTATTTCCTTTATTTGTACAGTTTTTTCAAATTGATTTTTTAGTTTAAATCACAAATCAAATCTTTATTTTGTTTTTCTTGTTAATAATAATTTTTAATTTTAATTTTAATTTAAATAACAAACCAAATTTTTGTTATAATAAAAAAAATTATTATAAAAAAAATTTAAATCACAAATCCAGAACTCAGAGGCTTTTGAGTTCATTCTTGCAAATTTAAATTGTGTTTGTCAGAAATAAAATATGTCAAATGAGATGTCATTGCGTAGATCTCGAAAAGTTATGTGAAATCAAAAACATAATTACCTGATTTGGATACCCGAGTAAAAAGTTATGGCCTTTAGAAGTTTTATAATTAAATTATTATTATTTTTGTAAAACAAATATGACACGTGTCAACACCTGATGAGTGACGTCTAAATTAGGCGTGATTGCGTCTTGAGTGACGCCCAGTTTAAGCATCTTTTGTGATGCCCAAATTGGACGTCATATTGTGCAATAAATGTGTAATTATTTTCAAAACTGTAATAAATGCGTAATTAATTTATTAAAAAGTTGTAATAAATTATGCATTTATTACAGTTTTGAAAATGATTACACATTTATTGCACAATATGAAGCCCAATTTGGGCGTCACTAAAGACACCTAAATTGGGCGTCACTCAAGAGGCAATCACGCCTAATTTAGGCGTCACTTACACGTGTTGACACATGTCATATTTTTTTTTCAAAAATAATAATAATTTAATCATAAAACTTCTGAAGGCCATAACTTTTGACTCGGGTATCCAAATCAGGTAATTCTTTTTTTGATTCCACATAACTTTTCGAGATCTACGCAATGACATCACATTTGACGTATTTTATTTCTCACAAACATAATTTAAATTTAAATCAGATAATCCTTCTTCCTTAGAAATTTAGAATATTTATTTAATTATTTCTTTTATTAATACAGATTTTTCAAATTGATTTTTGAGTTTAAATCACAAATCAAATCTTTATTTTGTTTTCCTTATTAATAATAATTGTTATTTTTTAATTTAAATCACACATCAAATCTTGATTTTTATTTTATATTAAATCACAATGACGTCTAAATTGGGTTTCAATCAAGAGACAATCACGTCTAATTTAGGTAATTTTATTTTTGAAAAACATTCATAAGCCATAATAATTTCAGACCACGAATAATAACCATAAGCTTATAGCATTAATCTTTAATTCCAAAAATAATATCTTTCTTCCTTAGAGATTTAGAATATTTATTTAATTATTTCTTTTATTTCTACATATTTTTCAAAGTGATTTTTTAGTTTAAATCACAAATCAAATCTTTATTTTGTTTTTCTTATTAATAATAATTTTTAATTTAAATTTTAATTTAAATTACAAACCAAATTTTTGTTATAATAAAAAAAGTATTATAAAAAAAATTTAAATCACAAATCCAGAACTCAGAGGCTTCTGAGTTTAACCGCTCTTATAATACCATTCTTACAAATTTAAATTGTGTTTGTCAGAAATAAAATATGTCAAATGAAATGTCATTGCGTAGATCTCGAAAAGTTATGTGGAATCAAAAAAATAATTACCTGATTTGGATACCCGAGTCAAAAGTTATGGCCTTCAAAAATATGACACGTGTCAACACCTGATGAGTGACGTCTAAATTAGGCGTGATTGCCTCTTGAGTGACGCCCAATTTAGGCGTCTTTAGTGACGCCCAAATTGGACGTCATATTGTGTAATAAATGTGTAATTATTTTCAAAACTGTAATAAATGCGTAATTAATTTATTAAAAAGCATTAACTTAAATTTTTTGCCCGGGACAAAACAGATAACCCGACCCTTTCGGCCATTAATCTATCATAATATGGGTTAATCTGCGTGCCATGTATTTAAAAGCGAGTTAAATTTTTTAATTCATCTTATTTTATGGCAGGTTAGTAAATCAATCGATTTATAATTAAAAATAAAATAAAATAAAGCTAAAGAAGCTTATTGATTGAGATATTTTATTTAAATTATCTAATTAAACTTAAAAAAATCCAACTATTCGTGTAAACCTATCTCGACTCCCACCCAAAACACTCTAAAGTCTAAACCACTTTTAAACAAAGCAATTTATGATGAGTTGATGAATTAAAATATGAAAAAAAACACTTTTCTTGTTATAAAAGAAAAAAACAATTATGCGATATATTAAAAACAATATTGTTTATTATTTTTTATTTTTTAAAAAAAAATAGTAGAATTCATTATATTTTTGTGTTTGTGAGAAATTTTCATATTCTCCTATTGCATGAGAGCTCCAAAATTCTTAAAATATATAACCTATCTCGCCAAATTAAATGAATTAAACAAATTAACCCAAAGGATAAAACTCATTTTGACACCTGTAAGCAAGAGTTATTATTAGTGCAAACCCAACTTGATTAGGATCGGGTGCCTCATCAATCTGCCGTGTCACCGTCCGTCACGTTCACACTAACGGCGTTAAGTGCTTAGCTGGACGCCACTGTTACACTTTGGGCTCCCCCTGAATGGGCCACCTGGCACACTCTCTTCCTGCACATGGCCAGCTACTTCTGTCGAACACTGCACCTATGAAAACCCAATATTACCCCTACACCCCTAATGCTACTCTTTACATCATTGTCAAAACTAAAGGGTATTATGGTCATGACATTAGGTGTCTACAATAAAATCTCTGACTCAGCTGCTTCTTGTTTGCGTAAGAAAGTGAAAAATTTGTAGAGCTCAGGAATCTAAGATGAACACAACAGCGATGAAACTGAGGAAATGAAATATATAATTAATTGAACATAGAATGGACACATAAAATGATTTTCTTCTTTTTATTTTTATTTTTATTTGTTTACGTATTTATAAATCATAGTGGAGGAAAAAATATTTAGGCTAGGAGTAATTTAGACGTAGGTGGGATTAGAGTGTGGTCCCATGTGGTGGTCACACCTCTCAAATAAGATGCACGTTAAAGGGTGTGTGATATATTGAATTTTTATGGTGATGGAGTTTTGAAGGGTTAGTGATGGTGAAGGTGCATGGTGCAGCCTCAATGTGTTTTTTTTTTTTTTTTTTTTTTTTGGCTAAAGAAGAGTATTGAAAGTTTACCAAATGGTGGTAGCTTAGTTGGCGCATGAGAGCTGAGCAGGTGAAGATGAGAGCATGTGTTCGAACCTTTCCAATACCATCTTTGGAAAGAGTTTAAAACCTTAATTCTAGACCCGCCCCAAATCAAACTAGTCACAAAGGGATGAATCGATGGAATATTTCCAAAAAAGAAAAAAAAAAAGACTATTGAAAGTGAGATTGGTGTTGTAAGGTGGATGCTCCAGCTAATGCTAGGGTGGATTTTGATGCTGGTGTGGGGGCCCACATTCACTTCCTGTTTGCCACGTGGTGTAGGACTTGTTTGTTTGGGAATGCATGGGATTAGGATGGGGATTGAAGAATGAAGAGTGTACGCTTCTCATTGCTATTGTGGGCAGGGTATTAATTGGTGTGAGAACTCTCTAAATTTTTAACATGTTCTAGTACAAAATTCTTATTTAATTCTTTGATCAACTATTTATGAATGAAATACGAATAGGGAGCATGCGCGTTAAATCACAGACCATCTCCATATTTAAAGCACATTTTCCATATTCGCATTTCACTTTATATTATATTAATAAATAATTTGTCAAAAAATTAAATTAATAATATATTTATGTTTTTACATCATAAGGGTAAAAAGAAAAATCCTTTTTAACATCAAATACTGAGCCAAACAGGGCTTGCTTTTTCATGATAATATAGTCAAAGATAATTTTGCATTCTAATTTGGGTTCTTTATTTATTTATTTAGCATTTGTTTTGGATTTTGAGGGCCTTAATTACACTTTAATTGCCTTTGATTAGTAGTAGTCATTGCTATTGTTTTGTCAATTAATTTCTTTGTGACCGCGTGACTCTCCTTTCCAGCTGCATTAACCTTTTGTTTTCAAAGTATCGTAATGGTGTTCAATTTGTACCATTTTCGATACCTTATTGTGAAAATTGAAGCAAGTCTTTCTTTTCCTTTTCCCATGACATTCAAGTGTGGGTTCGAAACTTATTAGGCTCTTAAAATCCAATTAAAAATGTTTGTGCTTTTTGTGATTCACGAGGAATTAGAAGAAGCAGGGAATCTTCATTATGAATTGCAAGAGTTATGAAATTAATGTGTGTCTTTTTAAGGTGATATACCATTAATGAGTTTTAATTGTGGGGTGGCACGAGCATTTCATAGAAATTGTACCAAGTTATGTGAGGAAAAAAAATTAAAATATTACAATTTTAATAAATAATTATGAATACATAGTTGTTTTGAAACTATTTACGGATTTATTGCACTCATTTACGTCCAAATTAGGGTGACTCCCAAGGCATTCACGCTTAAATTAGGCGTGACTCGTCTGGTGTTGACACATAGCACAAAAATTAATAGTTTAACCGTAAAATTTTATAAGCCATAACTTTTGACTCTGGTATCCGAATGAGGTAATTCTTTTTTTGATTCTACATAATTTTTTGAGATCTGCGCAATGACATCTCATTTGATATATTTTATCTCTCACAAACACAATTCAAATTTGCAACAATGATACTATAAAGATGGCACCAAAGTGGATTAACTCATCTATAAATAAGATGGCACCAAATTTTGCCTCTACCAAGTGTTTGAAAAATAATAGTGTACAAGGTTATTTATTTAATTATTAAAATATATACAAATTTATATAATATTCTATCAAGTGTTTATAATATTTATTTAATTATTTTCTTTATTAATACAGATTTTTCAAATTGATTTTTGAGTTTAAATCACAAATTAAATTTTTATTTTGTTTTTCTTATTAATAATAATTTTTTAATTTTTTTTGGTAATACACTATATAATACAATAATTGTAAATTTGAATTGTGTTTGTGAGAGATAAAATATATCAAATGAGATGTCATTGCGTAGATCTCGAAAAGTTAGGTGGAATTAAAAAAAAAATTAACTCATTCGGATATCCGAGTCAAAAGTTATGACTTTCCAAAGTTTTACGGTTCGTAAGTTGACTTTTTTTGCCACGTGTCAACACTAGATGATTCACGCCTAAATTAGACGTGAATGCCTTGGGAGTCACGCCTAATTTGAGCGTGAATAATCACGCCTAATTTGAGTGTGAATGAGTGCAACAAATTTGTAGATAAGTTCAAAACAGCTATATATTTATAATTATTTATTAAAATAATAATATTTTAATTTTTTTTGGCAGTTATGTAAACCCAATTTATACTCTCTTTTTTGTTAAAAGAAAGAGGTAAAAAAGGTAGAAGTTATCTACTTTGTTAGAGTATTTAAGAGGGAGGACAAGTGGCAAGTGACTGGGAGAAACGACAGAGAATGTAAACACTAGGGAGTGATTCTCACACCTCTCCAAAGAGAGTAGGTCATATTTGGTTCAAAGAAAAAGAAAAAACAAATAAACCTATTTATGGAGTTAGAATAAACGAATGTTAATACAATTTAACCGGCTCGTGGGATCAACACAAAAATCAATAAATCGATTATATAACTGGTTTGAATGAAGTAATGGATCGGCATGCATCGGAATTGACGTGAACCAGTGCGATTCGGCCGATTTTTTAAAAAATCGGTGACTCGATCAGTTAACCAATGATATTTGTCTCAAAAAAAGATTCCAATTTTAAAAAAAAATTATAATGAATATATTTGAATATTTTTTGCTTATTGACTCTCATATGTTATGTACCTACATACTAATATTATCTCAATTATTGCATTATACATGAATTTTGATTTGATTTATAACTAAAAATGTTGTTTACTAAATCTGAAGTCCGTATCACGATCATTATATTTTTGTATGATTTGTTATTGGATAATAATGTGTAATTTATTATTTTTATATTAAAATATTTAAAAATTTTATCATTATTTAAGATAAATTATAAAATTACATATAATCATCGAATCGTTCGGTTCAATCAATGATATCCAATATCTTAATCGAATAATGATCACGCTGATTTTAATAATAATAAAATAAGACATAGGATATTGTGACACACAAATAATGTTACGCACAATGTTACGACCACATCATCTTAACTGTTGATTTCCGCCAATCAACGGTTATCATTTATTGCGAATTAATAATTAATTAATGAGTTTGATTTGAAAAATGATAACCGTTGATTGGCGAAAATTAACGGTTAAGATGTGATCGTAACATTGTGCGTAACATTATTTATGTGTCACAATATCCTATCCCATGAAATAAATAAGAATAAAAGAAAATTGAAACAAAAAAATTTGAGATAAAAAGAGAAAGAAAAGAGAAGAGAGAGAAAAACGTAAAAACCAGTCTCGTGAAGCAGCAGGTGAAGAAGAAGGAAAAGAAAATAAAAGCTTGTTCTTTTTCACTCTATTCTTCTTCTTCTTCCTCTCTCTCTCTTGCTCTTTCTCTCTCTAGTGTAAGCACACTGTAATAGTACAAATACTCCATTCACTCTCTCTTATATTAAAAAAAGAGCTTTATTTTTCTCTCTCTCTCTCTAAGAATACCAACAACACTCACATTCATTCTTTGCTTCCTTCTTTTAAATCACGAGATCCCCATCTCTCTCTTTCTTTCTTTCTTTCTTCCTTCTTCTTCATGTCTTCTTCTACAGAGCTTCCAAACTCATGCTTCTCTACTTGTTTTAGCTTCATTCACAGACATTGCTAACACAGAGAGAGTGTGTGTGTGTGAGAGAGAGAGAGAGAGAGAGGGAAAAGGGGGAGACTGAGCAACGCCGAAAGATTGGATTTTTGAGCGACCCTTTTTGTTTGTTTCCCGAGAAAATGTCGCATTCGTCGGGAAAACCCGTTTCCGATGTGGTCGGGTTCGACGCCATCGCCGATCGGTTCCGCGACACTTTGAACTGCGAGGTCAACAAGCCGGACTACCGAGAACTCGATCTGGGTTCGCCCGTTTCGCCATTGCGGACCCGAGGACCCGCTGCCAGTAGCAGTTCAAGTTCTTCTGGATCCTTCTCTGGCCGAAACGGGCACAACCCGGTTCCCAAAAGATCCGATTCGGCACCCAACAACAACAACAATAACTCCGGCGAGCTCTCCGGCTCCAGCGAGAACAGCCCCACCGCCGCGTCGGAGAGCCAGAGATCCGCGGGGAATGCGCGGGGACTCAAGCCGGGTCATGCGAGATCCGATTCCGGATCCGCTTTACCACCGTTAATCTATTCGGGTCAGACCGTGAACTCGCCGCCGCTGAATGTTCTCCCCACCGGAAACATATGCCCCTCCGGCAGGATCCTGAAGACGGGCATGGCGGCGAATCGGGGCTCCAGAACCGATGTTCTGGGCTCCGGCATGGGGAACTATGGCCATGGGAGCATAATGCGGGGCGCCGCCGCAGCCGCCAAGGTGGAGACGGCGGGTGCGCCGGTTTCAAAGTGCAGCATTGGCAATGAGTCTGGGAGGAGAGGAGTTCAGAATGTGGATCCAGAAGAGTTGAAGAGGGTAGGGAATGAGCATTACAAAAAGGGTCACTTTGCAGATGCATTGAGTCTTTATGATAAGGCAATTGCGATGTCGCCGGCTAGTGCCGCCTACCGGAGCAACCGTGCCGCGGCGTTGACGGGTTTGGGACGGCTGGGGGAGGCGGTGAGGGAATGTGAGGAGGCTGTGAGGTTGGATCCTAATTATCTTAGGGCTCATCAGCGTTTGGCTTCTCTTTTCCTTAGGTGAGTTTTAGCATGGATTATTGGATTCTTAATCCTTTTTTAGGTATGTGTTGATTTGGTTTGAAGTGTGAGCTTGGTGCATTGGTGAAGTAGTTCTTGTCTAGTCCATTTGTTTACTATTGTTGAATTGTTTTGTTTGATTTATATCTTATGTTGTTTCTTTGTTGTTTTAGTTTAGGATTTGGAGTTTTGTTTTTATGTTGTTTCTATAGGATTTTAAAGTTGTTGCTTGTTAGTTTGGATGGCATTGCAAAGATCCCTAATGTGCAAGTTTATTTGGATTTGCCTTCATGATCAATCCCATTCTGATTTGAGAAGTGGTAATGTCACAGATTAGGACAAGTTGAGAATGCAAGGAAGCACCTTTGTTTTCCTGGGCAGCAGTCGGATCCGTCTGAGATGCAGAAGTTGCAAATGGTGGAAAAGCATATCAGCAAATGTGCTGATGTTCGGAGGATAAGGGATTGGAAAAGTGTTCTGAGGGAAGTTGATGCTGCTATTGCTACTGGAGCGGACTCTTCTCCTCAGGTATTGTTGTGATTATCAATTGTTTTGTTATATCTTAGTTGAATATGTTATATGGGAGGTGCGTGTAAAATGTCTGAACTTATTGGAAATTGAATTTACAGCTCTTTATGTGTAGAGCAGAAGCACTTTTGAAGCTCCACCAAATCGATGATGCAGAATCAATTTTGTTACACGTTCCCAAATCAGAACCACATACTAATTCCTCTTCTCAAGCAAGATTCTTTGGGATGCTTTCTGAAGCTTATTCCTACTTTGTTAGAGCTCAGATTGAGATGACATTGGGAAGGTGAGTTCAGAAAATATTAAACTTCATCAGAATCCTAAGATGGAAAAGGTTTGTGTTGGAGAGTAAAATTGGATGATGGATGTATTGCAGGTTTGAGAATGCAGTTACAGCTGCTGAGAAAGGCAGTCAGATTGATCCCCGAAATGTTGAAGTTGCTGTTTTGCTCAACAATGTAAGGATGGTGGCAAGAGCTCGAGTGCGTGGCAATGATCTTTTTAAATCTGAAAGGTTCACTGAAGCTTGCTCAGCATATGGGGAGGGTTTGAGACTTGACCCTTCAAATTCTGTTCTATATTGCAATAGAGCAGCGTGTTGGTTTAAGCTTGGTCAATGGGAAAGATCTATTGAAGACTCCAACCAAGCTTTAAATATCCAACCAAATTACATGAAAGCCCTTCTTCGAAGGGCTGCATCAAACAGCAAGGTAAATTGACTTCATATTCTTTATGATACTGTATTTTTGTCATAAAGGTTCGTGATGTCATAATCTCTTGCTGTAACTGCAGCTAGAAAGGTGGGAAGAAGCGGTCAAAGATTATGAGGTCTTGCGGAGAGAACTTCCAAATGACAATGAAGTTGCTGAAGCTCTTTTTCATGCTCAAGTTGCACTAAAGAAATCACGTGGGGAAGAAGTATATAATTTAAAATTTGGCGGTGAAGTGGAAGAAGTATCAGGTCTTGAGCAGTTTAGAGCTGCAATATCTTTACCAGGTAATTAAAAGGGTTAGAGTCTTCTGCAACTCGTTTTACTCAGCTACTATTTTTCAAGTCTCCTGATACCATCTCTGAATTTGGCAGGTGTTTCTGTTGTCCATTTTGAAATTGCATCCAACTCCCAATGCAAGCAAATATCTCCATTTGTCGATACACTATGTGGTCGATATCCATCTATTAACTTCCTCAAGGTAACTTAACTTCACGCATGTTTTTGACTTTACTACCTGTTATTTAATGTAGTTTAGATATAAAAGTGAGCAATATGGTAGTTTCCTAATGCATGCAATTTTTGTCTTTGATCATAGGTGGATATTCAAGAAAGCCCAACAGTTGCAACTGCTGAGAATGTTAGGATTGTTCCAACCTTCAAGATATACAAAAATGGCAGTCGAGTGAAGGAAATTGTATGCCCTAGTCGTGACATGTTGGAACACTCTGTGAGGCATTACAGCTTTTAGAACTCATGACTTGTAATGCTTTCTTCCCTGTTGTCCTCTGCCACTTCCTTCTTCTCCTTGCTGCCACAAACCTCCAGTTAAAAAACTCTCAAGTCTCTACAGTTCTTCCAGTCTTTTGATCCCACTATAAAATGATATCACTTGATTCATGTGACATAGTCAAAGCCCATTGGAACCTAGAGATAGTCTAGTTCCTTGTGGGAGTTTTTATTTATTCATTCATTCCCCATTGCTCTTTAGTTCCATGTTCCCTCCCAACTCTCCCTATGTCAATTTTCTTTCTCTCTACTCCTTTTTTCAGTTCACTAGGTTAGTTGTTCTTGTATCCCAAATTTCATTAAGGTTAAAAGGAACAAAAAAAGAAAATTGTTATTAATGTCTGTACAATTGATTTAATTATGAGTTTAAATTACCTTTTAAGATAGACAGGTATAGACAGATATAGACAGAAGGGAGGGGAGGGATCACTACATGTATATATGTGATGATATATACGAGACACTGGAAGCCTTTGAGGGGAGATAGAATGAATGGGGGTGCACCTACTGAGTTAGCCAAAGGAGGATGAATATGTTATTATTGTTCTTTTTACCTATCTTAGTCATTTAATCAATAAAAGTTCCCATTTTTTTTCCTGCTGTGTCCCTTTTTTATTTCTTCCTAATACCTCATTGCTTTCTATGTTCTCATTTAAGACTGAGACATGTAACTGATTAGTGTTGTGACACCCAATTGTCATTTATGCATTGAGCAGAGGTTGGAAAAAGCTGACTTGGTCTTGAGATTGAAATCAATTGGTTATGGCATTTAAGTTTGATGGGTTTTGTTAGGTTGTGTTTGACATCTAAAGGCAAGGTACATGTGTTTTTAAATGAAGGTTGGTTATGTTGTGTGAGTGGCCTCGGGTGGTTGATACAATTCATTACTCTTTTTTTTTTATCTTTTAGCACTGGCGGTGGACCACTAAATTATAATTAACAAATAGAGCAATCTTGTTTATTTAGCTAAGTTTTATGCTTGAAAAGAACAATTAATAAAACTAATGTGTGGGAGAGGGTGAGTGCCCTTTGTGGATGGTGGTTTATATATGTTGACGTGGGCATTTAAGAAATTTATCTCTTTCAAATTGGGGCACTTTCACCTACCCTAAAAAGAGTCCAAAAGGTTGTGATGGTCGGTGTTTTATGTGCCACTGTGTTGTAATGCGCCACGGTAACTCACCCTAATTGGTGGTGGGCCTTAGCTGAATATATGCCTTTCTTGGTGGACCTCTAGAAGGCCATGACTATGTGTAGGTCTTATGGAACCAATGATCAGAGTTAACTAGTTTCTTTTAGATACCAACTAGTGTTAGAAATTCTTTCTTAATGGCTCCAATTAATTTGGTTTTGGTCTTAATGGCTCCAATTAATTTGGTTTTGGATTTGAGCCTTATGATATATTTTAGGAGTTGTGACTATTGGGAATCGAATATATTACTCTCTTCTTCTTCATTTTTGTAGTATTTCTTTCATTTTTAGGACTAATCTGATTGGGGGTTGAGAGCAGTTAAAGACTTTCTCTCTTATTGAATCACTTGGCTAATACCTTGTTGGTTAAATATATATTACTTTTTGGACAAATCAAAGTCAACAATTCTTGGGTGAGTTAAATTAGTTTTAAAGGTCGGTGCATTTTACCTGCCTTAGCTCCAATTTCAAAGTTGAATGTGTGTAAGGGTAGGAATAGGACTAGGACTTACCTATTGCCATAGTTGAATAAAAATGGAAGGTTAGTCCAATGAGAGAAATTGAGGCAACTTTAGGTGAAAGGGTATGTAAAGGTGAACCCAAAAAAAGAGTGAGATTTTTCCCAAAAGAGGGACTTTACCATTTAGTAATTTGGATTGGAGATTTGAGGTTGAGAAGTGTTTGCAATGTTGTGGACTCTTGTTTATCTCAAGAGATGAAGAGCACTGTGTCGGTGTGTACAAGTACAACTGTTAAAACCACCGGCATTCACTACGGGCCTTCATGTGCGCTGTAAAGGCAAAATTATAAAAGGACAGCGAACGAGAAAAGGACTTGCCTATGCCTAATGTGTTGTGCTTAACACACAAAAGATAAAAAATAAAAAATAATGGATTAATGTTTATATTGTAAGAGATAATTTTATTTTTTATACATATCTAAAAAAGTATGGTCCCTATATACAGAGGCGGATCCAGGTACATGAGAAGGGGGGTAAGTGCTCACCCTTAAAATATGATATAAAAATACAAAAAATACCCTTCTCTTAAAATTCAAATTTTTCTAATTTAATTTTAGGATAGTATATTGTAATAACCAATAAGGGTTACTACCAATCAATTTCACCGTTAGATCGATTATGTTGATCCAATGGTTATATTTATTTTCATCTTTGTATGGTTATGATTCTCCATATTTAATACTTTATATTTATTTTCACCTTTATATGGTTATAATTTCTCATATTTAATGCTTTTATATTAAATATGGGGATCAGAACCATACAAAGATAGAAATAAATATAATCGTTGGATCAACATAATCGATCTAACAGTAAAATTGTTACCCTAGTTGGTTGTTACGATATCTTACCCCTTTAATTTCCCCCATTCTATTTTATTTTTCCGTGAGTTTTTTTCTCCTCCACCTTCATTATCCAAACCTAACAGCAGAGAGCTCTATTCTAGACCCATCGTTTGCATCTACATATTGATTCATCTCCTCTCAAACCTTAATCTCCGTTATTGAAAGTTGGAACATTTGTTTCTTCCTCCATCATCAGTCCAGTTGAGTCGCAATCCGTTCAGATCTAAATCTAAACCAGACTCAGCCAGCCGCAACTGCTCGCAAGTCGCGTTCAAGACCAGACCCAGATCTATATGTACTTGAACTTATTGAGTGTCCACGTTTCATTAATTTTTAAGATCCGCCACTGCCTATATAGGACCATGTGAAAAAAAATGAAAAAAAATGATTCTTACATATTTTTACCTTTATATATATATATATATATATATATATATATATATGTATGTAACAGATAAAATTATTATAATATAAGAACTATTAATCCCAATAAATAATGGGAAAAATATTTTTGCTTATCTGTCATATTGAAGTCTATTTTTGTTTAGAATTCAAAAGTTATACCATGTAATATGTGGTAGAGAAAAGTAAAACCCATAAATAAATAATATAGAAATTAAGGAAAAAAGGGATTTGTGGAGGCTACTGTATTAAACGTACGGTGTACGACAACATAATGAAGGGCGTTGTGAAGCTGAAACAAGAAATGAAGCCGTTGTTGTGGCTGAAATGATAATGAAGACTTTTAAGAGGGAAGTGAATGGGGATGTCCCTGTCGTTTAGTACCAGTTTTGAACAAGGGACATGATGTTTTGAATTTTCTTGGTTGGTTTCTTATTTCTTTATCCTAATGATGGCTCGGCATGCATTATTGCATGGATGGTTGGTATCGTCCAAGTTTGTGTATACCACTGATGATGTTAGTTTGTCGTAGCTGCTTGGACTTTTGCCTCCAAAATTTCGTCTTGTCACAAACCCTTTGTTACAAGACACAAGTCCATTATATCTTATGTACTTAAAGTGAATCCCCCACCTTCTCTTCTCTTCTCTTCTCTTACCCATTTTCCTTTTTTAGTCCCTCAATAAAATTGCATTTTCACTGTTTTTTTCTCACCTCATCCCTTATTTGCTATTCAGGAAGAAGCTAGTGGAGTACTGAATCACTTCATAATTGAGGATCAATAATAGCTTTGAACAATTAACTTACTTTTTTTTCTGGGTGTTTTGAACAATCAACTTTAACTTAACATTTAAATGCTTTTATCCTATAGCCTGAACAGGTTGATCTTTGCCCACAATTTTACCTTCTATTTCTTCACTGAAAATATTTTAAGTTCTATCATAAAACTTTGGTACATTATTTATTAAAATGAAAGAAAAAATAAATTCACGTCACAGTATTTATTTTACCTTCTCTTTATAGCATGACTCTCACTTTTTCAAAAAAATAAAATAAAATTAAGTAGCAAAATACCTACCATAGGATCATCGAAAATAATGGACCACAACAATTGCAGGCTATTGAAGCCTTTATAATGTCAGATGCTATTACTAATATACCGTATGTTTAGGGAGTATTCATTTATGCAATCAGAATAAAATAAAACACAAGTTCTTTTTCGTTTTTTTATTCGACCGGTTCTAATAAAAATCAAAATATATCACTATTTCAACTTCATGTTCTATTCTATTTCAATTATAATATACATAAAAAATAAAACAAAACTACATTTCTTGTTGTAATTTGGTTTAATACATCCACGCACAAACGCTATTTAGGGGATGTTTGATAGGAGAATTATTTTTAGGAAAAACTTCAAAAAATCCCCTACAAGTTTTGTCACAATCACTTAATCCCCTCCCCGAAATTTTTAATCATTTACCCCCCTACTCAAATTTTTTTTATCACTTACCCCCCTAATTTGATTTTCCATCCAAAATTTTGTTAAATTTTTTAAAGGTATCAAAATTACCCTTAATAGAAAAAAGAAAAACATAATTTCCTCACAAACTACTTTGTAACTAGTTTAATATGTCTTTTTAATTTTAGGGATGGTTGCTTAATTTTAAGCTTGCAAACAATTGCTTAATTTTAAGTTTTATATCAAATCATTTGTTGTTATTATTATAACAAGGAGGTATTCTCACTTAGTCCCCTTAAATCACCTTGCGGTTCGAGAATTAGCTATGATAAAACATAAAGTTTTTAAAAGGTACCAATTGTTTGCAAGCTTAAAATTAAGCAATCATCCCTTAAATTAAAAAGACATATTAAACTAGTTATGAAGTAGTTTGTGAAGAAATTATGTTTTTCTTTTTTCTATTAAGGGTAATTTTGGTACCTTTTAAAAAATTTAACATGATTTTGGATGGAAAACCAAATTAGGGGGGTAAGTGATAAAAAAATTTGAGTAGGGAGATAAATGATTAAAAATTTCGGGGAGAAGGTTAAGTGATTTTGAGAAAACTTGTAGAGAAATTTTTGAAATGTTTCCTTATTTTTAAATGCATGGAAAAGTAAAGATGAATTTTCTAGAATCCTATATTTGGTAACACATTGGCTAAAATTTTCCAGAAAAAGTTATTTTCCCAGAATTCCGTTTTGTGTGTATTTTTTTAACCAAAACATCACCCAAAAATATCATCCAAAAAATAATATTTCAAGAATCTCCGACGATAAAAAAAATATAAATTAATTTTTCAGACAAAAATAACCAAACATAATATTAGAAAAATTAAACCAACATTTCCAAAAATATTTTAGCCTACCAAATCATTTTTTAATAACATTCTCGAAAAATTCATTTTTCCATTATATTTGCAGAAATCGTAATACCCAAAAAAAAAAAAAAAAAAAAATTCTCTTTTACCAAACACACTTTAAAGTCAGTTACATGTTGACGGCACCCAATTAGTAGCAAACCTCATACCGCGCTTACTAAACACCCAAACGATTTTATTTTATTTTAAAAAAAAAAAAAAACTGATGTCACAATCGATCAATAAATGTAACTCACAAGCAACTTGATTGACAGCCAGAGGATTCAGTGGACCTAATTTTGTTTATCGATTCGACATAAAATAAATCCTACCAATGAGTTTTCTCACATCATGATGTGAGAAAAGACATAAAAGACCCTAAACAGGGTCTCACTCAATTTGTAAAGCCTAATTCAATATGTTTGTCCATACTATTCCTCATTGAAACATACAAACGTCTACACGTTAATTTCCTGATTTCACAACATATCGGACCTGAATTCCCAAATTATTTGGAAGTTTTTGACTTTGAAGTTAAGAATCCAAAATTACTAAGCAGTTAAAGATAGAGCATATTTTATATTTTTGACACATAAAAAGATCATATATATTTCATACAAGTTCCAAGATAAGGCTTCCAGGAGAAGAAAGCAATTCACAGGAACTGGAAGCAACGAGGAAAATTAACTCCAAAATAGTTCAGACAATAATTCCTCCAATTTCCATTTCAATTTGATAGTTAAATAGCATACACTTGCACTATTGTTATTTGAAGCCAAAAGTTTCCACCCAACCATCAAGCGCCACTAGCATATAATCTGGTCCATTCCTTGGCTGCAAATTTCAATACCACCATTTTCATATTTGGTTCCATCATTAACAAATAACTAATTTTGATGTGATCATACAAGCAGAAAAAACATACCTGTTTCAACAGCCTCGGCCTCATTACTTTTCCAATGCTTGGCAATGTTCTCAGAAAGTGGATCATCTGGGTTTGGTGCACTTAAAAGAGCTTGAATACTAGAAGACCCAAAAAAAATAAAAAATTCAACCATTAGTGCACAATATTCTTTTAAATTCAGAGCGGGTTAATTTAATATTTTACACCGACTTGCTACACAACATTGTGGCCATCCCAGGAGGCAAGTACTCTAGCAATCAAAACTAAGATCCAGAGAAAGCAACATATACAAATTGAGTCAGTGACCCCATCTTCTCCATCCCCCTTCTCTCTCTCTCTTTTATTTTTTGGGGCTTTTATGTATTAAACCAGGAAATTGATGGTTTAAAAAAGAAATATGTACCTATTAACTAGTAGCTTTAACCATCTGTTTTCCAAACAAAATTTATAATTCTTCCATTCAAGCAAAGTGATTACATACATAAGAATTTAATTTTAAAAAGTCTTATTTTCAGACTTGCAAATCCGCATACATACATTACATTTTTCAGATCGTCACATAATGGTCAAGACTGTAATGCCAAATAATATTTACTACATTTCTTCGGGAAATGAATGTGTCTAAGTCTAACGATATGTACAACTACTAGAGTTAAGATGAAAAAAAAAAAAAAATACCTCAAAAGTACAGTTCGAATCTGAAGTGCAGGACTCCACTTATCTTTCAGAATATCAAGACATATCCTGCCAAGCTGCATCAAACTTCAACTTGTAAGATAAATTATAACCAAAGAAGAAATGAAAATGTAAGGGAAGCAGAGAGAACCTTATCAATGTTTGGATGATAAATTTTTGTCAGAAACCTGACCTGGAAGAAGCAAAGCATGATTGAATTAGGAATGATTGGAGAATTTTTTTTAAAATTTGCATATATAAATCCATCCATAATGTGTTATTATCATTAAGTTAAACCCTAATAGCCAGTAAAATAAGAGGAAACTGCATAATTACAGAATTCTGAGACGGACTAGATTTAATGAAAGGGAATAATGTTTCTCATGTTGTAGGAAATAAATTTTATCTCCTATACACATATAAAAGTGTGTAGGACCCATGTTTTCTTTTTCTCTCTCTTCTCCTCACATGGCTCCCCACAGATAAAATCATCTCCAAGAACATGAGAAACATTAATCTCTTAAATTAAATAATACTTAAAAAAAATGCCCACTAGATCCCCACAAAGCTTAAAAATACGATATCCAACTACAAAGCTTAAAACTATATACAGGTAAAAATACTTTAAGATTTATATCGTCATTTTTTTCAATGGACAAGAACTAGGCAGAAACATAACAGTTAACAGCAAAAGAATACAACAAAGCAGACGGAATTTTTTTTTATTAAATTTAGTACCTTGGGAGCAGCCATTGGATATTCTTCTGGCAAAAATAGTTCTAACTTGAAAACCCCCCCTAGTAATACAAACAAGAAACTTGCATATTAGTTAGACATTTTTTTAAGAGAGGGGGTGGGGATTGTATATCATTATCATCAATGTAGCCCTTATTCAGTGATTTTTTCTTTATATATTTTGGCACGGAACAAGGCCTCAAAACTTCAACATAATGTAAAACAAGCACAATAATGCAACCATTGAACAGACACAATAAAGTGATCGTGCCTTTTAAGCCTACAGATTATAATGCTTGCAACAAGAAAACCACTGACAAATAATAATAAACAGATCCAGGCAGAGAAAGCAAATTCCTAATTCTGTCTGCTATCATTCTATTATGTTTTAACATCAAATAAATTCAAAAGCAAGGCAAAAGAAAAATCTATACGGAACAAAAATACCATGAATATTAAAGTAATTAATTATTCAGACAGATAGGAGCCAAATCCTAAATTCTAATCTTATATACCGATAGGAGTTCCAAGTCTTACTCACTGACACAAGACCATGTTTGTCAAACTCGAGATTCTATGCAAACTCGGAAGGGTGAACCAAAATCGTAAATCGCAGAATCGTAACACGGATCGTAGACTCGTAACACAAGATACAAATTATATTTATATATATTTATATGCATATAAAGTAAAATAATAAGCAAATTTAATTCAACCAACCAGCAAAATAATGTCATACAATAGTCATAATCACATAAAGTCTCAGACACGTAAAGTCATAGCACACAACATTCTTACTTCCAAGAGCATTCTTATGAATTTTTTTAGAGTTGTTGTTCCTCCACTTCCACATGCAGTAGTACTATTAACACCACTTGAAGACATTTTCTAAAAATATACAACATTCAAATTCACAACAAATAATAAAAATTAACAATAATTTAATTGGACCAGCAGCAAACAAAAATTAAGAGAACAAAAAAAAGTAATTTGATTTATCAAATAAATTTTTATTTGGATTAATTTAATTTTTTCTTATGAATGTAAAAGAAATGACTATTAATTTAATTAAGAGAAAAAAAAATAATTTGATTTATCAAATAAATTTTTATTTGGATTAATTTAATTTTTTCTTATGAATGTAAAATAAATAACTATTAATTTAATTAAGAGAACAACAAAAGTAATTTAATTTGCTTTATTAAATAATTAAATAATTTAATTTGCTTTATTAAATAATTTTTTTTGTAAAACCGATCAGACTAACAGAGGCTCGATAAATGATTTTTTAAAATAAAAATGATTTTTTTTAACTAATATCATATAAAAGACACAGACTCACAGATGCTAAATGATAAACATAAACCAAACGAAAAAGATTAACCAAACGAAACAGCAAGCACCAAGGTCTTCGCGAGAAGAAGAAGAAGAAGCACTAACCTTTGGCAGCGAAGCACGACGGCAAAGAAGAAGCAGAAGCAAACGCAGATGGTGGAAGACGACCTAGTAGCACGGAGGGACGATCGGAAAAGGGCAAGACGACCCAGTAGCACGGAGGGACGATCGGAGGGACGACCCAGTCTTCGCGAGTCACCTAGTGGCTGAAGTGAAACTAATCAGGAGATTTAGGGTTTTTTTTCTTCTAAAAAAACCCAATCATATGATGGTTTTTTGGGTCAAAAATCGGGTTAATGGGTCAAATGTTTTTCTGGTTTAAGCATTAAACTCGTACGATTGAACAAGATTGAGGGCCAAAAGCGAGTTTGAGTAGAAACGGAATCGTTGAGGGGTTGTTGAAGCGTAAAATCGTGCGTTTTTGCGAGTAAACTCGCGAGTTTGACAACCATGCACAAGACACATCCTGCATCATATGCCGACTGCAGGGTGCACTGCTGCACCAACCACTTACGAAAAATGAAACAAGTGGTTCTCTCATATCAATGGTTTGTTCTACAGATGCTTGTATACTATAAAAATATAAATTGTTGATTATCTTCATTGATGATTTTCAATTCTGCATTTTATTCCATAAGGTGCACCTTCGGAGGGTCCCAATCCTATTCTTACTATATTAACTTCTTAGAAAGGATAAGTAGTGAAGCGAGTACAATCTTGTTTAATAGTGATAACCATGTCTTTCAAGCATGTCCAAAACCTGGCCCCTACTCAACAGTGGGGACCACTATGGTCTTCGAAATGGAGGAGCAAAAGTGGAAAAAAAGAAGATTAAAATGGATAAACTCACACTCGCAACAATCAGAGTGCAGTAGAACATATTCATTCAAACCAATCTTTCAAACTCCTTATCTCTTTTCTTTCAAGTCAATTGTTACAATATTTAACCTCCAAAAGGCAACCACTTCGTGCAGAAAAACACTTTAGATAGAGAGGTTACAAAGACATAATAAGCTCATCAAATAATCAAATTGAAACTGATTAACTGAATTCATAACATATGAAGCTAGGAAGCACGGGTACAAACAAGGGACACAAATACAACACATAGATACAAAAAATTCTAAAAATTCTAAAAATGATGCAGATAAGATACAACATACAAAATTAATATAATATGAACATAACAATACAAACCCTAATGTAGAACAAAGACATCAATATTTCATATGTCAGCATTAGTCATTATAGAAACAATAAAATACTAGTTAATTTATTGGGTTTAAAGTTTCTCATGTTATAGGAGATAATTTTATCTCCTATGCACACATAAAAGTGTATGGGACCCATGTGAGGAGAACAGAGAGAAAGAGAAAGAGAAAAACTAGAACCCACACACTTTAATGTATGTGCGAAAAATAATTCTATCTCCTATAATATGAGAAACTTTAAACCCTAATTTATATAATGATTGTGGTATCCCACTTGTATTGGTACATATATTCAAAAATAATAATAATAACAATAATAACAATTGAAAGATGTAGCCAGAAGTATCCACAAGTGTCTAAGATTCTAAGTTTCTGACACGATTAGTGTTCAACCCTGATACAGCAACCATTTTTAAGTGTTGGTGGTTCCTAAATCAAAACCACCACTTATAAACATGAATGACATTGAATTTCGTTTGGACATAAAAAATTGTTTTAGCAAAAAAGGTTACTTTTTTATTTATTTTAAATTTCTAACAGAGAGAGAACCTACGCAGGCAGCTAGTTATGAGCCATAAAGCAGTTTCTTGATACACAAGGATGGCAACCTACAGTAAATGATTATATATATGGTGAAAAATATAATGTTGTTAGTCCAAAAAATTCCCAGGCCAGTTATACATAAAAGAAAACAGTGTGCACCAAGATAATGCACTTCATAGAAAATAGTCCAAGACAGGTGTCGAAAGCGGCTTAAACACATAGTAACAAGAAAACAGCTTTGAGAATAAGATATTCTACAGTCATTAGTCAATATCAGTCTATAACAGTATGACCTAAGATTCCAATTTCCACCTCAAACAGCAGGCCCTAAATTAGTATTCATTCAGAACCATTGACAAAACACATTTCATTGTGATTGTAGATCATAATTGTATAGAAAATGTCAATGCACTACTTAAAACTTAAAAGCACCCAAATCAAACCAAAATTACTTCCTTATTTCTGGCAGAGACAAGAAATCATCATGCATTTTAAGGTGCAAAACAATGCTGTAGGACTCATTACTACCTTCATAAGGTGACTGGGTCGGGCCAAGGATCATCACATTGAAATATCGCATATTGTCTTCAGAAGGGGAAGCACTAATTCCAGGCGCTGCACACCAGATCATAATATAAGCTATCAACTCCGCGGAACAAAAACAAGAACGATGTAACCCTTGCATAAATCGCAAAGGTGAGCATTCAAGGTAATATATAACAAAATACTATTTTTATTTTTTTTTAAGAAAAAAAGAAGAGACACAAGCAAACACTACCCTTTTAATGCAGGACGAGCTTCTAAAGCATTAAACGATGAAGGGAAACTTCAAATTACGTATGCAACGACGAAGAGGAGCTTAGAATAAGAATTTACCTGGCTCACTGAGCAAACGCTGCGTTTCCTGTTAAGATCAAAGAAAGAGGAGTGACCAAAACATTCACAAAGATCAAATTCAAACACAGAACGAAGAGAAACCCGAAACTACAATTCGATGCCAATGAAGATCAAGAAAAGAAAAGAAAAGAAAAGAAAAGGGGAGTTGAATCCCCGATTCAGCACCTAAGAAAAGGAACCGTTTTAAAATTGACCCTAAAAGGAACATGAAGTTTTTCGTTCAATCAGGCACTTCGGCCACGTGATACTCGAAAATTAACAAAGCAAGTTACCATGAACAGATTTCAAGTTCCATTTTCAACCAAACAAATCGATCAGAGAAATTGAAATGGGGATCTCAACAACAAAATGGAAACGAACCTTGATGATTCTTCGAGGAAGGTTACTGTTGGCCATTATCGGTGTCGATTGCAAAGCACGCAATATAGGGTTTTGTGTCAGAGATAGAGAGAGAGAACTTTCTCTCACTAAAACGAGAACAAAGCTGAACGAAAACGAAAACAACACTTACTCTGGCTTATTATTTATATAATTTTTTACTCTTAAAACGAAAACCGGCACAAATTGATTGATTTATTTAGGGAAAGTATTGGAACAGTATTTTGAATGATTTTTTTGAGATTTTAAAAGATTATTTAGAATCGGACGGTTTTAAAGATTTTTTAAAAGAGATTTTTAATCATCAAGATTTCATAAGATTGGATTTTAAAGGATATTAATAAAATTTATAAGATTTGAAAGGAAAATATGAATTTATAAGATTTTAAAAAATCATATGAATTTTTAACAAACATTCAAAATTACAAGATTCAATAAAACAATACCAAAGAAATGCAATGATATTAATAAAATAAAATAAAATCTAATATAATTTTCTCAATTAGTAAAACATAATATAAATTTTAACAAAACATTTAAAATTACTAAGCAAGAGTTCTTCACATATCTAAAGTTATACTAGTCCTCCAAGCATTAGCATTTTCTCATTTTTGCTCTTGGGTTTGACCAATGAGTTGAAAATTATCTTCTTCATTTGGTATCAGAACTATGCATATATGATCATAAGACCCAATTTTTATTTAATTATTAAGATAATTCTAAATTTGCATATAGAACCTGAAGTTTATAATAAAATTTCGTTTGAAATTTTTTGCAATTGATCTTGGAAACTTGGAGCTTTTGTTCTACGTGATGAGAGTTTTCTAACCATATATCATCTAAATATTTTCGTTGAGTATTCTAAGAAAATTTCGAATATGAATTTCTGAGTTTTATTATATGAAAGTTTAAAAAATTTCTTTGTTATTTTCAATCGATACATTAAAAAGAAAAGTGTTTGTCCTTTTAAATGATATAACTTGTGTCATTTCACTCTCATGAAGAAATGAGATCCACACCTTTATTTTTTTTGTCCAGTATCTCTCCCCATGATCTATCACTTACTCTCACTAAAAATGACACAACTTTACATCCTTTAAAATGACACATATTTTTCCCTACATTAAAATCTTAAATTGCTTTGGGGCTTTTAAAAAATAAGTTTTTAGTTATCTATTGACACAAAAATTGTTTGAAATCGTTTCCTATAGCGAAGAAATTTCGTTCATGAATATATTGTTACGAAATATAGCGTTTATATTATGAAAGTTTCAATCTTTCTTTAAATTGATCTTGTTTTATTGATGTAAAATGTAAATTGGTTTGAGAGTTTTAGTTCCCCTGTTGTTTTTCCACTGTTTTATGTTATTTTTAATACAAATATCAAATATTTTGTGGCAAGAAAAATCGCGACCAATAGCTTAAAAAATTATTTTTTAAACTTTCAAAAGTTCTAAAAAAATCTACTGTTTTTGAGATGCATTATATTAGAATCTTATTGGTTTGTTTTTTCTATGTTGTTTTGTGATGAAAATCGCTAGAAAATCTGTTGTTTTTGAACTTTGACAAAGCTCCCATGGAGGAACCCAGTTTCGAGCGGGTCAACCCGCCAAAGGAAGAAGAAAACACTGCAATAGAGAAATCTCAAGAAATCTTAGGAATTAGGGTGAGATTGTAGAGAGACTTCCTATTTATATTTCTCACTAAAAAGTATCATGAAATTCACACCAATAGAAAATTCATTAAAATCGTAAGATTTTTTAACACAAGATTGTTTTTCCTTCGTTTAAAATCTTGATTGAATACCAATAGATTTGGATGGACTCTAAAATAATCTTTTAAAATCCTAATCAAATACCACGTGACTTTTTTTCAATCCTTTATTAAAATCTTAATTGAATACCAATGATTTTTTTGTATAAAATTAATCCATTAAAATCCTTTGAAATTCCAATTCAATACACCTCCCTTATTTTTTTTTGGTCAGTGATTTTAATTTTTTTGAATTTGGTTGTAAAAATTTAACAAAGTTCAAACTCAATAAATAAAAATCTTGCCACAATTCTTCTTAACTATTGTACTTGTACATCTAATCATCAATTCTTAAATTTTGAGAAATTGAAAATTAACTTATATAATGTTATAAATAAATGTAAAATATTGAAAATGATGACTACTATAATAGTTGTTCAAAGAATATATTAGCACATGAAGAAGGCAAATATCTTGATTTGCATGAATTTTTCTATTTTCACAATTTTAATAAAAAAAAATTACCATAAAAAATTCTAGTTTAATATGGCTATTGATTAATGTGTGATAGTGATAGTCTATGATGCACGAACACGGACACGGGACACGACACGACACGTCGACACATTAATTCTAAAAAATGTCATATTTCGACACGTTGGGACACGTTTTGGTATTAAATAAAATTTTTAATATATATAATATAATTTATATTTAATACATATAAGAGTCCATAATAAGTCATATAACCAATCAAATATCTAAATTTCATAACATAAATATAAATAAATAAATAATTTTTCGTACTTTGTTAATTTTTCATGTCAAATTTCGTAAGAGAAAAAAATTAATTTACAAATTATTTCTTTTATATTTAGTTAACAAAATAAAATTAAGATTTTTTTTATAAAAAAAAAAACGTATCACAGCGTGTCCCAGAGTTGACTGTGTGTCGGAGAAAGTTGACTGTGTGTCGAAAAACGTGTCGGAGAGTTGACCACGTGTCCCCAAATGTTGACCGCGTGTCGGACGCGTGTCCGACGCGCAAATATTTTTAAAAAGTAACGTGTCCGTGCTTTGGAGGTGACAGTACTACCATATTTTTAAAAATTAATTACCACACATTCAAAAAAAATTTCCAAAGTGGCACGTGTCCAAACTCGATACAACACGTAACAAATTTGGTCTGGCCATGTGTCCCTGTAAATCATAGCGAGTTAGGTGGTCAAACTTGTTAGCTTGCTTTGAGAAAAAAAAAGGACACATGGCAATCAGCCACAAACTCGCTACGGGTCATGGTGAGAACAGTCGAAACGGTAAAATATATATATATATATATATATATATATATATATATATATATATTGGGCACATGTCATTCTCTGACATACTCGTTGTGGGGTATAGTGAATATAGTGCCAACAGTAAAAAAAAAAAAACTAGCCATTAAACTCGTTGTAGTGTATAGCTAGTATAGTGCCAAAGGTAAAAAAAAAAAAAAGAGTAGCCATCATACTCGTTGTGGGGTATAGTGAGTATAATGCCAACGACTACTTAAACCACAGGTATCCTTCACGGTAGGCAATCTTATTTGGGGCGGGTCCAGTATTAAGACTTTAACCCCTTCCCAAAGATGGTATTTGAAAGGATCAAACACATGCTCTTACTCCACCTGCTCAGCTCTCACGCGCCAACTGAGCTACCATAATCATTTGTATTTCAAGTTTTTTTAAAGGGAAAAAAGTATCTAATGTTACTTTAGATAACTTTATCTAATGTTCATCAAAACGACGTCGTTTTAGGGTTAAAAAATTTAAAAATTAGAATGATAAAGACTATTATAACTCTGAAATAAACTAAAATTACAAAAACATCATGATTTCCGCCCCAAAACGACGTCGTTTCGATGAACATTAGATAAAGTTATCTAAAGTAACTTTAGAAAACACAAACCCTTTTTTAAAACCATCTCTCACAAGGTTAGTTCTTTTAATTTATTTATTTATTTATACATCATTAATAGAGGTTAATATATGAACCCTAGAATAGATGACGTGTTAATTTTGTTATGTTAATTTGTATAGACATTAAACTCTAGGGTAGTTGGTATATTATTTTATATTTAAATTAAAATTATAAATATCATTTTAACAATTGTTTAATTATTTATGTTTTATATATTTTATTTTGATATTATTTAGTTTAGGACTTGAAACCTTAGGTTAGAGGATATATTATTTTTTTTTTGTTAATTTTTTTGTTTAATTATTCTCTTACAAGGTTAGTTATTTATATTTTTTATTTGCACATTACTAATAGAGGTTAGTATATGAAACCCTAAGATAAATGACATGTTTTAATTTTTTATATTAACTAGCTTATTACTCGTGCGTTGCACAGAGAAAAAAATAAATCGATTTATTTGTTTCGTAAAAGTTGACACAAATCGTAAAAGTATATCGTTGCTTTTTATTTAAATCAACACTATGAGGTACCTAACTCCAGCTATTTATACATGTAAAGTTGATAAATATTTGAAGTATTACATTTAATATTCTAACAAACACTTCATAGTTGAAGTTGAATGTGATAATATATAATATTTGAGGTAGTACATTTAATATTCTTACAAGCTTAATTACTTAAGTATAAATAATTATTCACAAAATTAACATATATATATAAGCATATATTTAATGCATCGTATTTAATCTGAATAATACTTCAACTCTATCAACAATAATTTGGTGAAGAATATGAAAAGTCAGCTACTTACTGGGTTGGAAACATCTAATCATAAATAACATTGAAATAATGATATACTGCAAAACATTGAATGATCATTCCTTTTAATTAAGTAATTAATAAGAATAAATAATTTTTTTAGTTCAAACGAAACTCTACTCCATGTATAAAGTGTTGTACCTGTGGGTTTAGTGATTACTTGACTATACATCAAACTTTGCAAAGGCATCTTGTTTGATCTTTTGATATAAAATGTCATTGTATTAGCTTATCCTGTAGTCATTCAAAAATTACGTAGTTTGACTCGGCTTATTTTAGTATTTCTCAGAGATAGCCACACAAAGATGGGTTTGTTAGACAGTAAATATAAGGGGGAAAACGTGTTAGCGGGCTAATTCGCCCATTTAGAGGGTGGGGTAGGCCGATGTAACACCCCGTTGTACAACAGTTTGTTAACATTACGTATGACATTAAGCGTAGTTATAATCACAGTAATTGAATTAAAATAAGGAAAAAAATTTTCCTTTTCATTAATAAATTTTTTTGTTTAAAATTAATTTCATAATTAAAAAAAATTTCAAAAACTGTAATTATAACTTAAAACACGCGTAACACTTAATTTTTATTTAATTATGTCATACATTACTCCCACAAAGTGCCAAGAAGTCCCCTTGAACCAACAAGGCTTAAAATCCATTTTATTCATGTTCAACACTAAAGCATTTTCACTTTTTATTACATTGAGAATACTCTACTTTCTCTATGATTCTCATCTCCTACTATGTTATGGATCTCTTTGTTAGCTTCGCATAGGTTCAAATTGCGCTCAATTTGAAACTTTCTAGCTCAAGTTATGAATTTTCTACGAAAAAGGTACTGAAGCCAACAGTGGGCTGGCCCTAGTAGCACTAAGGTGAATTTGCTTCTATTTTTCGGCGCCAACTTGGCGCCATCTGCTCCAAGGATACATTTTGCCTCTGTTTGGTAGCGCAAAAAACGCCGCCATGATGCCAATAGCTCCGCGAAGTAGGGGAGTGGCACCTGAACAGGGGATTGAGACCTTCTTTGTTATTTTAGCCATAACTTTAGTTATACTAATCCAATTGATTTTGGTATCGTAGGAAAGCTATGAGAAAGATCTGTAACTTCCATGAAGATCAAAGAATCAAAAATCTATCAATTAGAATATGAAAAATGGATCACTAAGCAGGGTATACTTATATTTAATTGGTTTCCAACTTATATGTTTGCTTTCACCTAATTGACATTATACAACAATTACAATACACGATTCCTGCAATTTCCAGGGTCATAAGATATCAAAATAGGCTTGAAAACCCTTCCATCACATAAATAACATCATGTAACTGATTACACATGGTCCAATATACCAAATACATAACTTTATGCCTCAAATCCTATACTGTAGATTCAATGTATGTTTTGATGATTACAAAGTGATAACAACAAAAAGAGAAAAGTATTAATAAAGAGCAAAAAACATCAACCATATGTGGATATTGAAGATATATGATGTAACCACACAAGAAAGAGTAATGACATATCAAAGTAACAAGATGCTTGGATCAAGAGAAACAAGGAATAATTAGAGGAGCAACACCAAGATCAAAGATAACAAATCATAGAAAACATCTAAGAGAAGCTCAATATCTTAACCATGGTGAAAAATGATCAAAACCAACAAGTGTCAAGCATTGTCATATCCAACAAGTCAAAGCATCAAACTCAAGTAAAGATCCAAGACACAAGACTTGAAGCTAATTCTAAAATCATATTTAGAATATATCTTTAGGACTTATAATATATGTGAGGGTATATGGTAGATTGCATTGCATGAGCTCAAAGTTTTCTCATAGTAAACGTGTTTTTCGAATTGCATAATTATAACCTTTATATACTTGAAAGAAATTTGAAAAACCCATGGAAAAGATCCTTGACATATTTTATAATTTCAAAACATATTTATCATGTCAAGATCTTTCACAAAAAAATGGTTGGAAGCAAGCTAGAACACATTTGAATTTAAAATTTGTTGCATAATTTCGCTGCTGCCTTCCATACAATTTTTCGTATCCAATATGATGGATTTGGATCTTGTGTTCTTCATAGAAGTTGTATATCTTTATTTTATCTTTTCAACAAGACCAAGATCATATCAATTCGACAAGAATAGCTCAAGTTATGCCCAAAATACGAAATAGTGTTATTGTTGTCAAATTTTCAGCCTTCCAACAGGTTGGGAATCGATTCCCCAACTAGGAAATCGATTCTCTCTTCCTGGAAAGGTTGGGAATCGATTCCCCCTGTGACAGAAATCCTATAACAGCTATAAACGACTAGTTTTGCAAAAAATCATTATAAATACATTCTTTATGACCCTAAAACGTAATGATCACTATTCCAACACATCTTAAGGGTGATTTGAGAGCTTCTACACTATCATTTGCATATTATTTCATATCTTTCAAAGATCAAACATATTTGAGCTCATATCTTGAAAATTCATATACACATAGTGCTTCAAGTTGTATATCCACACTTTGAGAGTGTATATTCATTTCCAAATATTTCCCTCCTTATACTCTTGAGTTGAGAGGGTTGTGAGACCCATTGTTTGAGAGGCAGCCAAATACCTAAGTAAATTTGGAGTGAATTGTAAGGTTGCCAAGTACCCGTAAACTTGGAGATTGTAAGGTATCCAAAAACCCGAAGTCTTGGAAGATTGTAAAGGTTTGTCAAGCACCCGTGAATATAATTGTGAAATTTTGTTCATCTAAATTGATATTTATTTTAACTTAATATAATGATGGGTTACGATTTCATTTACATTAATCAGCAAAATATATATACTTGAGTAATATAGAAACATTGTTCATGGCTAATAAAATATCGTGGAAGATAAATTCCCACATTGAAAATAGTTTGTCTATGCTTATTTATTTCAAGAGGGAGGTTATATTTACAACTTCTTTTCGCTTGCAACCTTTTACAACCAAATCTTAATCGTTAATTTTCGTCAATCTAACGGTTATAATTTATTGAAAATTAATAATTAATAAATAAGTGTTACCCAATAAATTATAACCATTAAATTGACGGAAATCAATGGTTAAGACTTGGTTGTAAGTGAAAAGAGGTTATAAATATAATCTTTCTCTTATTTTAAATACAAAAACTTAATTTTACATGAAGGGGTTATACTTAAAATATATTTTTCCTTATTACCTCTTACAATTATTTATTTTTATCATTTGATCAAAATCAAATCAAAGATTATAAAACAATATTAAATAAAACCTCTAATTTAATAATAATAAAGTGATTGTGAGAAATTTAAATAAAACTAATTTAATAATAATAAAGTGATTGTGAAAAATTTAAATAAAAATATATTATAAATATAACCTACCTCTTGCAAGAAATTGATTCGTCCACATAAATTTATATATAATTCAAAGTGTACATTCAAAGCAAAATGATATAGTGTAAATCTTCTAACCTCTTTTCTCTTTCGTTGGCCCTACACACATTATTCTATTATCTTTTTTATAAAAAGAAATTACTTTAAATGATGTCAAAAGCACATAAAAAATGTGGCTAAATAGAGAATTGGATTTCATAAAAAAAAAAAATCCTTCGATTCTTAACTATAATTATCGAAATAATAAAATTCAAGTCCTACGACCAGGGTTTTAAGCAATAAGCACCATTACATAAACTAATTACAAACCAATTCAAAATTTAAAATTCTAAAAATAAGGGAAATTCCTAAATATAAATATAACGAAAATTACCTTTTAAAAATAAATGAATAATTAATTAATTAAAATTAAATAATTCAAAACACATCCCAAATCTTAGATCTCAAATCATACTAAATTTGTTTTTTTTTTTTTTGCAAAACAAATTACAATCATATTTGTTGCTTCATTTGAACTTGAATTTGATCGTAATTTATTATATTTCAAATTGCTGCTTCTTTGAAATATGAGTTATACTTATTGGGTCAAAATCCTAGTTGACTCCAAACTTCTTGAAATAATGTTGGGCCATGTGCAATGAGCTAATTGTAAGTGAATTATTCCCCCTTACTAGGAATTGATTTGCCCTCGAATATGCTTCATCTTCACTTATATCAATATCTTTAGACAGAAACTCAAATGATAATTCCTCCTCTATTAGATCTTCATCATCTAATTCTTTATCATATTTATCATAAACTAAATGATTATCATAGATTGGATTACCATCGTAGATTAGATAATCATCATAAATTGAATTGCTATCGTAAGTGGGATAATCATCATAAGAGTAAATACCATTTTTGGTCCTCAGCAAATTTAACGATACCCGCTTTAGTCCCTAGCAAATAAAAAGGCTATTCGTGGTCCCTATGCAATTCAAAATGGACCCATTTAGTTGAAATCATGGTCCCTCATAAATTCAAAAAAGACCCACATTAGTCCCTCAAAAGGACTAAAATGGGTCCACTTTGAATTTCTTAAAAACCACGAATAGCCTTTTTATTTGCTAAGAACTAAAGCGGACATCGAAAAATTTGCTGAGGATCGAAAATGGTATTTGCTCTTATCATAAATTATATAATTATCACAAATTGGATTATCATCATGGATTGGATAATTACCATAAACTAGATTATGATCGTAGACGTCAATCAGGAATGTTTAGTTGCATCTCAAAATATTCAAAAGTGGACTGATTTTTAGGTCGTATTCCCCAATTTCATCCCTGGTTTAGTATCCCCAAAGGATTGACATCCTCCTTTTCATTATCAGATGCGTCCTCTGATTACATTCTTTCTTCGGATTGAACGTTCAACTTTGTCCATACAAGTTGCCGCTTTAAATCTTGGATTTTGATGCTTTGTGCCTCTACAAGTTGTCGCTCTAAAACTTGGATTTTCTCATTATGCACTCACACAAGTCGTTGCTCCAAATCTTGGATTTTCTTGCCCTGCGCCTGCACAAGTTGTTGTTCCAAAATTTGGATTTTTTTTCCATCACCTGCACAAGTTGTCACTTCAAATCTTGGATCCATCTTCCGAACTCTTCATTTTCTATGTCTCGCTGGTCTATATGACATGGATGTTTGCCTTCTTTAGGAACGAATCCACACCCCCTACCATCACAACTCCGCGCTATCCATAGCCTCCACGATTCTGTTCAGCCATTGGTAGAAGGCAACATAGTGCTTTGATACGAAATGATGCCGAAAGCACATAAAAATGTGGCTAAACAAAAAGTTGGGATTTCATAAAAGATTAATCCTCTGGTTCTCAACCTAATTATCAAAATAATAAAATTTAACTCCTACGACAAGGGTCTTAAGCACCATTTTATAAACTAATTACAAATAAATTCGAAATCTAACATCCTAAAAGTAAGGAAATTTTCTAATATATATATATATATATAATGGTAGTTACTTTATAAAACAAATAATTAAAATTAAATCATTCAAAATATGTTCCAAATCTTAGATCTCAAATCATGCCAAATTTGTTACTTTTCTTTTTTGTCAAACAAATTACAATCATATTTGTGGCTTCATTTGAACTTGGATATGATCATAATTTGTTATATTTTAAATTGTTGCTTCTTTGAACATACGGACCACACTTATTGGGCCATATAATTCTGGTTGACTCCAAAATTCTTGAATCAATGTTTGAGTTATGTGTAATGAGCCAATTGTAGGAGCATCATTAAATTAATATATAGTTTATATAATCAATTATAGAGGCATTACTCCCATATACTTCTAAAGGTATTTACTCTCATTATGTAAAGTTTGAATTACATTAAAGTTTTGTTTGGGAGTTTGGAGGGGAGGGGAAGGAAAGGAATCCAAGGGGAAGGGAGGGGAATAAAGGGTATTCACTTTCCTTGTTTGAGAGTTAAAAAAACGGTAAGGGAGAAAAATGAAAGGTTAGTGAGATATTTTTACCATTTTACCCCTTTTAAAAAATTAATATAATTATTATATTTTACAAATTAAATTAAATCAAAATTAAAAAAAATTATTTATATACTTTTCTCACTACTAAAAAAGATCATATTTTCGATAAAATTTCTACGTTTCAAACTATGAAAAATATATTTTCAATGAAATTTTTTGGTCGAAAGGCAACAAATTTTTTTATCTTGTTGAAATTTTGATTGAAATAAATTTGCATCAAAATTTTCAACAGAACATAATTCCGTCGAAATTTTCAACAAAATTTAGTTTCTTTCAAAAGTTTTGATGAAAATGATTTCTTAAATTTTTTCAACAGAAAAAAATTCCATCGAAAGTTTCGACGAAATTTAGATTTTGTAAAAAAAATTTGACAGAATTATTTTTTGTCTAAATTTTTGACGAAAATATTTTCTGTCAAGATTGTCGACGGAAATGTTTTTCGTTGAAAATTTTCGATAGAAATGTGTTTCGTCGACAGTTTTGACGAAAATATTTTTTGTTAAAATTTTTGACACAAATATTTTCGATGAAATTTTTTACGGAATTTAGATTCCGTCAAGAATTTTAATGGCCGCCAATTGATTTTATGAAAATGTATTCCATCAAAAAAATTTGATGAAAATGTGTTCTGTCGAAAATTTTCATCGAAAATATGTTTTGTTGAAAATTTTGACGAAAATATTTTTCGTTGAAAAATTTGGAAGGAAAAGTTTCGATGAAATTTAGATTTTGTCAAGAGTTTTGACGAAATTTTATTTTCGTCAAAAAAACTGTAAGTGATTGTGACCAAATCTTGTTCCCTCTCTAATTTTATCTTTAGTTTCGATGGAAAAAAATTGTCTCTATTTTGGTTGAAATATGATTTTCGTCGATAATTCTATTACTATTTTTTACAGAATATTCTCTGTAGATAAATTCTGTCGGTATTTGAAAATTGTTAGTAGTGTCACATTTAAAAAATTAATACACATTATGTAGTTTTCACTTTTTAATGCTAAAAATAGATAAGTAATTTCAAATATTGAAGGTCCCTTTATTAATTATTATTAACAATTTTCTAAATTTCTTTCTATTTTGTATTACACCTCCCAAATTGGGAGAACTTTAATTTTAAGAACAATAAATTTTTTGAAGGATTTTGTAAAAATTCTCAATTCATTCCTCTAACTTTTTTAAACTCACAAATAAAGAAAAGAATTATTAAACTCCTCTCCTTCTTTCCCTCGTAAAATTAATTCCCAAACAAAGTCTTAGTCTTGCATACACTTTCAATATATATTTTATACTTTTTTTTATAATGCACGCTGTACCTTTAAAAATTTAGTGTTATTTTTTTTTTACTAAAAGGAATGCTCTTCTAGATGTTATTAATTATTATTATTATTATTATTATTAAAAAGAAGACTTATTAAGCTTCAAGGAAAAATGTAAAATGAAAATGAAAAGGATTGAAATCCAACCACACGTTACGGCTTTATGGTAAAGATAAGGATATAAATTATTTGATTTATATATAATCTAACGACCATTATTTTTAGTGCTTGTTTGAATCTTTTCTTTTTTAAGCTAGAAGCTACTTATAAGTATAAGCTAAGCCAAACAGGTTTTGAGAAAAGCTCTTATAACGAAAAACTCTTTTTTTTATAATGAAGAAAAAAACTGAAAACTAAAAGCTTCTAGGAGGAACTTTTTTTTTAAGCTCTTATCTGTTTTTCTTGAATTGTATGCTTTTTTAAAAAATGAAGAGTGATAAAAATAGAGAGAGATAATTTTCTTGAAATATGTGTTTTTAAGTAATTTTTAAGTTAAAATTTTTATGTAGTTTCTAAACAACTTTTAGCTTCTTTTTTTAAGCTCTTTTTTTTAACTTTAGCTTATAAGTAGCTTCTAGGTTAAAAATAAGAGAATTCAAAATTGGATATACAAGTGCCTTTACATTATTTGCATAAAGATTAAACAATACATGTTTAGATCGAGTTGCATTCTCTAGAGTGTTGTTGGCAACTTTTATAAAATAAAATAGCTGTTAAAAGTGACTCATTAGTAATCTCATCAATGGTCCAAACAAGAAACAATAACACGTCTTTTTTTTTTCCTTCTCCTTCTTTCGTATTTGAATAGCAAAGAATATTAAAGATCTAAACTTGAGAATTATTGTTGTTTGGTTATTGGTTTGTCAACAACATCCCTTAATTATATGGTATGAAATGAAAAGGGTGGAATTGGGTTCTGCGTTGGATCAACGCTGAACAAACCGACCCAATAGCATGCATATATAGCCCCACCTTCATGAATAGTAGTTGTTTAATATTATCTAGTTAGTTTTATCTTGTGTCACAAGAAACTTATAAAAATAACTTAAATGATAAGTAAGTTTGAACTCTACGATTAAATAATTTTTGTAATCTACATGAGAATAAACCTAGCTCACAGAAAAAAATCTATTTATAATATATAATATTTGAGACGTAAAATGAAAGTGGCTGCATAAAAGTTTCTATATTCTATACACGGCACAGCAACATATTTCAAGGATTATGACCTAATCTTTGACTTACTTTTTACAATTTTTTCTCTAACTTTATTCACACTCCTGAACATTGAGTAATTTCACACATTTTCAATTTTTAACAAGTTTCGAAACTCAAAATTAAATAAAAGTCCTTTAAATATAGCTAAAAATGCTTAATCAAAGATAAAAAAAAAAATGTACCAAACTCTGAAAATTATCATTTAAATAACGTGTGTTTGTATAGTTAAGCATAACTAACAACACATATTGGAGAATGGTTAAAATTAGTACAGGTCAATTGTACCAGTATACATTACACCACATAATTTGTTTTTTTTTAATAGATGTTTATTAATGTGTGAGGATCGAGTTTAATTTCTCTGTCCCACTCAGTCATCAAGGTTGTCCAAACCCAACTCCTTGAAGACACTGAAACATTGTGGATCAACTGCCTGTGTCTTGAACCCAAGGGGATTCACATAGCGTTTCAAGGAGGAGACACCCATGTTTTTGGTCAGCACAATTCTATCAGCCTGGTTTTTCATGGACTCATTGCACTCACCATTTGGGCTTTCCCCAGCATTAACGTCACATATCTCCTCCTCGTGATCACCATGCACGGGAATACTGTATATCCCATTTGTGTCAGTTACAACATCTTTGACATATGTCACATTATCACTGTCTGGTTTCTTGCATTCCAAAGTCACCTTAACACCTGCACATATTATAAATACTTTGTGTCATTTGCTCTTCCCTACCTTACACATGTACATTAAATCATCACATTTGACATTTAATCTAGACTAAAGTCTTTTTTGGATCTTCAAAAAAAAATACGGTCCCCACTTTCATCCTTTATAAAAAAAAGTCAATCTTTGGTCCTTTTACAATTTTTATTTTTTGAAAATGTGATCCCTAAAAAATTCAATGAAAATTCAATTTAGTCCCTAAAAAATGACTACTATAGGTATTTAATTTTTTGTAAAGAACAAAAGTGAAAACCGTGTTTTTTTGTTAAGGACTCAAAAAGAACTTTACTCTAATATATACATACTTAAAAAGTCTTACAAACATCTTTAGTAATTGATTTACTGGAATACAATGATTCACATAGTTAATAAATACATATTGATATATGTGTATCATTGGATACCATTAAATCAATTACAAAAGATAATGGAAAGACTCCAGTGTAAGACTAAGAAGTTTTATTCCCCATCTTAGCTGCTGCTGATTTTCAACCATTAAACAAATGAAAATCAATGGCTAATCCAAATGGGGAGTAAAACATTTTAGTCTTATACTATAATCTATATATATATATATATAGTGAACAAATAATCAGATATGTACCTGACAAGGGGTGGCTAAGTCTGGACTCAAATTCGAAGCGGCAAGGATCACAGTAAATCTTGCCTTCAACGAAGAATTCTTCACCAGTGGGAGGTGCTTTGCGAGCCAAGACAGATGAGAAGCAGAAAGCAGAAACAAGGAGAGCAACAACGGCGAATGATTTTCCCATGATGATGTCGTTAATGATTAATGTTCCTCCCCTTGGTGTTAAGAGACAATGGGGTGCTATCAAATCCTTATATAGGAGGGCACATGCAAAAATGCCTCTTACTATATATGGGGCTCTCTATATTTGGAGGGAGAAAGACTTGCTCCTCTTTTGATTTTCCTCCACCCATTTTGTTGATATATATGTGCCGCTAATTCAGATCAACCTTTGAAATTAAGTAAATCACCCTGTTCAATTTTGTTTTGTTATTTACTTTGTTTGGTTCAGGAAAAATTTTTGTTTTACTAAAAAAATGTAATTATTAAGAATCTGCAGGAAAAATGAGTTATATAGGAAAGTTTTAAAAATGTTGTTTGGTTGAACAAAATTTTACCAAAAAAATTGAGTGAAATTCCTGAATGTGTGTTTGGTTGAAGATAAAATAATGATGAGAAAATTTAATAAAATTATAAAATAACTCCCAAAAGAAATAACCCTTTATTTTTTTAAAACTTATTGAAAACCTTTTGAAATTACATTCAATTGACCCAACATTTGCTCAGCTCTCGTCGGGGTAGTTTTGTCAAAAAAGGCGCATCTCATAAAGCCATTTCGCTATGCTTCTTAGAATATGACATTAACTTTGGACAAATAACATAGTAACTTTCCTGCTTCTTTACACATAAAAGACAATTGCTACGCAACTGTGAAAACTGGAGAAATTTTTGGTTTTCTTGAACCAAACAATGCAAACACTGATTCCCACTCGAGGATTGCTAGGGATATTGACACTTCTCCTTAACCAAACAGCCTTAAGTAACAATCATTTTTGTTACCGTGGACAAACTCATTCCAAAATTCATTAATTTATTCAAAAAAAAATTTGTCCCAATCAGAAAGACAAGCTGCTTGCAATTGGAAAAAAAAAAAAGTGAATTGAAGATCTTCTCCTTGTGTTTCTTATGAAAGCTCAGATCATAGGATCTAGTTGTGACCGTAAATTTGCATTCATGTCATTAGAATGAGGTGTACCATAAGACACAACAGACTCACCTTTAAGTTTCCAACTTACGTTAACTCCTCCATAATAATTAGAATAAATTACGGTATCTTAATTAATTAAGATTTTTAATTTAATATTAGTATAAATAGGAATCAATAATTTGTAATTTATACCATATCATAGCATATCACATCACAACACATAAATCAACATCAATTTTATATTATTTAGTTTTTATTCTCTCTTTTCTTCCTTCCCTATTTAAATTCTTATAATCTCAATACCTATTATACATAATGACATTTTAATTTAGGGAATTTTATAATTTTTTTTCTCACCGGATTAATCAAAAGAATATCAAACCTAAATGTTTTGATAATAAAAATTTGAGGCCCCAAATTTTATATTTATATGATTAATCATATTAAAAATGGAAAAATTAAGATAATTAATTTGGTATCTGTATATTATTTTACTTTTTAAATTAAGAGTCTCATTTTTTATAATTCTATCAATGATTAATTAATTATCTGATTTTTCAATCAAAGTATGAAAAAAAATTAGGGGTGGCAATTTGAGTTGGCCTGCCCTAATCCACCATCAACCCGCTAAAAATGGGGCGGGGCGGGTTGGCCCGCCATCGAATATGGATTGAAAATTTGAATCCACTCCGTTTTATGGTGGGTTGGCGGGTCAACCCACCAACTCGCCAATTAAAAAAATATAACTAAAATTTAAAAATAAATTATATTTTATCTTATTTCACACTTCTCTTAATTTTTTTCAGTCTCAATCTTAAATGTATACTAATATTTGCCAAACATTCTTTAAGAACTCATTTGTCTTCATATATAGATAACATTTTTCATAAATAAAATTATTATTCTTTATCTTTTCTAGGAAGTATTAAGATAAAAAAAATTGGATATCACAAAAATTTAATGACAAATGAAATATTACCTAATTATATTAAAATAATAATAATTATAACCCGGCGGGTTGAACCCGTTTTGACCCATTTCTAGGCGGGACGAATTGAAGTGAGTTGGTGGGTTGAAAACCTCAACCCAACCCGTTCCGTTTTGGCGGGTTGGCGGGTTGACTCGTCAGATTCAATCCATATTGTCACCTCTAAAAAAAATCAAGATGATTAACATAATGATTTTTCCTCACTTCATAATCAATTTTTATTTTCTATCACTTTCCAATTTCCATTGATTCTCGTTTCTAATTAACTAGAAGAAAATATATTTACTGATTAGCAATAAATAAAGTTTCCACCTTACTTGAACCCCTTCAAAATCTTCATTCACTTCTTGATCTCTATGTACCCCAAACTTCTAAATGAAGGTGAAAGAAAAGATTCAATTATATCGTCGTCAACTTTTATTTTTATTTTTACTTTGAAAATCAAGTATTTACCTCTTAAGAAATAATATTGCAGCAGAAAGTTTATAACAGTAAAGTAGCCTACGAGGAAAAGCAGTTATGAGTTATTTGGTTTAGAATAGTATACAAGTTGAGAAAACTATTTATCATTTTAAATTATATAATTTGTGTCATTTTATTCTCATAAAGAGATAAGATCCGTATCTTTATTTTTTTTTATCCATCATTTTTTATTTATCTCTTTTTTTCACTTAAAATAACACAATTTTATATTCTTTAAAATGAAATTATTGAATTATAGGAACTAATACAGTAATACTTCTTTCCTGAACAAAACTAGAATCTTCATAATAAACTGTGCCCTATGACGAAATCAATGTCTTAAATGGCTGCCAACCAACTTCTCCAAATCTTATATAAAATTTTAGTAAAATGAAAGGGTAAAAATAAAATTATATGGGATGATATATTATACCTATCTTTTTATCATATCTACTCTATTTATTTTTCTCTAACGTCATTATATTATAATCTCAACTAACATTTATCATTTTTTCTTCACTTATTGTGATCTAAAATGAAAGGAATAGGTAAAATAAACATGGAAAAAAATAAACATAATATCCTATCCCAAATTATATTTGATACTTTTATTTAGATTTTAATCATTTTACACTCCTTCAACTTTTATATAATATTATTATGGGCTTCGATTTTCTTATGCAATAGGAAAAATATTTCTCATGCTATAAACATATCTTATATGAAACCCACATCTATTAAAAAAAATATTACACAAGAATTGAAAGATCACTAATAGAAAAAAAACAATTCTTTTATAAGATGAGAAAATATTTTTCCTATTATTATTTATATTAGCCTTAAAGTAACGGAAGTCTCGTGCAAACAAAAAATTGTAAAATAGAATACATACTATCAACCCTCATCTCTATTTCCATAACTCGGGGAACGTTGTACACCAAAATTTACCCTTTGCTCTTTTTCAAGTGATTCTAAACTTGTTTGTAAGCTTCATAAAGCATTTTATGGACTTAAACAAGCTTCCCGGCAGTGGTATTCTAAACTGTTCAGTGCTCTGATTATTCCCTTTTTACTAAAGATTTTGGGGCTGACTTAATTGTTCTTCTAGTATATGTGGATGACATCATCTTAGTCGGGCCTTCTATTGAACTGATTCAAAAGGTTAAATTTTTTCTTAACTCTCAGTTTAAGCTTAAAGACTTAGGTTCTCTTAAATATTTCTTGAGGTTAAAATTGCTCGGGGCAAGAAAGGAATTGTGCTCTCTCAAAGGCATTATGCACTGCAGTTGCTTGAGGATACTGGTTTCTTGGCTTCCAAGCCTGCCAACATACCTATAGATCCCAACATAACTCTCAATACCTATGATGGTGATCTTCTTAAAGATTCTACTCAATATCGCAACTTATTTGGTCGACTACTTTATCTAACGATTTCAAGACCAGATGTTACATATGTTGTTCATCGATTAAGCCAATTTGTTTCACAGCCTCGAACACCTCATCTACAAGCTGCCCACCATCTTCTGCGATATCTCAAGGCTCATCCTGGTCAGGGTCTTTTATTTTCTTCGTCTTCTTCTTCTCTTCAATTAAATGCTTTCAGTGATGCTGACTGGGGTGGATGTCAAGATTCCAGAAAGTCCTTAATTGATTTTTGTGTTTTCCTTGGGGATTCTTTAATATTTTGGAAAGCTAAAAAGCAAACAACTGTCTCCAGAAGTTCAACTGAAGCATAATATAGAGCAATGGCTGCTACCAATGTTGAACTATGTTGGATTTCACAACTTCTCACTGATCTTGGTTTGCATAGAGCTGCTCCTGCCTTACTTTTTTGTGACAACCAGGCAGCAATACATATTGCCTCTAATCCAACATTTCATGACAGAACGAAGCACATAGAAATTGATTGTCACTTTGTGCGAGATCAAGTCATTTCTGGTCAAGTTAGATTAATGCCTATCAAGTCAAAAGATCAACTAGCAGATTTGTTTACAAAAGCTCTTCCATCTACTGCACTTTTTTTTCTATTATCCAAGATGGCAGTGTTAGATATTCATTGTCCATCTTGAGGGAGAGTATTAAGCATACAGTAAATTTAACTTTAGTTATTTTATTTTAGTAACTATAGTTAGTTTACCTTTTACCATAGTTAGTTTATTTTCTGATCTGTGTTACTATGGTTAGGATTACTTTCCCTTTTCTAAGCTTTGTATCAGTTTGATATCTCTCTCTCTCGAATGTATGAACTTCTGATCTTTTGAGTATCATCAACTCGGTTTTAATGAAAGTCTTTCAATTACTTACTCTGTTTACACTACAAGATATAGTAAAGAAGGTTAACTTGTGACTGTTTTAACAAAATGATCCAAATTGAGCCAACGAAGTCTAACTACTGCAACATTAGGGTTGGTTCATTTATGATCAATTTTTCAAGGGTAAACCCAAGAACTAATCTTAATTATAACAGAATACAAATAGTGGAATCATGCATTTGCAAACCAATGGTGTAATTGTTACACAAACATAAACAAGACTAGCCAACAATAGGATGCAAATGAAGCACATGATTCAAATACACGCTCTCACTCTAAAATAACAATAACTCAAAGTTGATGAGGTGCATCATCCATATAGAGGCTTCACCATTGCGGATAAAATATGCTAGTGAGAAAAATTAACACATCAATCTAGTAGTTATGGCAAGATGATGGATTAGCGGCCCCCCTCATCTTCTCCTTGGCCACTCTTGGCTGAGCTTTCCATTTTTTGGTCCTCTGAAATGGAAAATTAGAAACTTAACTAGTTAAACCAAAGAACATATATATATATAACTTTAACCAAACAAACTAACACAGTTTGAGCTACAATCCCCAACAAGAAGAATTAAGATTGGAACATCAACCAAAAGCCTAGATAATTGGTGTAGGCAACTTCACTCCCCTATTTTTACTCCAACAAATATCATATACACATAATAGCACCAATAAGGAGCAACTTAATCATGGGAAAAAGAGGTGATAGAAACTGATGGAAAGATTTTTAGATATGCAGCAGGAATAGGTATAAATCAGTAGGTCAGCAATTATAGGAATTTAAAAATCATTTGCATCTCAAAAGGTGGCTGATTGATCATTTTGCCCTTATTTTTTTTAAAAAAATTACCACTTTATATATAAATTTTCCCTCTTAAACTATATATCAATCTGTCCCTATTTGATCAAAGTTTGACCGATACTTACTCGAGTAAATGAACCATTTATTCAAGTAAATGATTTATCAAGGATTAGGGTTTGATCAAACTTTGGTCCATAAGGGGCAAATGGATATGTAATTGAAGAAAATGGACATATTCGTATATAGTTTGGGAAGAGGGATAAAATAGTAAATTGATTTTAAAAGAGGGGCAAAATGGTCATGAAAAGAAATGGAAACTAGATTGTTTATAAGCTATATATCTTACCACCATCTTCTGGGATATCAGAAGTCCATAAAGTAAGGTTGTCTCTCAACAGCTGCATAATTAAGGTACTGTCCTTGTAAGATTCCTCATTCAGGGTGTCCAGCTCTGAGACAGCATCATCAAAGGCTTGCTTTGCAAGGTGGCAGGCCCTGAAAACAAGTTACACAAAATAAGGATCTTCCACCACCCTTTTTCTCATAAGCACAGCTATTTTTCCACATACCTTTCAGGTGAATTCATTATCTCATAATAAAACACAGAGAAATTTAGAGCCAGACCCAATCGGATAGGATGTGTAGGTTGTAATTCACTCTCAGCAGTGGTAGAAGCTGTCTGCAAATAATTAAAAATCAACAGTTGAAGTCTTCAGAGTTGAAAATTTTGAAGTTTTCTCCACTAACAGAAATAACTTGAAATACAACAAGGTTGAGGAATAAGAAAAGAACCAGCAGGAGAGCAGCATAACATGAAAAACTGATTCAAATTCCAAGGACATATTATTGGTCATAAGCAACAGAAGTCTCCAAACTTTAAAAGCAAGAAAGGCAATTCCTCAAATTCAGAAAAAACAGAAGGCAACAATACAGAATTGGCCTCACCAAAATGGTACTCCTCTAACCATGTTGCCAAGAAGCTAAGAACATAATACTTAACATACCACAGAGGATAAGACTCCTCTAAAGTGAGTTTGTCTGTAAAGTATACAAGTAAAGGTGTATCCACCCTTGTTTAATTTAAATTACATCATGATCTGAACCCACTAAAATTTTAAGGGTGGATACACCTTTACTTGTGCACTTTAAAAACAAGCTCACTTCACATGAGCTTTTTCCGACCACAGGAAGCTTTATGAATGAGGCTACAAAATTTCCAACCAATACAGATTTAACACAATAACAACGGGACTCGATTTTCTGGGACTGCAAATACCTTTCTGTATTATGCTTATTCCTATTCCGAGATACAGGATGTCAGATGACACTCTCTAAGTTTTTATTTTAGAACAAATGATTCATTCAAGAGAAACAAAACAATCTCTTCATTTTATTGTAGAAAGAAAAGATCCTTAGTTCTGTACCATCCAAACAATCAAAATGAAGGGAGAAATTACGAACTTTAAAACCTTCTACAATAGGTCAGATCCCCATCCATAGGACACAATCATGCTGGATTACCACGTGACTTAGTTACTAGAAAGACATTTTGTAATAGCATTTTGGAAGCACAAAATTGTGAAGCATCTAATGATGGATATTTCTCTTCATAAAGCATAGAAGTATTCCTGCAGCCAACAATGTCCTAATAAAGCATAGAGAAAAATGAAAAATCTCCCACTCTCCTTTTCTCACAAAAGCCTTAGAATTCATACTATTTGTTTCCTGTGGGGCATATAAATACATACAAATCACTGGTAAAAAATATATATATAAATCCCAATGAAGTTCCCATTTGTAGGCAAGAATCATAAAATAATAGAAGGTTCAAAGTAACTGCTAATGTACAGACAAGGACTAATTCATGAGACACTTTACTTGCACAAGAAGTCATGGCATAAAAGGTATTCCAAAGTAGCAGGATCTTAAGGGCCAAAATTTATGAAAACATCTCTAACTAAGCTACTGATACAAAGTTATGATGATAGCTAACATTTAAACATCATATAATTATCATCATCTACATTTTCTACTAACATTAAATTAGTAAAGTTCATCCAACCTTGTCATGGAAGTCTGGCATATATATAAGTATAAGGCAAACTCATGTTACAGAGGTGGTCCTTAATACTTCAAGTGAATACCTGATATGCTTTAAGCGACAAATCTGCTACCTCTTTCTTTTCATTACCAGCTTTGAATTCTGCTAAATACCGGTAATAATCCCCTTTCCTGCATCCAAGTCAAAACTCCAAAAATGGTTTAAAAGACCAAAATCTAAAAACATGAAAAACAAAAACACTTAAAAAATCTCACAAACATCAAAACAACAAACAAAGCATACATCTTATAATAAAACACTGTGGACTCCGCAATATTAGTAGATGGGATTAGATGCTCATCTATAACTATCATAATGTCACCGCAAATGTTGGACAGCTCCAACTCCACCTTCTGCCTGTAATCCCTTATACGCTTAACATTCAATTCATTCCCTTTTGACTCCTCTTTCTGCTCTATCGATGACAGGATCCTCCATGAAGCTCTCCGTGACCCCACCACATTCTTGTACCCAACAGAGAACAAGTTTCTCTCTTCCACACTCAACTCAACGTCCAGCTTCGCCACCTTCTTCATGCCATCTACCATTTCTGCACACCACATTACTCCAACACTGAACACTCTTGAATCAATTTCAAAACACACACAACTATACAATCCAAAATTTTCTCTTTTTCTTCTTTCCCAAAAACTCATATGATGATGTGGGCATGGAAAAGTAAAGTAGCAGTTCAATGCAGAAGTTAAAAAAAAAAAACTTTTTTTTTGAAAAATTGAAACTTTATCAGAGCAAACACTGTTATAAGGAAAAAGAGTAAGTGGGTAGTTGAAGAAGCTGCTGAAAACGTGATTGAAAGTGAAATGAAGGTGAAATGAAAGAACCAGAATCGATGTTCACAGTGAACATCGAACGAGAGAGAGAGAGAGAGAGAACCATCGTAGCGCTCAGCTTGCTCGGCTAGCTTGGCAACGTAGACCAAGTTGTCGCGCTCCTCGGAGGAGAAAGCCATGGCTGATTTGAGGTATCTCTGGTTACAGTTTCTCTCTGCTCTGTGGTGTGCTTAGAGAGAGAAAGAGAGGAACCACAAATGAAAGGAAAGGTAGATACGGTTTTTTTGTTTGTTTTTTTATTCTAGGTTCGAGAATTTATAGGTAGGATGGAGGATGTTTTGCCGGTGACAAACCTAGGAGGTGGTACTACCCATAGGGTGTGGGTGTGGGCCCCACGTGCCATGTTAGTATTTTTTAATTGATTAATTACTTTTTATATATATTCTCTAAATTCATTATTTATTTAATTAATTTGGGACAAATTTGTTATTATTGTTTTTAGTAACACTTGTTTTATAATAAATTTTATAAGAATTATGTTGTAGGAAAAGTGACTGTGTAATGTTATAAAAATTTGTTTTGCGTGCCCTAATTTCTTTTTTTTCTTTTTTCTTCAAAAAGTGTGAACTACATAAAATATTGTGTGTGTAAGAAAATTTGTTGTGTGATATTAAAAATCACACTTTTTTTTTTTTTTGATAACAAAAATCACACCTTTTTTATAATTCATAAAACTTAACTTTGAAATATTGTGGGTGTTTTTCAAACGTAAAGAGGAGATTATCTCATGGTTAAGTGCATAAACACTGGTTGGATCAAGCCAATCAAGGTGTGCCACGTAGGGTATCTACGCCTCTTCGGAGTGTGTGATATTTCTAAAGATATTTGGAGGTTGTGATTGCAGTTTTTAGGTGAGTATCAAAACTAGCATTCAAATATGAGATTTGCATTGATGATAGGTTTTTTACACACATGATATTTTATGGTATTCATATTTTTTAGAGAAAAAAAAAAATTATGACACATAAAACGAATTTCTATAACATAACACAATTATTTTTCCTATAAGATAACTTTTATAAAACCCTTCAAATATAGGTTTATTGGAACCACTAGTTTAGCCTAGTTGCATGAGGTGTATGTGTTAGATGTATGTAGCATAGTATGTGTAGTGTTTGATTTTTATTGTAATTCAATAAAAATATATATATAGGTTTATTGTTTCTATTATTGTAGGAATGTGTGAGATTTATATTTTCTCTTTCTTTGTCTTCTCTTCTTATGGGCTCATATAGGCTCCACACACTTTTATATATGTATAGAAGATAAAATTTATATTTTACAACACGAAAAACATTAACTCTTAAACTATTCTTTTTTTGTAAATTCCTTGAATAATGTTGTTTTTATGGGATTTTCTTATCCAAACAACATAAAAGACGGTTATACTTATTACCATTTTAATTTTATTACTCTAACTATTTATTTGATTACCATTAGATTAATTTAAATTTAGAGAAAAAATTAATTACCGATAATTTCAAGTTGACCCAACAGTAACCAAGTAACCAAACATGTAGTAAGAATAATGAAATTAAAATGGTAACAAGTATAACATTTCTCAATAACATAATAATACAAAATATATATTAAAGAGACTTTCTAAATTGTTCACTACAATAATTTTGTTATCGTAACTTTTTCAATTTATGATTTTTTTTTCTCCAACTAGTTCAAAACAAAGGTGATAATGATATATAATATTTTTTCATAAAAAATGAATTTTCATAAAGTGTGTTACTTGATCATCCTAACTGAGAATCCATTACAAAAAAAAAAAACCATGCAGCCGACAAAAATGATAATGTCATATAAATTGTTGATAAATAGATTAAAATTTGATTTTAATAAATAGTTTGTATAAACCAGCACTATTTGAAATAAAAAACCATCATGCTTTTTCACCACAACTACAAAGTTATTTACACGAGGGACAAATTTAAGACGTACTAGAATGGATGAATAATCATGATTGATCCCAAAGATTCCTTCAAAAAAATAAAAGAGAAAAAGTAAAAAGTTTAACATTTTTACTTTATAGACAACATCATTATTCATGTAGCATAAGTTGGTTGTCCAGCACTTCCAAAAAAAAAAATTAAAAGGAAAGAATTTGGTTCCAGCAGGGCACCTGGTAATCAAATAATGATATATGGTAAAAGTGAAAAGATAAATGTTATTTTCACATCATATTAACACGTGTGGTTTTTTTTTTTTTAAAAAAAAAAAAAACACTCAGCCATCCATTTCCTATACTTTGTGAAAATGAGCTAAATGTTCAAAAACCAACATATATTTTTGGGTTTTATAAGAATTATGTTGTAATAAAAGTGATTCTGTTATGTTATAAAGATTCATTTTCCGTGCAGTTTTTTTTTTTGCTTCAAAAAATACGGATCCCACAAAATGTTGTGTAAAAAACGTTTTTGTGTCATATTACATGCTGAATGCAAACCCCTATATTTTTTTGCGAAATATAGTGTGTAGCTTATTCAAGAAAGTCATAATGTCAAAAACATGTTATTTTGATTCGCTATAGTCATATTCAAGAATGTTACTCTCATAAGTGCATGGAAGATAACTCAGTGGTGAAACAACACAAAAGTTTGATTACCCATTTTCAAGCTAAATATGAATTGAATCTAGAGATAACTGAAGATTGAAACTACACTTAGAATATGCAGAATGTCTTCATCTGAACTTGGTGTTACAAATTGCACTGAACATGATTAATGAACTGAATGCTTGTGTGGGAGAAAGTAGGACAACATTCATTACAACAAGGTAGAAACTTAAGCTGATTAGAACTAAATCAAATATTCAACAACAGATAGAGGAAAATCCTACAAACTTACTGTCTCTAACAAAAATGGTTTTCTTGTAAATCCACCATTTTCCCTTTTATTTGGGTATTCTTTTAAGCAACTTATACATGCCAAAAACATTCTTCTCATACCAAAGGTAAGGGATGAAAAAAGACCTATACAAAGGTGGTGAAAGCTCCCGGTCCAGATAAGGCAATGCAGCAATAGCCTGAAATATACATACAATATCCAAACAATTAAAAGAAGATGTTATTAGCATTCAATATGAGAAATTTCAAGATTGACTTCTACCTCCCATGTTGACAAATCACTTCCACGAGTCAAGTAAGGCCGCTTTAGCTGCAGCTCGACAAGGTAAGTACATGCATCAATATCATGGAGCTGCCAAATCAATGTTAGTCACAAGTCAGTTTCCTTCTAACAAAAATTAAAATAGAACAAAGAACTAACAGTCTTGCGGGAATGGATCCTCTTATGTGAAAAATCTTAGCCATTTAATGATAGATCAACAGCCAGCAACTAAAATGACAATTTCTCTTCTTCGTTTTATGAGCTTTGTGATCAATATTGTGACCATAGATAAGTCAATGAATGACTATGATTTCTCACATAACGTGGTAATGTTAAAAAGAGACATAAGAGAATTCATTCGCCAGTCTAGCACCAATATATGCAGTTAAAGAGGACATACGTATTGTTCATTTGATGCCTTGTTCTTATCGTTAAAATACGGCGGTGCTGCTGCAGTCCCACCTAGGGTAGAATTAAACTGGATAGGAAGAAGACCTCGGAACCCATCATCAATCCATCGAACCTGTCCCACATAATCTGGGATGAAAAATGATGATGGAAAGCGGTGCCATTCACTTCCAACACAAAGTACAGAACCTGCAATACAAAAGGAAAAAAATAATACATAATTCTGATGTTTTTGTATAAAAATATCTAAGAAACTTGGACTTTGAAACTGGTTTCTGTCTCTCTTTTTCCCCGCAGTGAAGACGGAATATCACTGATGTGTAACCAAATTTGAGTTTCATACTTCAATGGACATTTGACACAGAAGCTTTCAATAAACAGTGAAATTTCGCTAAGACTAGAAGGTAATGACAAAATGTAACATTGCCTAGAAGAGGGATCAATGACAGAACTATACCAAATAAGGAGGAAGTAAACAAAGTTGTACAAAAAATTTGCAATAGAAAACTTCAATTTGAGCAAGCACAAGAAATGAGTTAGTTGATTGTAATCAAAAGTTATAATGCATATTGAAGTAATAGTTAGAATCCAAGTTAATTACAACACTTTAGTTTCGTGAACATATTTTATTAGTAATTCATTTTCCCGATAAATTAAAAAAGGAAAACTATCAAGGAGTCTGCAAATTTAAGCAACACAGCAGTCTTAGTTTCTTGAAGTACCCTTTAGTTCCATTTTTCTGTAAATCCTTCTGAAGACAAAATATTCCTTACAAATTGTAGGCTTCAATATGACACATGACCTAATCATTTCTCCATTTAATCACACTTAAAATGTTTTCAGCCCCCATACACAAAATAAATAAACAAAGTCACCAAAGTATTCGACCCTCACCGTTTTCTGCATAGCCATGGTGCTCTAAAATCTTGTAAACCCCCAAGGGAGCTGAGTAACCATTAGTCAGAGAAAATGTACGAGCGTGAGAGGAATATAATATCAGACTGAGAAACACTGGTCTCAGAAATTTGGCTACCTGCATTTAGCAAGAGTGACATTCAGAATGTACTTATTGCTTCCACATCAGATAAATAAAGATCTATCTGAATCTCACGTAAATTGATAATCTCACCATCACTATTATAGAATTATCGTTTGGATCATATTTGTTACGGAAAAGATCAGGGAAGCTCTCAATGACAGCTGAAGCAGCAACACAAATAAGTGGATATATTGGATAAAGGAACCTGCATGTAAAAGGCATACAGGAAGAAGGATGGGAAAAAAATCAGTTATCCATGTCGATATAACTGTAAATTTTATAATAACACAATCAAATAAGAAAACAATAGTTAATTCACCCAAATGCACAAGATGAAGAAATAATTCTAAATGAGTACCCCATCCTCTACTGTTTATCTTCTGAAGCGCACAAATTATCATAATAATTGCTATACCAATGTGGAGGATAACTAAACCATGATCATCAAATCCAGTTACAGTGTCTAGCTTAGATTTATCCGAAGGGAGAGCAACACCCACCTCTATTCAGGAGTGAATCCCCGTAATGAACAACTAATCCAACTAGATACACACACAGAAAAGGACTTAGATTTTTGCAACTGTTTTTTAATTAAGGATAGGCCCGTCTAATAATAATCTATGAAGCACCGACACTTTAAAAACTTTGACGTATCGTGTCCGACACTCTCGGACACTCCGACACTCCCCGACACTCCAACACGCATTATAGAAATTCAAAAAAGGTTCAAAGGTTACGTTGCGTTGAGTTTTTAGTTCCAACTATTAGATTCGTTGGGTTACGATTACCATTTTATTGAGTTTAATATAAATATTTGGAATATCTTATGTTTCTTTGCAAAATTTATGAATATTATAAGTTTAGATTCATTTTTTTGTTAAATTATTGAATAATAAATATAATATATACTACATAAATTAAAAATATTGTTTAATATCAAAACGTGTCCTAACGTGTCGAAATCTAACATTTTTTAAAATTAACGTGTCGGAGTGTCGTGTCGTATCATGTCACGTGTCAGTATCGGTGCTACATAGATAATAATAATAATAATAATAAACAAAAAACTTCTAGAAGACATGCTTTCAATAAATTGAAGATGCCCACGAAACTAAACTAAAGTTTTGGTAATTCCAAATTTCTTTCTTCCATCAGTTTCTCAATGAATGCACAAAAGAAAATTTGCAATAATGTAAATATTTTGGAAATTGACTTCACTGCAACTTCAAATTGAGTGTCTCATTCACTATAAGCTAGTAATCAATTTGTTAGAATATTAGATATGATATGATTAGATTTGATTAGATATGATTGGATTCTGTCTTATCCGTAAATAGTCTGACTGTATTCTGACTGTATTAGGATTAGGTTTGGATTAGGTTTGGGCCTTACACTTAAGCCCATTAGGGTCTCTATATATTGTAACTCCTTGACACAGATCAATACACAACATATTATTCTTCTATTATTTTATATTCAAGTTGGTATCAGAGCTCTTTCGTTCTGGGAACCCTCGCTTCCGCTTAGAAACCTTGTTTTTTGCTTTAAAACCTAAGCCCACTGCTTAGGAGTCCTCTTTCTTGCCGTGCGTCCTTCCGGCAAGCCTTCTAGGGCTGTAAACAACCTCTGAGTGATTTTTCCAAACGTGTCAGCACCTCCGACGGCCACCGGAACCACCGCCCGCCGTCAGAATCACTGTTCAGGCAACCCGGTGCGTGAGCACTATTCCGGCAGCTTTTTCCGGCCGGTCTTGGACAGAGAAGCTCGCCTTCTCCTCCCCTTTCTGGATCTGTGATTGTTTCTCTGTGGGTCTGACCTTAGACGCGTGGTTCTTCTTGATTGGATATCGTTTGCCTTCGTTTACGGCTTTTATATTTTATCTTTAAATGGCAGCAGCATCTCCTGATCTCTCGGAGGTTAACTCTCCTTCTATTGTTGCAAATATAGCTCAGTCAGACAATGCATCATTTGGTTCAGGTTCAGACTATGCTGCACTCCAAACCCCTCTCAGGAAGGCTTCTCCTCAGTCTCAGCCTTATACTAGTAATCCTGTTGCTTGTGCTTCTCATTCTACATCACTTGGCACTTGGATATTTGACTCCGGTGCTACCGATCATCTCTGTGGTAATAAGGAACTCTTTACATCTCTTACTTATTCTGATCATTTACCGTCTTTTACCCTTGCGGATGGAACCAAAGCCCCAGTTCGTGGGATTGGACAAGCTCGTCCGACCTCTACCTTGGCCCTGACATCTGTCTATTACATTCCTGGCATCCCTTATAACTTAATTTCTATTAGTAAGTTGATGCACTCCCTCACTTGCACCATTACTTTCTCTAACCATTCTGTTTCTGTGCAGGATCCGGGTACGGGGAAAATGATTGGAGTGGGTCGTGAGTCACGAGGGCTTTATTATCTGGATGTGCCTCGTCCTTCAGTAGCATGCTCTCTCACAGAATCTCCACAACTTATCCACAGTCGCCTTGGTCATCCAAGTCTTTCAAAGTTGCAGAAAATGGTTCCTCTTTTGTCCGGTCTTCAGTCTTTAGATTGTGTGTCATGTCAACAAGGGAAGCATACACGCTCCTCTTTTGCCAGTCGAGTCAATAAACGAGCTGATGCCCCTTTCTCTCTTGTTCATTCAGATATTTGGGGTCCAAGTCGTACCTTGTCTGTCTTAGGTTTTCGGTATTTCGTTACCTTTATTGATGATTTTTCCCGTTGCACTTGGACCTATTTAATGAAAAATCGTTCCGAGCTATTTTCCATATATAAAAAGTTTTCTACTGAGATCCATACTCAATTTGGTGTTTCTATTCGTATTCTACGTAGTGATAATGCTAAGGAATATGTTTCTATTGATTTTTCTAAATTCTTGGCCACACAAGGTACTTTACATCAAACTACTTGTCCTCACACTCCACAACAAAATGGGGTGGCTGAACGTAAAAACAGACATCTCATTGAAACTGCCCGTACCCTTCTTATTCATATGCAGGTTCCCCTTCACTTCTGGGCAGATGCTGTACTCATCTCTTGTTTTCTCATCAATCGCATGCCTTCATCTGTGCTCCACAATGACATTCCTCATAATCTATTGCTTCCAGATGTTCCTCTTTATCCTCTAATTCCACATGTCTTTGGTTGTACTTGTTTTGTTCATGATCTCACTCCTGGTAAGGATAAGTTAAAATCCAAAGCCTTTCAGTGTATCTTTCTTGGTTATTCTCGTCTTCAAAAGGGTTATCGTTGTTATTCTCCCGACCTTAAGCGTTACTTAGTTTCCGCTGATGTCACTTTTCTTGATCAACAACCCTTTAATTCTATCCCATCTCAGATGTCACAGGTTGATCATGTCCTTCCTGTCCCTTTTCTTGACTTGTCTTTGCCAGCTGCAGGTGCTTCTATTCCAGATGAGCAACCTATTGCTTCTATACCTGAGGACCGTCCACTTCTCACCTATCAGCGTCGCAAAACTGTGCCTCCTGTCGACTCGACTCTTGCTGACTCATCGCCCACTGCTGTTGCTTCTTCCCCTCCGGATCCTTCATCAGAGACTCTTCCCATTGCTCAAAGAAAAGGTACACGTACTACTCGTAACCCTTATCCTCTTTATACCTTTTTGAGTTATGACCGTCTTTCTTCACCTCATTTCACCTTTGTTTCTAGTCTTTCTTCTATTTCTATTCCTAAGACCACAGGTGAAGCACTTTCCCATCCAGGGTGGCGTCAAGCAATGCTTGATGAGATGACTGCACTTCATTCCAATGGCACTTGGGACCTTGTTTCTGCTCCTCCAGAGAAGTCTATAGTTGGTTGTCGCTGGGTTTTTACTGTGAAAGTTGGACCTGATGGCCATATTGATCGTCTCAAGGCACGTTTAGTTGCCAAGGGTTTTACTCAAATCTTTGGCCTTGATTATAGCGATACATTTTCTCCGGTCGCTAAGATGGCGTCAGTCCGCCTCTTTCTTGCCCTTGCTGCTGTTCGTCACTGGCCACTCCTTCAACTTGACATCAAAAATGCATTTCTTCATGGTGATTTACAAGAAGAAGTTTACATGGAGCAACCACCTGGTTTTGTTGCTCAGGGGGAGTCTGGAAAGGTGTGTCGTCTTCGGAAATCCTTATATGGTCTCAAGCAGTCTCCTCGAGCATGGTTCAGTCGTTTCAGTTCTGCTGTTCAGGCGTTTGGCTTAATCCTCAGTAAAGTTGACCATTCTGTGTTTTATAGGATTACATCTCCTGATAAGTGTATCTATTTGTTAGTCTATGTTGACAACATCATTCTCACCGGAAGTGATCAAGACGGAATTCGTCAGTTAAAACAGCATTTGTTTAGTACATTTCAAACAAAGGACCTTGGGAAGCTGCGTTACTTCTTGGGAATTGAGGTGGCGCAATCAAGGCAGGGCATTTCTATCTGTCAAAGGAAATATGCCTTGGATATCCTAGAAGAAACTGGTATGTTGGGGAGTAAACCAGTTGATACACCTATGGATCCTAATGTCAAGTTATTACCCGGACAGGGGGAGCCGTTATCTGATCCTGGACGTTATCGGAGGCTAATTGGGAAGCTCAATTATCTTACTGTGACTAGGCCAGATATTTCTTTCGCTGTCAGTACGGCCAGTCAGTTCCTTGATTCCCCTTGTGATTCACATTGGGATGCTGCTGTGAGGATCCTCCGATACATCAAAGGAGCACCAGGAAAAGGTTTGTTGTATTCGGATCAGGGAAATACAGAAATTTGTGGTTACTCAGATGCCGATTGGGCAGGATCACCCTCGGACAGACGCTCTACTTCTGGTTATTGTGTCTTCTTCGGAGGAAACTTAATCTCATGGAAAAGCAAGAAACAACCTGTTGTTTCCCGTTCTAGTGCAGAAGCTGAGTATCGTGCAATGGCAAATACTACCTGTGAGTTGATCTGGTTAAAGCAGTTGATTCAGGAGCTTCATCTTTGTGAACAGAAACAACCCATGACACTCATCTGTGATAATCAAGCTGCACTACATATATGCTCTAATCCTGTTTTTCATGAGAGGACCAAACATATAGAGATTGATTGTCACTTCATTCGGGAAAAGATTCAGTCAGGAGAAATCAAGACAGCTTTTGTCAACTCATCTAATCAACTAGCAAATGTTTTCACTAAAGCTCTTAGAGGTCCTCGGGTTGAATACATTTGTAACAAGCTTAGTGCTCATAATATATACGCACCAGCTTGAGGGGGAGTGTTAGAATATTAGATATGATATGATTAGATTTGATTAGATATGATTGGATTCTGTCTTATCCGTAAATAGTCTGACTGTATTCTGACTGTATTAGGATTAGGTTTGGATTAGGTTTGGGCCTTACACTTAAGCCCATTAGGGTCTCTATATATTGTAACTCCTTGACACAGATCAATACACAACATATTATTCTTCTATTATTTTATATTCAAGTCAATTAATAAGGTTCCAGGTTTCTTAACTATAGGTGAGTGCACCAATTCAAAGACAATTCCTGTCTTTCTATATCTAAACTGAACTAACTAAACTCTCATTCCTAAATGATGCAATCCTAACAATAATCCCATGCAACGCGTGGGTATTTTTAAATATAAGTAAACTTTGAAAGAAAAAATATATAAAGAGAAAAAATGTTTAAATTTATAATGGGTATATGCATGATTAAGGTAGAACCTAAAAGCTATAGATTAAAAAAGCAAAAAAAGGGCATATGCATAATTATTTCAAAAGAATTAGAATTTAAAATTTTAAAGAAGAGAAGTTAAGAATGATATGTCATTCTTTAAAGGAGAGTAGATTAAGAGATCAAACCACTCTCAAAAGAGTGTACTCTAATTTAATATATAGGTGTGGATTGGAGATTACCAAAAATAGAAGGTAGTTAGATTTGTATAAACCAAAGTTAGTGTTGATTTCAATGTCATAACATAAAAATATAATGATAGACATGGTGTGCGCATTGTGCAAGAGTAAAGAACATGTTTGCCTCAAATAACATAGTATGATTAAATTTGAAACAGAAGACCAGGTAAACTTTTTGCCAAACCTTTCTTCTTTATGTGGCTGCAAAGACATAAACCCCAGCCAAATATACACCGGAGATATCACAATCAGTAGGTCTGGTGCATATTTCTTCTTTGCAATAGGCAAAATTCCCAAGAACAGAAGAGCAAGAACAAAGCAAAAGTTGAAATTGTTAAATCCATTCCTCAGATAAAAAAGAAGCCCTTCAGTCCCGTACAGATGGCTTTCCCCGCCTCCAGCTACGTTGTATATTAAAAGATTCAAGACAGATGAAGTCCATCTTCCATAATAGTAAAAGTCAATAACTATTGACAATGCCTGTAAAAAATTAAAATATGCTACCATTGTAAAGGATATGATGTTTAACAACATAATAAGATGCAAGCACAACTATATACTATATACAACATTAGATGGTATAGGCATAATTTACAGGCCAAAGAAGGTCAATATGAGAAAAAAATCTGACTTACAAGGAGAATAACTGATGTGACAGCCCCAGCAATGAATGCCTGTTTGAATTTTCTAGATAAAGAATAAAGTGTCACCGGAAGGAAAGCCAATATTGAGAATGGCCAGCCAAGTATTACACCAATAGCAGCAGCAGCAACTGCTGAAGCAGGTCTATCAAGAAGAAATAAACCTGATGCAAGAGACATTGCGTACATAGAAAACGAACTTGGCAAGAAACCTAGAGAAAACAGACAATTGATAAAGAAGAACATTAGCAAAACTGAGCTCCACATCTCAGATGGAATACTGAATCTGGAAATACATAATACTTGGTCAACCTTTATTTATATGCCAATTTGCTTATGTCTTAAAAGGGTTTGTGTTTGGGTGAGGTTGAGAATTATCATCAAAGGCAGGTATGTATAAATGACAAGAGAACAAGGATGACGATAAGAAATCATTTTGATAAAAAAAAAAAAAAAAAACCAAAGTTCACATACTTGTGCTAGCAAAGAAACAGCCACTAGTTAGGCACAGCATAGCAAGTGCATAACAAGCAAGTCGTTTTCCATACTTTCTTGAAAGAGCTACCACGAGAACAGTTTCTGTGAAAACAGAGAGAAGACCAAGAAAGAATCTCACAGCATAGAATACTCTGACCTACAACAGGAAAAGACAATGATTACATAAAAACCATAAACATGAAAATATGCAATCTGTAATCAATCAATATGCAAGCAAAGCTGAAATCTTACCTTTTCCTCACCAAACAACCATGAAGCTGGTCGACCCACTATTTCATGAAACAAAAGGTACAAATACGACCGAAGAGCAAACTGTGAACTGCAATATGCACACCACTTGTCATTTGTCAACACCATGGAGAATATTGGCCCGAACTGAAGCTACCATTATTTTATTTTTTTGTAATACGTCATTTAATTAATTTCTTCCAAATTATACATAAAACCCAATAAGGGCATCATCAAAATGATCTTTTTCCTCTCATCTACTAGCTACATGCATATAATATAAGTCATCAAAATCAAAACTTTTTCTCTTCTCCCACCACCCATCTTGTCAAAAATGAACCCCAAAATCTTCCCAACCAAAAATAAAAAGAAAAATAGTAAAATACATCATAACCCCATTATTTACTTGAATACAAAAACAGCATCAGAAAAAAAAATAAAAAAAAAATGAATGAACACTGTGTACCTATATTCCCATGTCTGGAAGCCAGTTTTGTAGAGAAGGTAATGAAGGGGTTCCCAGTAATTGAAAACCTCATCACAATCGTGGATGATGTTGGAGGTTGCACTCGTGTACCTCAAAAATCCCAAAGCCAGAAACGGCAACAACCACCCCAACCCTTTGTCTTCGCCGTCCGATTTCTGGGGCTTGTCGAGCTTCGTGTACGGCTGAGATGGCGCCGAATCAGAAGGCTGAGAGCGTCTCTGCCTCATCGAGTTCGAAAGGGCCATCGCCATGGCTTCACTTCGAAAAGAAAATGAGAATGAAAATGAAATGCAATCCTTTCTTCTTCTTCTTCTTCTTCTTTTTCTCTTCTCTTAACCCTAAACACTGTCTTTCAAAAGATTGAAAATTGAAACCATCCCATTCATTATTCACTCCCTTCCTTCCTTCCTTCCAAAGCAAATTCTTCACTTTTGTCAGTGCAGTTTTTTATCTTTTTCTTTTTTTCTCCCTTTTACTTTTATTAATTTAATACTTCTTTTTTTTTTTCAAAAATAAAATAAAATAAAATGTTTATAATGGAATCTCACAAATTTATCTCCCCAACTTTAATGCATAGGGCAATCTCGGGTTTACATTCGTATTTTCTTTTAAAATGGGAGTATTATATTTTTGTTCAATTATAAATTTTATGTTAAATATTATAGATTAAGTAAAAAAATAAAAGATTAAACGATTATTAAGAAAATAAGTGTTGCTAGCATTTCTCACAAGATTCAGACTTCTAGTGCAGCTTACAACACTTACCAGAGCAACTCTATTTGTTGGTTATAATATTTCTAATTTTATATTTATTTACAATATATTACTATATATATTTAAGGGAATCATTACTCTCCTTTCATATAAGATAACTTCTCTTATATTATCTCACTTCTATTTTCGCATCTCACTTTTTTTCTTTTTTCTTTTTTTATGCAATGGTGGGACCCACTCATTTTCTCTCTACAACATAACATAAGATAACTATCTTATGTGAAAGAAGAGTAATAAAACCCATGAGGCGTTTGGTAGAGGAGAAATTTTTTTTAACCAGGTAAATACAATTACTGGAGAAATGGTGGGAAAGTAAATTTACTGGTAAAATTGAAAAAAAGTTGTTTGGTAGGGCGAAATATTATTGAAAAAAATTAATTAAGTTTTCTAAGTCTTAGTTTGGTTGAAAGTAAAATATTGATGAAAAAATGGATTAAAATACAAAAGTAACCCCTTTAATTTTTGAATCTCAAATAAAGGAAAGTCTACCGATGACAACAGTACATCTCAAGGTCATTTTCGTCTCCATTTCGCGCTCTTTTTCTCAGTTTCCCAACAAATCCCAAAATACCACATCGCAAGTGATTTTTCGGAAATGTAAATTTCTTCAAATTTTACAAAGAAACCAAAATGCCAGGCAAATGATTTGCCTGGTTATATTTTTTTGGCTCTTATACCAAACATGGTCAAGAAAAAATATCAGTTAAAGTTGCTTAGGCATCTACAACAAAAACCTCAACCAAACGCCCCCTATGTTCAATTCAAACTGATCAGATTTTGATAACATTGCCTTAGGTGCTATTTGGTAGAGGATTTTTGAGAGGATACCTAGGCATCTAAGAGTTGGATTATGTGTTACCCATGTTTGGTAGAAGAGAACACAAAATTTTCCTACCAAACTTAGTTCCCTAACTTTTCAGAATTGTGTGAAAAAATGAGCAAAAAAATACTGTGCAAAAAACTCACTTCTCACATGGTATTTCACAAGATAACTAGCTAAATGAGGGATAGATAAATGGCAAAATACGTGTGCACCCCTAGACATTGCTCCTACCGAGGAAGAGAGAGGATTTACGAGTATGAAGAAAAAACAACACAATGGGAATGGAAGTGAAGTTGCTTGCGGAAACAATTTTTGGTTAAAGGGTCTGCAAAGACTCTGCTACCAACTGGGACACTGTTACTCAATATGAAGAACTGGAGTAAGAGACTAACCAATTATGATGAAAATTGTAGTGATTTGCTTTCCTTCAAGTTGCATTCATCATCTTTCTTTCATATCCCAGAATAAAAAATATATGAACAATCATTTGTTTTATGAATAAAAAAAAGGTATAAGTAAATAAGTTCAGAAGTTGCAAAAGATATACCTGGCGCAAGGAACGGCCCAAGACTAAGGGTTATTTTGTAATTTAAACTTATTTTCCCATCAATATTTTACTTCTAACCAAACATAGACTTTATAAATCTTACCTAATTTGTCCGGTAAAATTTTTTCTAACCAAACAATTTTTTTTACATTTTCCTACCAAACTCACTTTCCAACCATTTCCCTATCAATTACATTTCTCTAGTATTTAAAAAAAATTTCCTCAACCAAATGCCCCCTTAAAGATAACTTGGTATTATTTGATCTATACCACGCAGCAATCGCTTTTTAGCTCAACATTGTTTCATTAGTTGGTGCGTAATGCTATATCAAAGCTTTTTCATGGTTACTTGGAGATCCGAGACTTGCTTATAGAGTAAAAAAAAAGACAAATTTCAATGACAATATTGTTTCATTAGCTGGTGCTTAATAATGCGATATCAAAGCTTTTTCACGGTAAGTTATGATTTATGTAGCTGATTCGAAGACTCTATTGTTGTTATTCATGAATCACACATCCATAATAAGTATATCATTTTCAATTGTAATAGTTAGAACAACGACCTCTAGTGCCCATAGATCTTAAATTTAGTTATCTCAAAAGGATTCAGATTCCTTAATGTTCTTTCTTTTATAATTTCTAATATGAGAGAGAGAAATATAAAAAGCAAATGTAATTGAATCCTACAAATAATTGTGAGTCTCATTATAGTTGCTTTATATCTTTCTCTTTCATAATACGAGTTAAGGAACATGTGAGAATTCAAATCTTATCTTAGTATACCGGTGGATAACCGTGTATCAAACAAAGACTTAGGGGGTGTTTGGTTGAGGAATTTTTTTTTTAATACTAGAAAGATGTAATTGATAGGAAAATGGTTGGAAAATGAGTTTGATAGGAAAATGGTTGGAAAATGAGTTTGATAGGAAAATGTAAAAAAAATTGTTTGGTTGGAAAAAAAATTTACCGAAAAAATTGGGTTAAAAGAGATAACATTGTCATCATTTTTATCATCTTTTTTCCACTTGCCCAGCTATATATGCAATAACATGTTCAAGTTGGTAAACTTCCATGGTGCATTTTTGCACTTGATTCTCAATTGCTAGGCAAAAGAGATTGGTGGGAAAATTTTTAAAAACCGTCGACCAAACAAAGACAACATCAATTCCCAAACTCAAATAGATGGACATTTCCACCAAAAACTTCAACCAAACACTACCTTAAAGTACAAATTTAAGTACAAGAAGGGTGCAATGGTACTCAGTAAAATTTATGCATTGAAACATAAAGATCAGTTACACTGACTCATCTGTATGATAGAGAGCTCTGGTGGAATTCTAGAGCAGCAAACCATATTTTACATGAAAATAGGAAAACATAAATAACCAAAAAAAGTGGATACAAGAGAGGCAAAAAAAAAAAAAAAAGGCACTCACTTTTGGTGCATGCAACTAGATTCAACCAGATTTATGATATCTAGGCAAGACTTGATATAAAAAAAAGGCAAAAACAAGGGAAGTAAAGGAAGTAACTCAAATTTAACCAGTGTTTTGCATGCCAGCAGCAATACCCTTCATGGTGAGAATGAGGGTGTCTTCCAAACCAGGGGCATATTCACTTGTTGGGTTCAGTGTTACAAGTTCATCAGCTGATTTACCTGTTTCCCCTGACTCTTTTGATATGTGGGGGCGCACCGTCACATTGTAGTTAGGATCACGGATACGTTTCAATGTGTAAGCTTGGAAAACATTTAGGGTAGTAATGTAAGAATCACGAAGCCTGAGCCTTTGCTTCAAGTAGGGGTCTCCTTCAAGAATTTCCCTGTGTCCAGCCACCTAACATTACGGCAAAAAAACAAAACTTAGCTTTGTGAAATAACAATTTTGTTTAGAGTATATATGCGTATGCCTTTTAATAAAGAGTTCGTTTTTTCTACCGTTACTGCAAATAAGTAAGCCTAATACCGTCGTTTTGAGGCAAAAATCTTGGTGTTTTTGTAATTTTAATTTATTTCAGGGTTATTATAATCTTTATAATTATAATTTTTTAATCTTTCAATTCCAAAACGACGTCGTTTTGGAAATAAATGCAGATAAATTAATTGCAGAAATAGTCTTCTGTTTAACAAAAGCAAAATGTTTAATGTTTACATGGTAAAAGTAGAACATTACCTGAAGGAGGAGTTTCTTAGTTTCATCATATTTGTTCCTCAATTGCTCCCCAAATGGCCAGAGATCCTTTGAAACAAGGAGCCTATCATTCAGAGCAGCAATGCCTGGATCTCCCTTTGCAAACACCATTTCCACTAAATCAATTGTGACTCTAAAGAAAGGCCATTGATTGTACATCTCTTGCAGCATATGGAGATTCCTAACATCCTTCTCAATAATACTTTTAAATGCTGATCCAAAGCCTAGCCATACTGGAAGATGAAACCTTGTCTGAGTCCATGCAAAGATCCAAGGTATCGCGCGGAGTGTTTCAATGCCTCCACTAGGCCTTCTCTTTGCTGGTCTACTTCCAATATTCATCCTGCCATACTCCAACTCTGGTGTAGCCTGCATGTTACAAGGTTGACAATGATTGTTATAAGTCATTTTGCTTAACAAAGAAGATAAAGATTTTCTGATATCTTACCAGTCGGAAATACTCAACAAAGCGCGGCTCCTTGAATACATAATAACGGTATTCCTCTGTAGCAATGACAGCCATCTGATCCATCAAAGCACGCCATTCTGGTTTCGGGGAACTTGGGGGACGCATTCCATGTTCTAGAGTAGCAGCAGTGAAACGTTGTAGTGTTCTAAAGCACAAGTGATGCTCTCCAAATGACTGCTCAATAACTTCACCTTGAACTGTTACACGAAGTGATCCATGGATTGTGTCTGGAGGTTGAGAGAGGATAGCAAGATGAGTAGGGCCACCTCCTCTTCCAACAGTTCCACCGCGGCCATGGAACATGGTTAGCTTAACACCAAAGTCCTTAGCAACCTTTATAAGTTCCTCCTGAGCCTTATATAGCTGCCATGCTGCAGAGAACCTTCCAGCATCTTTTCCTGAATCCGAATAACCAATCATGACTTCTTGCTTCCCATTGATCCGATTTCTGTACCAGTCTATTGAGAACAACCGAGCCAAAGCCGCAGGAGCAGCCTCTAGATCATCAAGCTTCTCAAACAATGGGACAACTCTCAATGGATTTTTGATATGGCATTCGCGTTGCAGAAGTTCAACTGCGAGAACATCTGATGGCGCAGTTGCCATTGATATGATATAGGCACCAAAGTTGTCAGGTGGTAGTTCTGCTATGACATGAAATGTGTCCAAAACATCTCTAATTTCTTCAGTTTGGGGAAGGTCAGGTCCAAATAGTGGCCTTTTGCCACTCAACTCAGACAACAGCCATTCCTGTCGTTTTTCTTCAGACCATTCCAAGTAGGAGCCAATTTCCAAATGTTTGGTTATGGCATCCATCACATCAGAATGACGATCTGACTCTTGCCTGATATCAAGCCTTACTAGTGACAGTCCAAAAGTGGAGACTTGCCTCAAGAAATCAAGAAGGCTTCCATCAGCAATTGCACGATCACCACAAGCACAGAGTGATCTGTAGCAGAGTTCAAGAGGTTCCAGGAACTACACAAATTATCTTTAGTTAGTATCTTTCAGATAAAGATATCCAAGGTGAAAAAACACTACATTTACAGTTAAGGAGGCCTTAGAGAATTTCATAAGCTACAAAAACATACAGTTGAAAAAATAAGAGGACATTGATGATTTGAGAACTGCTAAAGTTGGCAGTTAGATTGTATTACTTGTTGACAAGGAAGCAAAAACAATGGATATACCTCCTCAACATTGGTGAAAGCGGCTTCCTCTGGAATCTCAGAGTACCCATGAGATAGCAAATGGCGAGAACGCTCTCGAGTTTTGTAAAGCCTATCCCTTACTTCACCCAGTATCACACGATATGGTTCATTTGAGGGAATTTTTTTCCAAAATTCTGCATCATGAAGAAAGTCAAGATAATCACAAAAGTGTACTAACCAACATATTTCAGCAATCTCTGCCACTGACATACATAAGTAGACAACAGTTTTTTCCATTGTGATGTAACCTTGTGCGGATATCATTGTTTATAGGTTTTTACAAAATAAAGTATATCATCTATCCCCCGAGTTTAAAGAAAGAGTCTGGTAAACACCTATATAGTGTTTGGCAACTTCATCTTTCTTGGAAGATCTGTGAAGTTCATCTGCACGAACACGTAGTTCATCATTGCAGCGCCACATAGACAACTACAGAAACAAGAAGGGAAATTAGCAAAATGATACCAGGCTAATAAACCATCCACAATTATTATTTTAAAAGACTGCAAGATGGAGAGCTGTTAATTACTTCAAACATAAGATCTTCTATCTGGGAATAATACAAATTAGCAGCCATCATTCTAGCCAATAAGCAAACATCCCTTGTCACTTCAGGAGTTACTCTTGGATTACCTGCATCATATTGAACATATATTAGACACATATGACTTCATTATTGAACTCAAATCCTTTTTCAATGTTTCGTTTGATAAAATGTTCCAGATTACTCCAATTAGCAGAATCCAAGTGTTCTTAAGAAATTCTCCATTGTCATAATAGTTTGAGGAAAACAAAAGTTACCAGCTGAACCAATTATATGCTAGAAATATTATATGATATAATGATGATGTATTTTAGAGGAAACCATATAAACTCAAATCATATATGCTGCTCTCCCATTTCCCCCTTTATTTGTTTTCACTAAATTATTTCGTTTTGAAATCACAGAGGATTTTATTTTAACATTTTGAAGATAATTTGCAGATCCTTCCATTTCTCCAGTATACTGAGATACTATTTATAGTATCACAGATAAGAATCATACCATCACGATCACCACCCATCCAAGAAGAAAATTGAATAAGAGGTGCATTATAAGGAACACGCTCATCAATCCCTATATTCTTCAAAGCCGTGTCAACACGACGCAGAAATTTGGGAACACCCTTCCAAATTGTTTCATGGAAGTAGCTCATCCCTGCTCTCATCTCATCTTGTGGTGTTGGAGGGGTCCTCTTGATTTCATCTGTACGGAAGGCAGCTTGAATCTACATAAACAGAAGTTTAAAAATAATTATTAAAAATACCATTGACTCACTTGAGCATCTCTCTTTTTATCCTTAAATATTTTCTTCTTCTGCAGAATCAACTCCAAACAAAGGCATTGATGTGACTAAAAACCATAGAAAGGAATTTTAGGAAGAAAAAGAAAATCTTGCAATGTATGTACAACATATTTAATCACATGAACCTCAATGAACAAATTTATCCTTTTCTCCCTAGTAAACCAGGACCTCATATCATGGTTGCAAACAAAAAAGGTGTGTCCATGTGCCACCTCTTTGAATTAGGAAGAATAAGAATTCCATATCATTGAATATTCTTGCTTGAATGTCAACACTTAAACTATAATGTCTTAGTATAATTTTGGCTGTACTATTAAAAGAGACCAATTCAAAAAAATGGAAACACCAAAATCAGCTCTGGTTTCGGTTGATGACTTAAATATACCAACGGTACTGGTGGTTAGTTGAAAAACCTAGGAAAGAAAAATAACATTTTATGATAACCATGGAAACATAGCTATCTGCAGATATAAACAATTAGATCCTGAACATGCAACTCCTAAGATTATTTTGTGAAAAATAATATTCTTCCCCATTATTATGGGCTGATTGAAAAGATCAAATGGAATATAAATTATCAGTTGACTTGAGTGTGCGGATTGTAGTTTTATATATACATGTGTATGTCACAGCCAGAGAAACAAACAAAAGAAGACCATGGCATGCTTCAACTGCAGCCAACAACACAAAACAATTATCTTTATTAGCATCGTTGACTTCTATGATTTTCAGTCTGAAAAGAACTGAACACAAGAAAAAGTACTTACAAAAAAAAAAAAATTAATGGTAGAATTATTGCAGTTTGGCAAAACATCACACAAAATCTAAAGGGATTTGATACTCACCTCCCTCTGTAAAGCCTCATCAAGTTCCTGCTTATCATCAGGGGTGATATCTTTGGCATACAATTGAGACAAACAATTACGTATCCTGTAAAGCAGAGGAAAAGAAGAAAGCTTAACTTTCTTAACTATGCAGAAACTTTAAAAATAAATAAATAAGTACAAAAGCAAATACTGAAGCTGAAAAAATACTATATTTTGAGACAAACCTTGCATGCTTTTGAAGCAAAGATCTACGAACTGCTTGGGTAGGATGAGCAGTAAGAACCAGATCAACAGTCTGGTTTTTCAGTGCATCTAAGACTTCCTGAGGAGTCTTCTTCATGTCAAATACAAGTTTCTTGAAAGTTTCTTCAATGTCAGATTCTGTTGTAGCATTGGCCTCATCTACAAAATCCCCTTTCTTCAACTTGTTCCTTCGGCGGTGAGCAATCTGGACCTCTTCAGCCAAGTTGGCCAAGTTAAGCATGTGGGAAAAGGACTTGGCAACAACAATAGAGTCCCCAGCATCCAAACTGGTTATCACATTTCCAAGATCTTCCAGTTTCTTAGGGTCATGCTTTCTTTCATACTCAGCAGAAAGCTCATACACTTCTTGAACCTGCACAAGAACATTTTAAGCTTTAACCATCACTGTGAAACAGTTTTCCAGTTCATAATATCAAAAGAGAAATGCAAGAACACATAAAATCAAGCAGAACAGAAGATTTAACAATATATCCGATGATTGTTCCTTTTATTTCACTTATTATACATATCTTCCTCCTACTGAAGTACTGAACCTCCAATCAACAAGACATAATAGGTCATGTTTTGTCTCCTTAGAGGTAAGCCAAACATATATTCAAACTATTTAACATAAAATGGAAAATACTATTCACTGGACCCATGAATATTTCCCCTCTACAAAAACATATCAAAAGTTTTGTTTCCTTAAAACTTTCCAAACCAATAAAACTGACCCAACAAGCAAAATCTGTCAACAGAAGTAAAGTTCCATGCTTTTTCTAACCAAACCAAATCATTGACTTTCACTACAAAATTGAGACATTTGAGACCATACAGTGAGTAAACAAACCTAATTGAGAGCACACAAACTAATCTAACATGAATTCCAAAGACTTCAATTTTGTGTAACAAAAAAAAATAAAAAATAAAAAATTAATAATAATAACTCACTGTTTCTTTCAGATCCTCCCCATGTAAATCCTGCAGAATATCAAGGAACCGATCCAGCAGAAGAGCATCATACTCAATCAGTTTATCATCCTCACTCACTTTTGCAGGAGCCAATTGCCTAAGTTGGGCATCAATGGATGCCATCTTCTCCAAGTTCCTGTTTGCCATTGCTACCTTTTACTCCCCTACCTGTGAACATCAAAATCCAAACAATAATCCACAGGAAGAAATTAAAAAAATAAAAATAAAAATAAAAACTATGAACCTAAAACCATGGGGGGAATCAAAACAACATCCATAAATTCTAATCATAGCCCGAAAATAATGAAGGCGTTGACATCTATGATTTGATGGGTGGATGACACGTGCATAGATATAATGCTTTTTTCAGTTTGCTACTACTACTACTGATACAACAACAGCAAACAAAACAAAAAAAAAGTACCTATGGAAACATTACATGTAGAACATTAAAATTAACGAAAAAAAAAAAAAGGAATTTTGCATGACCCATGATGAATAACTGACCTGTGTAAGGGCCAGTTAGATACGAGAAAGAAGAAGATTACAACGAATGAAAAATGGTTCAGAGAGAGAAAGAGATAAGAGTTCAAGATTGTGATCTCAAAGTGGAGTAATGGGGTGTCTTTATATAATAAAAAAAAAAGTACTAGAGACATTTCTTACAAATTTTTATTTTTCTCCTTTTTTTTATTTTTTTTATTGATGAATATAATCATTACTTCATAAGGTGGAATATGCTTTCAATTTTAAAAGATTCTCTCTTTCCTCAGTTGTTAGTAGTTTACGCACACTTTCATGTTCTCAAACGTTAACTAGGTTTAACTAGGTTGCAGCATTAGGGGCTAGATGCCGATTCACATTTTCCTTTCAATTTTCCTGCACAAGATGGAAAGTTATATTAATGTACCAGTCAAATTTAATGTCATTATAACACATTAAAGTTATCTTTAAAGAGTGTTTCTCTATTAGCCTGGACATTGAAACTGCTTTTTGTTACAAATTTGGTTAAACTATATTCAAAACTGATTATGTTGTTTATCTTTTATTGGTATAATACGTCAAGGAAAATAATTATCTCATGTTATTTGAAATAATTATCTCATGTAATAGATATAAGATAGTAGGATCTATTATCTTTTCCTTTTCTTTTCTTTTTTTAAAAAGTAGTTGACCTTATTATTTTATTTTTGTTGCATGAGATAAATAGATCCCATACATCAAATCCAATATTCTTTCGACAGATGAAGCCTAGAAATCTAATTGACTCGTCATTGAACCAACAACTCTAGAGTATTATAGTAGCTCTAATTTTGTATAGATTTATTATCATAAATCCCATTTTGTATGATTTTGATTATATGTTAAAATCTTTTATACTTTTCAAACGTATGATTACAAAATTGTCTTTCAAAAGAAAAAAGGACATTGAAGAAATAGAAAAAATTAATAAATAGAAAAATTAATCCATGGCAACCCATTCCATTTCCACCACAAATATAATTATATGTTTTTTGTGAAGAAATATATCCATTTAACAATCAAATATTTGCATGTCTACTAATCGTTTCTATTTTGACGGTTCATACGTTTGAAATATTTGCATGCCTTTATTCCCATTTAACTTCAATCCAAAAGGAAATAAAAAAAATATATTTATCAATTTGTATAATTGATGAACAAAAAAAGAAAATAAAATAAAGTAACTTTTGTACTTTGTTGGTCCAAGACGACATTTTCGATACACCCATGTAGCTATGATTTTTATTTAAAAATTAACATTTGGATTAAAAAAATTCTCTCTTAATCGCACACACATCACAAAAAATATCTCATTTTAATTGATTCATCGCGTTAAGTCAGTGATACGAGAGATGTAGCTAAAATATTTCAATGCAAGCAACGGGATTGTTGTGCATATCCTCATATATACGAAAATTTCTTCTATACTCCTGTAATCCTGAAAATTCACTACATCTTTTATTAAATTTGAAAAAAAAAAATAGATAACTCGTATCATTTTACCCATTTTTTTGTGGTTATTTTTACCTAAGTCTCATGTTACCAAAGATATGCTGCTTATGTATAGATGATTCTGGGAAGATTCGATAGTACATGGCAGTGGGGCAAGTAATTACCGCAGGCTATCAATTTGTTGGGTCATGCAGAATGGGGGGCAAGATGATGATATTTCTTATGCAAATGTTTTGTTTTTAGTGGAATGGCTGAGAATATTTTTTTTATGTGAATGCATGTTTTGTATTTTAGTGGAATAACCATTTGCATGAGCTTTTAAGAAAGGACTTTTCTTTTCTTTTTTTTGGTGTGGAGGAAAGCACTTTTCTGCAGTGCCTTTTTCAGAAAGAATTTTATTAAAAATTAAAGTTATTTTGTATTTGAAAATAATATTTGTAAAAAATATTTTTAATTAAAAAATTATTTAAATATTAAAATTAAAAAGTATTTCTTATATGTAAAATTTTCAAAAAGAACACGTTAAATGTATATTTGGTACATTTTTTTTTAAAGTTAAAAGTTATTTCTAAGTTAAAGTTGTAATATAAAAAAAAATGTAGTACTATTCATGGTGCTGCTTATTGGCACAAAAAGTGTTAAAGTTGGCACAAGACGTGGCAGAAACTAAAAATCAGTATAAAATTGATGCAATTTTTGTTAAATAACACCATAAAAAAAATAAAAAAATAAAAAATAAAATAAATATTAAAATAATACAATAATAAATATGTATATATATATATAATATAAATAATAAATCAAAAACAAACAAACAAATATTAAATAGTGTATATATTGACTAGCTGATACATCATACAAAATCTTTCATATACAAAACTCACAGAATTTGGGTGCTCACATAATTTGAGCATTAGTTATTTCAGTCAAAGACTACACATTCTTTTATATGTTTGGATGCATAAACCCACAAAGATTTAGGTGTGTTTATATGTAGAACCCACAAAGGTTTGGATATGTTTGAATGAAGAACCCACAAAGATCTGGGCTTATATTTATTATTCATTATATTGTTTTCTCATTATAAACATATTTGAGATAATGATATTTTTCACTTAAGTGACTAGATTGGTTATATTTTTTTTTTTGAAATAAGACTGGTTATATTTCAAAAACTTCAATATTATTGAGATTTATCCCACGTCTGTTTGTTTTTATGCTAATCTTTTCAGAAAATAAGCATGTCGGTATGTGTAGCGTTGGAGTAGGATAAAACACTCTGTGGTTAAAAACATTGAAGACTGTACGGAGTTCAGTGGAGCAACTGACAGAATCAAAAAAATATTTCTTTTCAATTTAGATTATGATGTATTTTAGATGTAATAATAAACCTGATTTATGTATAATTAAATTTTAAGAATATTTTATCATATGCCTTAGCTTTTATCCGCTGTGATATAATCTCATTATAATTCTTGTTCTCTTATTTAAAATAAGATTTGAGAAGTAATGTGATATCCTCTATACTAGCCAGATAGAGGATGTTACAAAAGTTAAACAAAAAGAGCTTAAAAAATAAAATTAAAAGCTATTTGATGATTATATAAAGTTGAGGGTCGGAAAGAGAGAAGATGAAACAATTTATTATTAGGATGAAATATTAGAAAAAAGCAGTGTTATAAAAATCAGATCGACCCGGCCGGGTCGACCCGGAAATCGGTGAACCAGTCATGTAACCGGTCCGGTTTTCATATTGGACCGGTCATGTTACAGAACAGGTGTGACCCGGTGCGACCAAACCGGTTTTCATAAAAATCGGTGACCCGGTCGGTTCAACCGGTGACCTGGCCCGGTCTATAAAAAAACTAATTTATTTTCATCAAATGATATCTTTTTTTTTTTTTTTTACTTTCAAACACAAATGGTTTATTTTCTTTTGAAATATTTGAGTAGCTTATTAACTTATATAGATTATGTACTTACAACACTAATATTTGATTTAATTTATAGTTAGAGATGTCGTTTACTAAACCTGAAACACTAGTATCACAAATATTATTTGTTTGATTGATCTTTTGTTGGACAATGATGCATAATTTATTATTTTCATGTTAAAATATTTGAAATTGATATCATTTTTTTACAAGTATTTAAGTATATTTATAGTTTTTTAAATATAAATTATAGATTTATATATACTTACCGGGTCATGCGGTTGAAACAGTGACCCATTGGTTGAACCAGTGACCCAGTACTTCGACCGGGTCAATAATTGGGTCGGGTTTAATAACATTGGAAAAAAGAGTAAAATTGATAAATACAAATTTAGAATAAAAGTAGTTATATTTTGTGTACCAAAAAAAAAGGTAAAACCAATGTTATTAAACTCGGCCCGGTTATTGACCCGGTCGAGGTACTGGGTCACTGGTTCAACCAGTGAGTCACTAGTTCAACCGCATGACCCGGTAAGTATATGCAAATCTACAATTTATATTAAAAAAATTATAAATATACTTAAATACTTGTAAAAAAAATATACCAATTTCAAATATTTTAATATGAAAATAATAAATTACACATTATTGTCCAACAAAAGATCAATCAAACATATAATATTTGTGATACTAGTGTTTAAGGTCCAATAAACGACATCTCTAACTATAAATCAAATTAAAATTTCCTGCATATTGCATAATCAAGATAATATTAGTGTTGTAGGTACATAATCTATGTAAGTTAATAAGCTACAAATCACTCAAATATTTCAAAAGAAAACAAATCATTTGTGTTTGAGAGTAAAACAAAGAAGACATTAATTTATGAAAATAAATTAGTTTTTTTTTTATAGACCGGACCGGGTCACCGGTTTTTACGAAAACCGATCGGGTCGCATCAGGTCATACCGGTTCTGTAACATGGTCGGCCCAATATGAAAATCGGACGGGTTATATGACTGGTTCTTCAGTTTCCAGGTCGACCCGGCCGGGTCGGTTCGATTTTTATAACATTGGGTAAAACTGATAAATAAATATTAGAACTCTAAAAAACTAGTATATATCTTTAAAAAAACTCCTCTTGGAAGCTTTTATATTTTGGTTTTTTTATTCCTCATAACAAAAGAGGGGGGAATGTTATATTATAATGGGTTTATTTTTTCTGCAGTTACTGCAGATAAGTTATCTGCAATAAGTTCAATACGACGTTATTTTAGGGCAGAAATCATGGTATTTTTGTAATTTTAATTTATTTCAGGGTTATTATAATCTTTATAATTATAATTTTTTAATATTTCAATCCCAAAACAACTTCGTTTTTGGAGTAAATGCATATAATTTATCTGCATTAACTGCAGAAATATTTTTCTGATTCATAATATCTTTTCGCTTACAATCTATTGGAACAAAATTTTAATTATTGATTTTATTGGGTCACACTTATTAATTAATTAATAATTCTGAATAAATTATAACTGTCTTATTGGTGAAAATAAATATTTAAAATTTGATTGTAAGAATTGTAAGCGAAAATAATTTATAAATATAACCTCCCTAAAAAAATACAGCTAAAAGTTAGATATCGAATTTTTTTTATTTTTTTAAAGAGCTGACGTCAAAACAGCTTGTTTTATAATAATAACTATTTTTTTATCTGTTTTATTTTTTAAAAGTTAAAGATTGGGTGAAAGAATATGCTAAAACAGAGGAAGCAAGCACACAGTTTTGTAGCAACTTTATAAATGTATAGGGTAATAGACACCAATCACACCATTAATGGGCAAGCTGATGCACATGACTTAACATGCATTAATCATTGCGTTTTTTCATTTTTAATTACTATGATTAATTACATTAGAACTACTAGCATCTAATCACTAATCATGTGAGGACAGAGAAAAAGAGAGAGACTAAATAATGACATATAATAATCGCGCATGCTTCTATGAGGAGAAGTCTTGTTTAGAGGCAAGGAGAGGAGCACATCCCCATGTGATTTTGGTTAAACAAAATAAAAATAAACAAATTGTATCAATGAAAATAGAAATTCCCTATTTTTTTTAATGATACTTAGGTACATTACACCAAGTTTGCTGTGCATTTTGTTTTAAAATTATATTTCCAATACCACAAAAAAGTGAATAATTTTGAGTTTAAAAAAGGTCGAATTCATACTTCAATAAAATATTTTAAAATTATATTTTATACTGTATTTTTATTTGGCAAAAACGGTAATATGATTAATGTTAATAAAATTAATATTTCTTCTTTTATAAGATCAGTAAAGATATCTTATGCAATTCAAAATAATATTATTTTGGAATTTTTTTTTAAAATCAGAATATTTGGAAATATGTTGAAATTTATCCTAAAGTAATATTTCTTTTAAAATTTACTCGAAAGTGATTAATCAGCCTACATTAAAGAGTTACTTTTTCATGTTTTGCATATATACAAATTCCTCACAAGAATAAGAATAAGTGGCTGAGTTTTTGTTTTATTTAATGTGTAAAATAATAATTGAAAAACTTTTAACCGCATATTTTAATGTCTGCATTGTTTTGTATACAAATGTTATCAAGATGTAACGAATGTTAGTAAAATCGCACTGAATCGGTCAGTTCGATCAGCGGCGGAGCCGGTGTTCAATTTGAGCTCAGGCTAGAAATTATATGTGTATTTATTTTTTAATTTTAATTAGTTCATATTATAATATATTTAAATTATATTAAATACAAAGCACCTGAGCAGGCAGCATTAAGAAAAATTATAATTTATTAAATATTTTTTGATTTTATTAAATATTTTTTTATATAAGTGAAAATTGAACACAAACCTAGTATAACTTACTCAAATCTCTTACCAAATATATTTTAATTTTTAGATAGGGCCAATATAAATTTTAACTCAGGCCAAAATACAATTTTAACCTGGGTCAAATTATAATTAATTATATAATTATATATAATAAGTATAATTTATTAAAATTTAGCCTAGATCGAGCCACCCCAACTACTATGTGGCTCTGCCACTTACTCCGATCGGTTAATCTGAGCACTGAATCGGTATAGTTTAATTAAGGATTTATTTTTGTAGGCAATGAATGCAAAATCGGTCTAGTAGGTGAATCATTTATGTTAGAAAATATATAAAATCAACGTAGTCTTACACACCAACTTAAGTTTTTTGGTTGAATTGATTCTTTATATCGTATAAGAGTTTAACCACAAGGTCACGAGTTCTATCATCACCTCCCCTCACTTTGTAATGGAATTAAATAAAAACACAATGATAAATCCAAAATTGAGTATATACGTGAAATATTCACGCTTCAAGCTCAAAGGGCTTTTGGCTTTTTGTGCGATGAGGTATGTTAGAGAATAAAATAAACCATTAAAAGACATTCACCCAACATCTTAAGATTTTGGGTTGAATTCGTTCTTTATATGCTATCAAAGCCTCGGTGTCACGGGTTCGATCCTCACCGCTCCTCACTTTCTCTTGTAGAATTTCTACGGGTAGGTGGGCCTGTGTATTATCCACCCTTCATGCCCAGTCAACTCTCGTATGAGGAAACATGTTAAAGTATAACATAAATCATTAAAAATGTTCTCACCTAAGAGTTTAACCTTTTGGATTAAATTGTTGTTTACAAGTTATAAATTGGTTTCAATCAATATTAAATCAGTACCAATTTTAAATTTTTGATGCAAAATGTAAGATGAATGTAGGCCGTGAATGTTAAACATAGCAAATATATAGTTATAACACCAATCACTAAGTCCCAATATCTTGGTAGGTATAATGCAGCTTTTATTATATTTATGCAGTTTTGATAACTCGTATATATATATATATATAGACACACACTGGCGGACCCAGCCATGGCCAAATGTTCGCAAGTGCCCACATAAATTTTTTTTAGCTTTGTAGGTATTTATTTGTATGTTGATTCAATATTTATATTAGGAGTAAATATCCTTTTAAGTTTCTAATAAAAAACATGATCTCCACTTTAGTCTCTTATCAAAAATTAGTCTCGAGGTCCCTACGAAATTCAAAGTGAATCAATTTAGTTAAAATCGTGGTTCCTCACTAATTCAAAAAAGACCTACATTAGTTACTCAAAAAGACTAAAATGAGTCCACTTTAAATTTCATAAGGACCAGGTAGCTATTTTTTTTTATAATAGACTAAAGTGGGTACCGAATTTTTTGTTGGAGACTAAAAATGATATTTATTCTTATATTAGTTAGCAACGTACGGAGATGATTAAAACAACGTAGCAACGCAAATTGATTAGAGAGAAAACTTATTCTTCCTCCCCTACCATGTACCCATTCTCACGCTCTCTTGATCCTTTGTTTCCTTTCTAGACAAGGCCTTCACTGTGATTTTGCTTGTCTTCTGTACAAATAGTGTTGACTTTTTTATTCACCACTATAAAATAGAATGATGATGTATGGATGTACTTAAGTATATTTTCATATTTGTTTTGGAGGATTGGTAAGATTTAACAGAAAAAATGATGGGTCAAAATATTGCCTGCAACTTGTTATGGAAGCAACTAGATTATGAGCGGGTTTAAGCGTTAACTTAAACTTTTTTTACAAAAAAAATTCGGGGGCACCCGCCACTAAATGTGCGGACATAAACAAATTTTCCTGGGTCCGCCACTGTATATATATATATATTTCAACACCAATGTTATTTAAATAGGAAAAAATATTTTTGCAGGAGAAAAAGTTATCTCTAAAACTCAACAACTCCAAACAACATCATTTTGAGACTTACGAAAATAAAAAGTATTTTGAAAATTTTACTTTCCTTTTGTATTATAAATTTTATAAAATTATCATGCATTTTTTCTTAAATCCCAAAACGAAATTATTTTAGAATTACAGGAAATAATTTTATCTCATATTGTAGCAGAAACATTAATCCCATTTAAATATTAATATTTTTGCATAATGTTTACCTCAGGATATATTTTATGTAAAATAATTTATTTTAATCCATGAAAAGCTTATTAATCTTCATAAAAACTGATATACCTGTTCTGAACCCTTCTAATGGGTTCAATAACTTGTAGAAGCAATAGACTAAGATAAGTGATTAATATAAGAATAAGAGATATAATCGTTTATTCTGTCTCCCAATAATTTGATTCTACTTTTCGTTAATAAGTAATTTCAGCTAACCCTCTAAGTTACACATCCTTTGATATCCGCTTTCTTAATTATTATTGTATACATATCTCACGCCTTTGACTTTACCGTTATTGTGAACAGTCATTAATTTAATCTCTCTTCCATAAACCACCACCAACATAATCGGTGACCTTTTGATACTAGGGGTGTTCATCAACCGATCCAAATCGCGGTGACCGAATCATAAAACCGATAACCGAATAAATCGAAAATCAAAAAATCGAAAACCGAAAAAAATCGCAAATTTTAATTGGATTGGATCGATTTTCGGATTGGTTGATGAAAACCGATCCAATCCAAACCGATCCAATATATTAATTTCTCTCTACCTACTTGGACCCATTAACCCATCAACTAAATTCAATAAAAAATCTAGTCACATCTCATCAACAAAATTTCATCTATCTAGAGCTTCATATCTCATTGTCCAAAATAAAAAAAAAAATTATATTATCGTTTATTGATTCTTTTGTGTTTCAAAATCATAATAATTACAAAGTCAATATATACAAAAGATACAAATTTTAGGATTTTCAAAAAACCGAAAATCGATCCAATCCAAACCGAAAAAAATTGGATTGGATCAGATCAGATTTGAAAAAAAAATCAAACCGAATGGATAATTACATGATCAAATCGAAGGGATTGAATCAGATAATTTTTACTTCCAAAATTGATCCAATCCAGACCGCGAACACCCTATATATTACCAATCTTCTTGGATCGATGAATTAAGTTTTGATCTGCCAATAATATTACTACTTTTTAAAGTTAAACTTGATTCCATGTGAATTTTTTTAAAAACAATTTGAAAAATAAGATTAAAGTAGCATTGAATTTCAGTTTTTGTTGTTATAATATTTAATGATACCATAAGCCATGATTCTGGCAATAATGTCAATAAGATAAACGAATTAAGAAAGTCTTCATCATCAACATCTTTAACATTTTTTTCAAACAAACAACAAAAAGAACGATCATTGTTAATAAAAAAATGAGTGGTTGACGGCTGAAATTTCATGTGCACGCCTTCTATGAATGAAGCTTGAAGTTGACTTTCAGGCATCATATTTTTTTTTAATTTTTTTTTTTTTTTGTAGAAGTTGCCTTCTGTTCTGTTTTGGAAGGTGGTCTTCTCTTATTAAAGTTTATATGATTTTGTGACATGATTTTGATTTTGTTTTACCTATCTTTTCATTGACATGAAATAAATAAAACTTTATTAAAATTTGCAAATATTTTTATAGAGATAAATAAATACAAATCAATTGCCGGACTTTCAACTTTAATTTCAAGCACGAGACTCACTTTCGCAGGCATGCTTGCAAAGTTGATAAGCTATCGTAACTATATAAGATCAGCCATGTGTCTTTTAAAATGAGAGGCTTATCAGAATTGAATAGATATATAATCAGTTACGTTCTTATCAAAAGGGGCAATGAATTCTATTACAAATTTCAAAGTCATAGTTAGGGGAGCCCCACTCGATGGGAGTACCATGCAAATAAGTCCCAATCTTTTGTTTATTTATTGTTCCCTGTCCCCCACCGTTTTCCTGTGAATATAATATAGTTGTCGGTTAAATATAAAAAAGGAAAAAAAGGAAAAAATAGTTGTCATTTTGAAAGTTGTCATAGACTCATGTTATATTATTGATATTGACTTTCTCATTATTATTATTTTCCTGTCATGCTTGGTAATAAAGAATGCATTCCGAGAAAATATAATTTGCGTTTGAATGTGTTTTTGTTTTAATTTTTTTTTATAAAACAACTTATAAAAATTGTTTTTGTAAAAAATAAAAAATAAAAATAAATATGTTTGATTATAATTATCAGAATATCATTAATGAAATGTTATTCTCCGTTTTTTTTTTAACTTTTAAGAGTAAAAATAGGAAAGAAAATAAAAATAGGTAAGAGTTGTTCTTTATTTTATTTTTTTAAAAACTAAAAAATAGATGTTGTTTTTAGAACATCAAATACAGAAAACTCATACCAAACAAGTTTTTTAATTTTTTTGTTTTTAAAATTAGAAAACTGTCCTGCAGAACAGAAATCAAACAGAGCCATATTTTCAATTCATAAAAAAGAATTTATTATTTAGTAATAGTATGCAAAGACATAATAAATTAATATTATAAAGAATAATTACATTAAAAGTCATCTTTCTGTACCCTTAGTTAATTATTCATGTTAATATTATTTTTTTATTTTATGATGTTAATTATTTCTTTGGGATGAATTAAGTTCTCAAGGTATCTTATGACCCAAAGAAAGACTCTCCACATATATGAGATTAATCCTAAGTCAAGTAGTATGATAATTATCTAGCTTAGGCCCCAAAAATTTGTTATTTGAAGACAGTGAGAGATACTAAATCACTAAGAGGTTTGAACCCATGTATAGAACATAAGAGATTAATGATCAGAAATATCAAACACAGTGCAATAATAAAAATTAGAACAGACTTACTTAATGTCAGATAATGAGACAGAATGATCAATGTATGCATAATAGTATAGGATTAAATACGAGCCCACAAAATGCATCTCCTTAAGACAATTTGTCCCCTCACTGATGCCAAAGGTTGATGGAATTTGTCTCCCAGGATAGAACGGATTTCGTCTGAAGAGTGATGACACTATCAATCAACAGCGCGAACAAACACAACAAGATGCTATAGGAATTACACCAGAAAAAATAGAAAGAAGTATGCAAAACCGGATGAAGGAAAAATCCGACAGTGCAGAAAACTGAATTATATTTTCTGAAGGGGTCAGGGTCTATGTATAGAAAACGTAAGGTCACGTGTCAAAAGGCACCTATTCGACGGCGAAACAACACATCCGTTGGACACGAAAAGACACATTCGTTCAACACGAAAAGATACCCATTCAAGGATGAAACAACACGTCTGTTAAGATGAAACAACACATCCTTTAGGATGAAAAGATACATCTATTTGTCGACGAAAAGACACACATTTTCACTACCAAACTTCTTATTCATAACTTATGGGATTTAGACCCAAAATCCAACAAAATTCTCTTTATAATTTAAACTCCTACTCTTTTGACAGTTCATCCATTTTATAACTCATATTACCACTTGAACCAACCCTTGAAGTTTACCTTGATATTTTTCATAAAGTCACATGATCGTCGAATTCTTTCAGTTCAGAATTGTTGCATTCTCCTATTCTTTAAACCTTAACAATACATTTTGAATGACAGAAACTAGAAAGAAAGAAATTAACATGGGAAGTAAATGGGTAGCTTCTCCCATGTGCTAATAGTAGGTTTCATATGCCTTCATGTAGGAGGTGATAAAATGGACTAACTTGTAAAAAATAGGGTAAGACGGGTTGGTCCACTTTTTAGAAGTGGATTGAAATTATCAACAAGTCCCGTTTTATGGCGAATTGGCGGGTCAACCCATTCAAGTAATAAAATAAAATAAAATAACTTATAAATAAATCTTATGTTATGAGTTTTATAGTATTATCTAATTTCATGTCACATCACATTCATTTTTTCCAATCCCAAGCTAAATTTATGTAAATAGTCAGTTTGATAATATTTGGAAACTCATTTTTGCCTCCATATAAATCAAGTGATTTTTTCTTTATCTTTTGTAGAAGAAGACTGAGATAAAACTCTTGGATATAATAAAAGCTTGGCATAACAAATAAAACACTACATTATACTAAAAAAATAAAAACTCCCTTGCAGGTTGACCCACTTTTTTTGGATATATCTATCGGTTCATTAATTACCTGACTAATCAGGTTCGAGCACTATCAGACTCATTACAAGGAGTGACTTTCCTAAAATTATTTTCTCCATTCACAGGGCTTAAAGAGACCTCTAATATGTTGATCAACTTTAACATGCCATAACACAAGGTGATTTATGTTGGGTTAATGGATTAAAATGTTCAATTAACCTGCCATATAGAGAGGGGTTAAACGGATTGACCCAACGTGTTAGGCCTATCCATACCTTCTTGTTTTGCAATTCTAGAAATTTGAAATACCTAAATACTTAATTAGTAATAAAACTACGCAACAAATAAAAACACAACTACATGGCTTCTTGTCATCCATGGCTTCTTGTTTTGCAATTTTAGAACTTTGAAATATCTCAATATGTTCTTTGCAATTATTGATAAAACTATGCAATAAATAAAAACACAACTACAGAGTACATTTAGATCGACACGTTATATTAATATTACGGGGGAAGTGAATATAATATATCGTAATTTTGTTAATTGTTTGGTATAGACAATGTATATTACATAAAGTTAACCATCAAATTCTTATATATGAAATTATGAATAACTTAATGAGGTTTTGAGATGAGATATTAAGCTTGATTGATGATAGCTCCCAAAAGTGGAGAGCTATCTTATGTATTTTATTGTTGAATTTCCCACTTTACTGTTAATTTTTGTCATTTAGAACTAAGTTTGCATTCAGGAGCACTTTCTTGTAAATTAGGCTGAAGTAACTTGTACTTTTGGGAACTAGGGCATGACTAGATGCAAAATGGGTGAATTTGACTATTTTCGGGCTTAATTGACTGTTTTGCATTTTTAGGGGGGGAGGGGCAGTGACTATTTGAAAAAGCCCAATTCGGATATAAGGCATACTTGGAGGAAAAGAAAGAAGAAAAAGACAAAAGGATACAAAAAGGATTAAAAGCAGGAAAAATAACAAAAAAACATTGTTATATAAGTGTCTTTCTCTAAAAAACAGCACTACAACTAGGAGACACATCAGAAAAGAAGGGAGGAAGATCACACAATGTTCTGCAACATCATAACACTAAAATTCGACAAAAGAAGGAAGAAAAGAAGGTCATAGTAATATTTAAGGCTGAACTGGTAGAGAGCACGTCCCTGATTAGAGAGCAATTAATATAATTTGTAAAGAACCTTAGGATACACCACCCCAAAAGCTAGCTCAAAGGGTGGGAGTGCCCAAGGCCTTATAAACTCCACATTAGTTGCACATACAACCAATGTGGGACTATATATCTCAACACGCCCCCTCACACGAGAGCCCATTGGGCTTGAAGAGTGGACAATGCAACAGGCCCAGCCTACCTGTGTTAAGAAATGTCACAAGAGAAAGTGGGGGGCGACGAGGCTCTGATACCATGTAAAATAACGAGAGAGTGAGAGAGAAGAGAGGAACATTTGAAATAATATTCTGTGTGTATTGATCTAATTCAGAGAGTTACAATATATAGAGACTCTAATAGGCATTAAGTGAAAGGTCCAGACCTAATTACAATCATCATAATAACAGACTAATACAATCAGCATAATTACAGACTAATCAGCATAATTACAGACTAATCATATCTAATCATATTTAATATATTCTAACACTCCCCCTCAAGCTGGAGCGTATAGGTCATAAGCACCAAGCTTGTTACATATAAACTCTATTCGAGGACCCCTCAAAGATTTTGTAAACACATCTGCTAATTGCTCATTAGAGGGTACAAAACTAGTTTTAATTTCACCAGCAAGAATCTTTTCACGAACAAAGTGACAATCTATTTCTATATGCTTGGTTCTTTCATGAAACACTGAATTTGATGAAATGTGCAGAGCTGCTTGATTATCACAAATAAGAGTTGTCTGTCCAGTGTCTCCAATCTTAAGCTCTCTGAGAAGCTGTTTAAGCCAGATGAACTCGCAAGTAGTAGTCGCCATGGAGCGGTATTCTGCTTCAGCACTTGATCTGGCAACCACGCTTTGTTTCATACTTTTCCAGGAAATCAAGTTGCCTCCAACAAAGACACAATACCCAGAAGTAGATCTCCTATCAGCTGGACAACCAGCCCAATCAGCATCACATTACCCAACAACTTTATCATGACCTTTATCTTCATATTCAAGGCCTTTTCCTGGAAATGCCTTGATGTACTTAAGAATACGAATGACTGCATTTCAATGTTCTTGACATGGAGAATTGAGAAATTGACTGACAACACTCACTGCAAAGGAAATATCAAATTGAGTTTTTATTTCATTATAAAATAACTGAAAAATAGAAAACAACTCAGACCGATTTTTCATTAAAAATAACCAAGTGCATCTGGAATAATCATCAATAAAAGTAACAAAGTACTTAAAACCCAAAGTAGAAGAATGACGACTTGGTCCCCAAACATCAGAGTGGACCACAGAAAAAGGAGAAACAGCTTGACGACTAAGACGACTCGAAAACGTACTACGAGTATGTTTCCCAAACTGACAAGACTCACAATTTAAAGTAGAAAGAGACGATAAATGGGGAACCATCTTCTGATGCTTTGCAAGACTAGGATGACCCAGACGAGCATGGATAGTAAGAGGAGAATCCACAGTGGAGCAGGCTGAAGAAGAGGGAACTAGTTGATAGAGGCCCTGAGACTCACATCCTTTGATAATCTCCTTCCCCGAACTCCGATCCTGAAAGATGGCAGATGTTTTAGTAAAAGAAACAACACAGTCAATGGATTTGGTCAAACGACTAATAGAAAGTAAGTTAAAAGGAGAATCGGGCACATATAGAACATGATCCAGAGACGGAAGGTAAAAAAGGTCACCTGGGAGGGATGACTGTACAGAATTAGTATCCACAGGAATAGTAGAGGATCCAAAAAAGGGAACTGATTCAAAAAAGGAGACATCCGTCGTGATAAAGTATCGACGTAAAGTGGGATAGTAGCAACGGTAACCCTTCTGAGACCGAGGATAACCCAGAAAAACACATTTATGAGGCTTGGGAGCTAATTTATCCAAACCTGGACCAAGATGATGAACAAAACACGTAGAACCAAACACATGTGGAGTTAAAGGATATAAAGCTTGATGGGGAAATAAAATAGAGTGAGGTACCTTATCTCATCAATTTCAACAATTCTTTTCATCTCATGGCATTCTTCATCAAACATCTTGCCCTCATACACCTCAACAAAATGGTGTAGCCGAGCGCAAGAATCGCCATTTGGTTGAAACCACTCGTGCCTTGTTAATTGATGGCAATGTTCCATACACATTCTGGGGTGATGCTATACTTACTGCATGCTATCTCATTAATCGTATGCCATCATCTGTTCTCAATCATAAGGAACTTTGAAAAAAAAAAATTCCGGTGAACCCACTGTTCATCGTGGTTTAATTTTTTTTTCCGGAGCTGTCTCCTTGTCAGTTTCTGGACGCTTCTCTCTCTACATACAACTTCTGACTCGTCCAGAACCATCGTCCGGTCACCGTTTTCGGCGATCCACATACCGCCGTGCTCGTCTCAGTCGCGCGGTTCCAACGCCACCGGTCCCGTCTGATTTAAAGGTCACACGCGCCCTCACGCGCGCGTGACAGTTCGGCCACTCTCGGCCACTCTCCTTCACTCCTGCGGCGCGTGGCGGCGCATGGAGGCTCCTCTCCGGCCGTGGCTGGTTGCGATCTTCTCGTCTCCTTGCGTAGGTTCTGGATCTGGTCTTGTTTTGGTGTTTGGACCTCTTTTTGCATTAACGTACAGATTCCTCTTCTACCGGTTAGTTGTGTGATCTGTCCTTTCTGATTTTTTTTGTTATGGATCCTCATGTCTCCAATGTTTCTGTTTCTGGGACTCCGGCTGAACAAAAGTCGGAGAAGCAAACATCAGGCCCACCTATTGCATCCATTGCACCCTCTGGTAATTCTTTTGCTGGTTCTTCTTTTACCCAATTTATCTCTGATACCATGTAAAGAACCTTGGGATACACCACTACAAAAGCTAGCTCAAAGGGTGGGAGTGCCCAAGGCCTTGTAAACTCCACATTAGTTGCACATACAACCAATGTGGGACTATATATCTCAACATAATTTGAATAATTGATTAACCAAGGGACGTGATCAACTTATGAAGGACACATCATATATAAATAGTGAAGGAAACACCACTTTCAGAAGTTTTTTCTAGCTTTCTTTAAGAAATGACTCATCGTCCTCCTTAGAATTTTCCTTTATTCTCTGTCATTTTCTTTTTGTAAATATGTTTTCATTATGCTCCTTAGTATGAGCTAAGTGTTTTTAGTAGGCAAAGGGGAAGTTGAAGTATCTCTCTTATTCTTTGGTTGAACTTATTATGTAAATATGTTCTTATTAATGTATCTGTGTTGTTCCTTGTGTTTAGCTTTCCTAGTGGTGGTATAATCAAGAGGGAGAAGAAAATCATAGAGTATTCGCTTTCACTGAAAGGGATATTCAGAAGTAAGGAACACTGTTGTGCGTAAATTATTTTAGCTAGAAATCACTTTGTCCAGCTTTAGAGAAGAAATTGCAGCACAATCTCCCTTGTGTCTTAACTTAATGAGACTCTTAAGGCAGTTTGTAGCAAACAAGGTCTTTTTGTGTCAGAATGCTTTGTGTGGTGAAACTTGGTGACATAGGAATTTGTCTCCTTAGCCTAAAAGGGTATTGGGAGTTTATATCGATTTTGGGAGCAGATAGAGTTTTAGTAATGACTAAGAGGGTGAAAAAACAACCTGAGCCTAGTCTTTTTATCTTGAGTCTAAGTTATTTTTATTTCTCTTTTATTGATATTTGTTTGACGAATCTAAGAATTTCTAAAAGCAATATTTCTCTTAGCTCTCTATTTCCTGTTACTGTGACCAACTCACATAGATTCTCACTTGTTTCTCTTTATCTTCTGTTTTTTGCTCTAAATTTCATCATTTTCTAATTTTTCAAGGCAAGCTCAATTAGGATGAAGGGATAAACTTAGTTCTTAGTCAATTCAGATTCATTGACTCTGTTCAATTGAGCTGGTGACAAGTTCATTTTGGCTAAACTTAGTCTTAATACTAATCGGTTCCTTGAAACGAGATTGCTCTTTACTTAATATTTGCTCTTGTTTTTCTTTATTTATATTTCTTTTAACGCAACTTTTACAACTTTTGCCTGAGGACGATAATTTGGAGCTTATAACAAACTCTGTATTACTTGATGTGGGTAGATTTACTTTTCAGATATATACTTACTCCTCGAACATAATACTTACTCCTCACATATTTGCTCCCACATTACCTCGAGCGGATCTCGGCCCAACAATTGAGTTCTAATATACAAGTTCAAGTGAAAATTTTCTCATTGCAACCCTAAGCTATACATACAAGCAATATAATATACGATTTTAAAGTGTCTAATAATAAAATCATGAAATGCATTTTGAAATATTTAGGCCTTATAGAAGGTTTTATAGTCCATGGCCAAGTAGAGAGGCACCTCAATAATTAGATATATATATATATATATGTGTGTGTGTGTGTGTGCGCGCGCTAGTAGAGAATGTTTGGGCCAAGATGATCGAGCCTCTGGTCATGTTATATGTGCATTTAGGAGAAGTAATCATCCAGAAAGGTGTTGGAGTTTCTCCATTAATAAAGCTACCAAGGTCGATTAAAGTTTGTTTACATTTTTGGCACCGGATGTAAGCCATTGCAAGACTCTATTATTTATGAAGAGCTTTAAATAATTAAAAAGTTCAAAACTTTTTGACGTTTGTTTCAAAGTTGTTTAATTTTTTTTTTGTCTTTTTTATCATTTATTTTTCTTGTGTTTTTTTTTTTTTATATCAAAGTCCATCCTTAACACTATTAAATATTGGCCAATCTGTTCATGTTGCCCTTGCAAATAGGTAACTTATTAAAAAAGAAAAGTACAAGGGGTAAGTGATAAAATATTAAATTATAGAAGGTTTTTTAAACTTTTCCCTCACAAAGATTAATATAAAAAAGGAAAACCTTGAAGTGAGGAATAATATGGAACCGAACAAGTTGATGAGTTATATGACCAATGCAAAGAAAGAGTATTATGTTCAACATCTACTATAATTTGTTTCTTAAGAAAAAAAAATGAATGCTTCGTTGTGAAAAGGATTAGAATTGAGATGATCATCGTTACTTAAATTAGGATTATATAGTGTAAAGTTTTTTATTTTTTATAAAATATAAACAAATTGTTATTGGTGCTATACTTTTATTATTTTAATTTTTTAAATAGGTAGAATGAAAATAAAATAAAAAACTAAATTATTAGGATAATTATATTTTTTTTTTCTTTAGCAACCATGTACATGTATAACATTGATGTTTTTAAATAAAATAATCGACCAACATAAAAGACACATATAAATGACAAACATAAAAGATACATGCGGATGGCATTTGTACATGATATCCTTTATTTGCAACGGTCATAACCTCATCAGCTTGTCCAGTTCCATATTATTCCTCACATCAAGTTTTTTTTTTTAATTATTGTAAGGGAAAAATTCAAAACAATCATATGATTTAATATTTTATCACTTACTCCCTTGAATTTCTCCTTTTTAATTACTTATCTCCCTTTTGTTTTACATAAAGTACATAGATTAGCCTAATATTTAATGGCGTTAAGAATGAACTTGAATGAAAAAAATAAAAGGGAGATAAATAATAATAAAAAATACAAAAAGTAAAATAACTTTGAAGCAAATCACAATGAGGTTTTAAAATTTTTCCATTAAATAAAGACTAATTGAACTCAATGAGAATTGCAGTCAAAATGTTTATTATATATAGGGTTGCGCAAAATACTCAAAAAAACTAAACCACATTAAGAATCGTATCAAACTGAACCAAAATAACTGGTTTTTTAAACCGGGTCATAAACTTGAACCATTTTAGTTTTTTAAAATAATTTAGTTATGATCCGATACAAAACTTACTTGTAACCAGTTCGAACCGAACCAAACCAAACCATTGACACATAACAAAAGAGCTTATCGTTTAGAATCAAATCATTGATTTATTGGACCCTAGTCATGTTCCACTCACCAGTGAAAACCTTGGAATCAGACTCTGAATTAGCCTTCACAACAGTTTGAGGTTGAGATCTTGCACTCTCTTCTGCTAACACATCGCAAAAATCCCTGTGTGTGACGAAGCTATCCCTCCTTCAAAATCAGAACCAAACAAAATAATTTTAGAGCCACAACAGAGAGAAAAGTAAAGAATAAAAAAGAAGAAGAAAAAAGACTGTCGAAAACAAAGTTCCATAATCGCATTTGTACTCTCTAGTGCCGCAAACCTTAGAGTGAGCCTTCCAATCGGATTGAAGAATGTATTTTTTGGAGCACTCGTCGTATTTCCACTTCTTCTCGGCGTTCTTTCTGCAAAAATGCTTCTTAGGTTCCAGTGGGATTGCCCAATACTCTTGAAGGGTCTGTTGGGAGGAGGATATTTGAGAAAGTTAAAGGTTTAAAAAGATTTAGAGGAAGAGAATACTTTATTACTGCTCAACTTCTTTTTCTTTTGGCTAGATACAAAATGATGGAGATGACCCCTATTTATACTAGTGGCACCTCCTTAAACGGTGACTCCAAATAATTCTAGAGTTCTTTATACCAGCCTAGTACAAATATTAATTGTGGTAGTGCAACTATCCTTATTAATTATGGTAGGTACAACTACTCTCTAGATCTTTCATGAAATATACTAGAATGGATATTTATAGATCTTAGGCTAAACTAACTCTTAAAGTATAATTCTAGATGTTGGGCTAAATGTATACTAAGCCCAATGGACCAAAAACCAAATCAAGTTTAATATTCAAAACCCTCCCTTAAACTTGATTTTGCAACTCCAAGCAATCTTCTCATCTTGAGTGGGTTGGTGAAGATATCTGTAGCTTGTTCTTGAGACTTCACATACTTTACATGCATCTCATTTCTTGCAATGCATTCCCTTATATAATGATAGCGGGTATCAATGTGCTTGCTTCTGTCATGAAAAACTGGATTCTTTGCTAATGTTATTGCTGATTTATTGTCAACATAAATGATGGTTGGTTCTTCTTGTTGCACATTCAACTCCTTTAGCAAATTCCTGAGCCAAATGGAATGACAAACACATAATGTAGCTGCAACGTACCCAGCTTCACAAGTATAGAGAGTGACAATAGGTTGTTTCTTCGACATCCATGTGAAAACAATATTTCCCAAGAACACAAATCCAATGGTGCTTTTTCTATCATCCATGTCTCCAGCCTAATCGCTATCACTATATCCAACAAGTTTATATTCATTAGAGGATGAGTAAAACAAGCCAAAGTCGATAGTACCTTTAATGTAGTGGAGGATTCTCTTTGTAGCTTTAAAGTGCTTGGTAGTTGGAGACTCCATGTAGCGGCTAACGAATCCAAAAACAAATAAGATGCCAGGTCTGGTGCATGTCAAGTAGCGTAAACTTCCAACTAAGCTTTTGAAAAGAGTAGGATCAACATCTTCTCCTTCACCATACTTGGACAACTCAACTCCATATTCCATTGGGTGTTGGTAGGCTTGAAATCCTCTCTCTTGAATTTCTTCAACATCTCCCTTGCATAACCTTCCCGAGTGATGAAAATGCCTTTTTCTTTCTTCTTGATTTCAATGCCGAGATAGTATGCTATATGTCCAATGTTAGTCATCTAAATCTCCTTCTTTATCACTTTCTTGAACTCTTCAAACATCCTTGAATTATTTCCGGTGAAGACTAGATCATCCACGTAAAAATATATCCATCGTTGAGCTTGACATAAAGTGTATGCTCATAAGGGCATTTGATGAAGCCATTCTCTTGGAAGTACTTGTCGATTCAACTATTCCAAGCTCTTGGTGCTTGCTTTAGCTCATAGAGTGTCTTCTTCAACTTCAATACCTTATCTTCATGTCCTTTGACTTCGTACCCTGTTGGTTGCTCGATGTATATTTCTTCTTCAAGTAATCCATTCAAAAATGCTGACTTTACATTTATTTGGTGTATGCTCCACTTGTTTTGAGCTACCAAATAAATAATTAGTCTAATAGTTTCTAATCAAGCAATAGGAGCAAATACTTCATCATAATTGCCACCAATCGCGCCTTATATCTTTCAACTTCTCCCTTAGCATTCTTTTTTATCTTTGTAGACCCATTCCACACCAATCGCCTTGTGCCCTTTTGGAAATGAGGCTACCTCCTATGTTTTGTTCTTCTCAATCGCATTGATTTCTTCATCCATAGTATCTCTCCATTTCTTGCTTTGAACAACTTCTTGAAAATTCACTGGCTCACAATCAGCAAAGAGGCAAAACAAAGTGAGATTATCATGATTCTCCATTACCTCATAAAGTTCTTGCAAGCTCCTGTAGCGTGGTACTCATTCAGTTGAGCTTCCAGATGACGATGGTTGTTCTTAAGGACTTGCAACTGGTGAAGTTGGTGGAGTAGTAGTTTCCTCTGGTTCCATCCTTGGTTGCTCATTCTCTTCTTCCTCCATAAAGTAGGGAAGGAAGTTGTAGTTTTCATCACATAGACCCCAATTCCATTCTTCTTCTTCGTTGAACTCCACATCTCGACTAATGATGGTCTTTCTATTGTTAGAATTGTAAAGTTTATAGCCTTTAGAGTTAGAATCATACCCGATGAAGATGAGATTCTCACTTTTGTCATCAAGCTTGGAGATCTTCTCATCATGGATATGTGTAGGCTATGCTTCCAAACACTCTCAGGTGGGAGATCTCGAACTTTCTTCCACTCTATGCTTCTTGTGGCGTCTTTCCCCACACGCTTCTTGTTGGCGAGCGGTTAGAGAGGTAGGCAGCAGTTGCCAAAACTTCAGCCCAAAACTTTTTTGACATCTTTTTACTCTTGAGCATTCTTCTTGCCATGTTGAGAATGATTCTATTCTTCCTTTTGGCTATTCTATTCTATTGCGGGTTTCTAGGAATGGTTAAAGGCCAACGGATTCCATTATGATCACAAAACTCTAGAAATTATTTAGAAGTGAACTCTCCAACTCTATCGAATCTCATTGCTTTAGTCTGGCGTCCACTTTTTTTCTCTACATTGGCCTTGAACTTCTTGAAAATTCCAAACACCTTCGATTTTTGCTTTAGAAAATACACCAACTTCGTCCTTGAAAAATCATCTATGAAGAGAAGAAAGTAATTACTCTTACCGAGTGAGCTTGGCTTCAATGGTCCACAAACGTCTGTATGTATTGAGCGGCTTATTGGCTCTTGATGAAGCCTCCTTTGGAAAGCTCTTTCGACATTGCTTCTCAAGTAAGCATCCTTCACATAGCTGTCAGGTTGACTGATGGAAGGAAATCCTCTCACCATCTCCTTCTTGTATAACAACTCACGACCACCAAAGTTGAGGTGTCCAAATTGCAGATGTCACAACCAAGATGCATCGTTGTAGTAGGCTTTGAGACACTTTGCAATGTCATGTTGAATATTTAGCAGAAACATTCTATTTCTTAACATAGGCCCCTTAGCAATTAAGTTATTTTGATTGTCTCTTAAAGAAAGAGTATTATTCTTTAAGTGAACATTATACCCTTTTTCTAAGAATTGTCCCAAACTCAAAATATTATTCTTTATGGTAGGGATGTTAACGGGTCGAGCTGGGTCGAGCTTTGGTCTTAAAAGGCTAAGCATGTGTTTAAATGTGTCAATTTGGCCTAGCTTGTTACATGTTATGAATATAGTTATCGACCTGTGACTTGACTTATTTACAAAAAAAAAAGTCTGATTTAGCCTATTAAAAAAAATAAGACAACAAAAATTTATCCAAATAGAATATACGATCAACAACATTAATAATTTCGTAAAAATTCATAAATTCAATGTATATCCAAATAACATAATATAGAACAAAATCATTCAAAAAGTCTGTTTAACCAATAAAATATGGTGAAATGGGTTGAGGAGAGAGAGAAGACTATTATGAGTAGTATAAAAAATATAAAATAAAAATAAAAGTTAGTATACTAGGCCAGTCTTAGAGGATCCAAGGCCGGGTTTTTGAATTAGAGTCTGAGACCTTTTTATTAAATGAGCTTTTATATAAGTCAAAGCCTAATTCCGACAACCAATTTTAAAAATGTAAGCAAGACCTTCACGAGCACGGTTAAAGGCCCCTGATTCGTTTATCATCCCTATTGGGCACACAGTAAACATTAGAAATAAATTTGTGCCTACCGTCTTTTAATCGAATAAGAATTTTACCTTTTCCTTTCATCGGTGTCTTTGATTCATCTCCGAGCGAGATATTTCCATTCACCGATTCGTCAAGTTCCACGAACATGTTTCTCTTTCCACATATGTGATTGCTTGCCCCCGAGTCTATATACTATGTATTCTCTTGTTCTCCCAGGTTGTCGTTGCATACCATCAACAAAGTGCCATCTTTGTGACTCTTATCTTCCACGTAGTTTGCCTTCTCCTCAGTCCTTCTTGTAGGGACTCTATATTCGAAAGCATAATGACCAAACCTTTGACAATTGTAGCACTTGATTTGAGACTTATCACGTCTTGGTTGCAAGCTACCCCTTCCAGGACCTCTTGTTGAGCTCTCTCTTCGATCTTCATTGCCATAATTGTTGTTGAAGCCTACTCTTCCACGTCCACGGCCTCTTCCTCGACCGTGATATCCTCCTCATCCTCTTGCGTTGCTAAAATCTTCTTCCTTTTCTTTGGAGTTGACTTGTGTTTTGAGTAATTGTTTTCCAACCCCTGTTTCTTCTTTTGCTTCTCCTCGTATGCTTGTAAAGAGCCCAAGAGCTGCTCTATTGCCATAGCTTCCAAAACTTTTTTTTTCTTCTATGACAGTGACAATTTGATCGAATTTTTGATCTAAAGATCGCAAAATTTTCTCTATAATTTTTACATCATCTATCTTTTCACCATTTCTTTTAAATTGACCAGTCACCATCAAAACTTTAGAAAAATAATTGGATATACTTTCGGCATCTTTCGTGTGTAAAGTTTCAAACTCACTTCTTAGAGTTTGGAGACTTACCTTCTTGACTGGCTCAACACCCTTGATAGAGGTGGTGGTTGTGACGGCAGTGGATGCGACGATGACAGTGGTAATGGTGGCGGCGACGATGGTAGTGGTGGGGATGGTGGTGGTGGAGGTGACAACAATGGTTGCGACAATGGTGGTGGGTATGGTGGTTGGTGGTGGCAACAATGGTAGCAGTGGCATGGTGGTGGTGGTTGTGAAGGCATCATGGTGGTGGCAGTGGCTACGGCGGTGGCGGTGGCGGTAGGTGACAGTGGTGGTGGCGGTGGCGGTGGTAGTGGTGGCAATGGCGTGGTGATGGTAGTGGCAGGGGTGGTGTAATGGTGGCGATGGTGACGGTAATGGCTCTGACGATGGTGGTGGTGGTTGGTGGCAGCGGCAGCGACGACGGTGGTGGTGACGGTAGTGGCTGCGAAAATAGTAATGGTGGTTGGTCACGTGGTGGTGATGGTAGTGGTGGCATCGTGGTGGTGGTGGTAGTGATGGCGATGTGGGTGGTGGCAGTGGCGAGTGATGGCGGTGACGGCAGTGGTTGCAATGATGGTGGTGGTGGTTGATGGCGGTAGTGGTGATGGTGGTGGTGACAGTGATAGTGGTGGTAGTGGTGGTGGCGGCGGCGACGATAGTTGTGGCGATGGTGGTAGTTGTGGTGGTGATAGGTGGAGGTGGTGGTGGCATCGTGGTGGTGAGGGGTGGTGACAACGACACTAGTGGTATGATGGTGGAGAATGATTGAGAGGGATAAATGTTTCTCATTTTGTGTCCGAGATCAAAAAAGAAGAAATTTTTTGATTCTTTTTTCTGTTCCCCAGCACAAAAATTAAACCGGTTCATCCCGGGAACAAAAAAATAAACTGGTTTTACCAAACGAGTTTCCTATCCATTTCTGTTCTCGGGAATAGAAATTAAAAAAGAATTGATTTCAGGAAGGTTGTCATGCACACCCTTAGAGACTAGTTCACAATCGGTTCGGGTCGAACCAATTTGAACCAATTTTGAACAAACCAAAGTAGTTCGATTAAAAAAAAAAGGTTCTGTTCAAAGAATCGAGCCGGTTTAAACTAGTTCAGTTCGGATCTACAAAAAATTCACTTCAGGTCGACCCATGCCCACCCTATAATATATAGGTCAAATAGTTAGAAGAGGTTTCACTTTCAGGAATTAGGGCTCAAGAAAGGAAAATAAATAAAAAAACGTGAAATTTGATGGTTTAGTGACATCAATAATATAGTCCACTTAGGAAGTTAACAGTGTTTCTCAAAAGGTAACACAATAGAATATTGAGTTTCAAAGAGTTAATGTTTATAACGATTAATTTGAAAATGTAGTAACTAATAGCAAAAGCTTTGTTTTTTCTGCAGTAAATGTAGATAAGGTATCTACATTGAACCTAAAACGATGTCGTTTTGGAGCAAAAATCAAGGTATTTTTGTAATTATAACTTATTTCAAGGTTATAATAATTTTTATAATTATAATTTTTTATTCTTTCAACCAAAAACGGTGTTATTTTGGGAGTGAATGTAAATAATTTATCTATATTCACTGGAGAAATATTAAAGCCAATAGCAAAAAATACTTATTTTTGTAAGGACTGAAAACATATTTCAATCTACTCAATAAATGTAGCTCAGTTAGTAATACATGCTGATGAGTAGTGTGTGGAGAGAACCTAAGTTTGATTTCCACCAAATACATCTTTGGGGAGGAACGAGGAGCTTTAACTGTGATTAAACCCCGACTCGAAATTAGTGTTATACCTGACTCAAAGAGTTTAAGCTTGTGAGGATACCCGGGACCGACTCATATCAAAGAGGTAATTATGGTCGTGAATTCCAAAAAAAAAACAAAAAACATTTTCAATCTAAAAAAAATGTTACGTAAATGATTTTTTTTTATTAAGAACTTCAATCTTGATCCACATCTTCACTCTAGTTCATTTTAACATTATCATTCCATTATATATTTTTATATTACTAATGGAATTTTATTAAGAAATTACTCTTAAAAATAAGATTTTGATTAAAATACGAATTATCTGTTTTTTATGCCAATTATATGGGTTTTTTTATAGTTGTATATAATTATGAATTTGAATGCATGAAACTATATAGTTATTATTTAAAAATTTATTTGTAATACAATACCGAGGTAAATGTTTTTGACGTTGAAATTGTAAAGTAAACTGTTGTTAAAACCTAGTTTGTAAACTCAAGCAAGAGCTGATAAGCCATCGTCTTGTATACTCCAATAATCCTTGTTTGCACTTGGACCATTATGATTAATAAAGATTTCCTTTTACATTAAAAAATGGCAATATTCACATATGAAGTTAAAAACTTAAATAGTTATGTACCAAAAAAAAAAAAAATCTTAAATAGTTGAAAAGTTCGTACAAATATAAAAAAATCAATTGATTACATCAACGAATAAGTAATTATATTTGTTTCCCGTGAAAGGGTAAGTATAGATATATTTAAATTTATATCACATCGCTATTGAGCATATATATATATTTATATAATTAAATATTTTTGCAACTACTTTAGATAAGATTGTTTATAGTTATCCCTTTTAATTAAGTCTGAACATTAAGGCATAAAAATTTATACCACGCCAGTGCTAGCAGACATTATATGAGAGAGAATAAAAAACTTTATTGTTATAACTATGTCTTATTAGTCAGACTTAGTTAAAAAAATAATTATAGATAATATTATCTAAGGTGGTTATATATATGAGTTAGGATCATTTTACACCAGTGTAAGTTACACTCTTAATATTGTCCGTTTATCTCACTTATATCTAAGAGCTCAATTTTTTTAGTAATATGAGTCATTGGATACAAGTGGATCAATAGTCAAAATTGAGTGTAAGACTTCTAACTCTTATATTAGTGTAAGAATATATATATATATATATATATATATATATATATATATATATATATAGGGTTAGGATCATTTTACACCAGCGTAAGTTACACTCTCAATCTTGTCCACTGATCTCACTTATATCTAAGGGCTCAAATTTTTTAGTAACGTGAGCCATTGGATATAAGTGGATCAATGGTCCAGATTGAGTGTAAGACTTGTAACTCTTACACCGGTGTAAGAATATCTTGCCCCATATATATATATGTATATATATGTGTGTGTATTTTAATAGTCAGAAGATACGAATTTGACTTTGCTACATATAAAAACGGGACCACTTGAAAGCATGAACTCATAGTTGGTTGGATATTGGGCACAATGGTATGGAAAGTTTGGTAACCGATCGTCATGTTAGACTTTTCTGCTTTAGCATATTCCATAATGAGAAATTATTCTTCTCATATAATATAAGAGAATTATTTTATGTTTTAGATATATCAATAAACGTATTTTTTATTTATTTATTTTTTATTTTTTAACACATAATGAAATTCACCATATGTTGGGTCTATGACATGAGAGGAGTATCTCCTACAATATAAGATTAGATGCTCCCTTCCATAATGATTCTTGCACAAACATTACTATGCACAGATTTTATATACGGTAATGTGCGTTGTTGAAATTGATGAATAAAAGTGATAGGTAAATTAAAGGAGATGAAAAATGAAGATGACAAAATTTTGCAAGGTATAAGCAACAATTTCTATATGACTAACTTACACAAACACACAGCTGTTGCTCATGAATGGCTATGTTTTTCTGTGAATTTTTATCTATTTCATAATCCATATCCCTCGTCCGCTAAACCTTGGTAGGGATAATTTTTTTAGATACCCAAGAAAGTGATGGTGAATTTTACAAGAAGACCATGTTTGTTATCACATTTTAGAAAATTTATTCCGAAAAATAATTTATCTAGGAATCCATTTTGTGTATAAATTGTGAAAAAAATTCCATCCAAGAATACCACCCACGATTGCTGGAAAAATAGAAAAAATTGGTGAAAAAGAGAAAATTTATCCAATGTTTATGATATTATTTCTTATTTACCGAACAGCTTTTTTGTAACATTTTCGAAAAACTCACTTTTCACTATATTTTCAGAAATTATGATTCCAAGATAAATTTTTTTTTCTCTAGACTAAATTCTCCGTAAAAGCTTAACATTTTCGATGCCGCAATCAAGGATATTTTGTTTCTTTTTTAAAAATGTTCTTTTCTTTTTAATTTGTTTGTTTGTTACTCATAGATTATTTATGTGAATTTTCATGGTTTCTTTTTTGGACATTATGTTTCACTCAAAACCTAGTGGACTTCATAAAATATATGAGGCCATGTGAAGCCTATTTCTTTTTGGTACAATAAGCCCAATTTAATAAGGACTAAGCAGTGCAAACAGCCCATCTTATAACATAATTAATAACGAACTATTTGGTCACTTTCAAAGTCTCTTCTTCATAGTCCATAACTTTTCCGGGTCCCTCTACCCAAAACAGTTGTTTTCATGCTATGAATTTTAAGGGCCAAATCTTATGTTCTTGAAAAGTCAGGATGCTTAACGGCAAACAAACAAAAATTACAAAAGAGGTTTTGATGAGGTGAAAATATATGTTAACTTTCCTTGAGATTATAAAAATTACATTCAACTATTCGATTTTTTTATTCTTCAAAAATAAACCCCCTTTCAATTTTGGCATATGTGCACATCAGACAATAAGATTTGAAAATATGAATTTATATTTCGATAGTCTTCAAAAGGTATCTGTATTTGTAAAAATCACTTGATTATATTCATATTATCAGGTGAATTTTTATAAAGTTTTACATAAATAGTTAAGGTAATGACTATCTATAATTTAATTAATAAAAACCACATTCTACATAAAATTATTAAGTGGTATAAAAATGTTTATTAACAATAATGTATCAGACTTGCTTGAAGTGTAGTTAGTCCCTTAGTCTCTTGTAGTTAGCCTCAGCTTTGTATAGCTGGCACTCAGTCAGTTGAGTTAGTTCAAGCTGGTGTAACAGCTGTCAATCTGTTAGAGTTAGTTAGCTTCTTTGTTACAGGTGTCACACCACCCTTATGGTGAGTCATTGCTTCTATATAACAACTATCTCTGTATCAAATGCATAGCGTGAAATATATGGAATTCTTTCGATTTCTTTTCTCTTCTTCTCTTTCCCTTTTCTTCACTTTCTTGATGGTATCAGAGCTCTCTCTGAGGGCCTGATCCAAATACTCATCATGACTTCCGCTTCAACTCAAAGCTCAATGGGAGAAAACAAAACTCCTCAATTGTTTCATCACCAGATCTCTGTTAAGCTAACAGAGAAGAATTTTCTTCTTTGGAGTCAAATTGTGGAACCTGTTATCACCTCACATCAACTGCATCATTTTCTTGTTAATCCTAAGATTCCAATGCAGTTTGAGTCAGATCTGGATCGAACTCAAGGAATTGTGAATCCAGCTTACACGGATTGGATAAAGCAAGATCAAATGCTTCTTTCTTGGCTACTGTCAACTATTTCTGAAGAAATTCTCAATGAGATACTAGGAGTTCATCATGCTCATGAAGCACGGGAACAAATTCATAAGCTGTTTCATGGAATGATGCGTTCAAAGCTTCGTCAACTAAAATCTGAGATTCGGATTATTAAGAAAGGTAACAGATCTGTTGTAGAGTATCTTCGTCAAGTAAAGACATTGTGTGATGAACTCAAGGCCATAAAGAATCCAGTCTCAGTAGATGAACACACTGAGATAATTCTGGATGGACTTCCACCTGAGTTCAATGCCTTCGTGTCTTCAGTTCGTGCAAGGGAGAATCCATATGCTCTAGATGACTTACGAATTGAACTCATATCTTATGAAATGATGTTAACCAAACAAAATGAAATTCTGTTATCAGAATCCATGACAGTAAATCTTGCTCAGAAGAGTTCAAACTCTGATCAGAATGATAGTCCAGGGAATGCTGCTCCTCTGATCTCAAATATGTTTGATCAACAATTCAATCGTGGCTCAATTTCAGCAAGTAGAGGTCGAGGAAGGTATTCTGGTAGAACCAATCGTGGTAGAGGTAGAGGAGGTCGCAGCAATCTCCAATGTCAGCTGTGTTACAAATTTGGACACAATGTTCAAAGCTGCTGGCATCGATTTGATGATAGTTTTACTCCCACTCTACCTGAACTAGAAATACCTCAATACTTCAATTCCAACTCTTATCAGAGATCTTTTCAATATGTGAGACCTTCAACCAATGCTCAACCTCCACAAGTCATGTTCACCTCACTTCCAGCTCAGAATTCTTCTCCACAGTACAATGCAGTTTCTCAACGAGGTATTTTGCCCACTCCACAATCACAACCACAAGTACTAGATTGGTACCCCAGACTCAGGTGCATCACATCATGTTACTGCTGAACCTCAGAATCTGCCTTAGAGCTCTCAACTGTCAGGAGCTGATCAGATCTTCATTGGCAATGGTCAAGGTCTGGAGATTAGAGCTATTGGTTCCTCTCATTTTCTATCTCCCTTTAAACCACACACAAATCTTTTTCTTCACAATTTGCTTCTTGTGCCTTCTATTACCAAGAACTTAGTTAGTGTTAGCAAGTTTGCAAAAGATAACAACTGTTACTTCGAGTTTCATCAATTCTCTTGCTATGTCAAATCACAGGAATCTCATGAGATACTACTCAAAGGAGCATTAGGAACTGATGGACTGTACAAATTCAATGGTGTTCAACTTCCCAATTCTTCAAGACAAACAAGTTCAATGTTGTCTTCTGTCACTTCTATCTGTAATCCCACTTGTAATTCAGCTTTGTCTTCTGATTCTAGTACCACTGTTGTACCTTTTCAATGTAGTAGTAATACTGAGATTGTAAATAGCAAACCTGTAGAATCCAACTACATGTACAATTTGTGGCATTGTCGTTTGGGGCATCCCCATAGTGAGGCACTTAAAAATGTCCTCCTATCTTGTAATATTTCCATTCCTAATAAAAGTGAGTCATTTTTCTGTTCCTCTTGTTGCTTGGGAAAAGCTCACAGATTACCATCTTCTCTATCTACAACCAAGTATAATAAACCATTTGATCTCATTTACAGTTATCTATGGGGTCCTGCTCCTATTAAATCCACAATGGGATACACCTACTATATGTCATTTGTTGATGCTCATAGTAGATTCACATGGATCTACCCTCTGAAACTTAAATCAGAAGCCCTCACCACTTTCAAACAATTCAATACCTTAATTTGTAATCAATTCAGCACCACGATTAAAGCAATTCAAATAGATTGGGGGGGGGGGTGAATTTCGCCCCTTTACCCAACTTCTTCATCAATTGGGAATCATTCACAGAATAGCCTGCCCACACACACATCATCAAAATGGTGTGGTTGAAAGAAAGCATCGCCATATTGTTGAAACAGGTCTAACCATCATTGCCCATGCTTCTCTGCCTTTAAAGTTTTGGGATCATGCTTTCCTTTCAGCTGTGTATCTTATAAACTGTCTTCCTACTGCATCTTTAAATTTTGAGGTGCCATTTACCAAACTGTTTAAAGTTGTTCCTGACTATAAGTTCCTCAAAGTATTCGGTTGTGCCTGCTTTCCTTTTCTTCGACCCTATAATCATCACAAACTTGATTTTAGGTCTAGTGAATGTGTTTTTCTTGGTTACTCACCAAATCACAAGGGGTACAAGTGTCTCAATTCTGATGGCAGGTTATTTATATCTAAGGATGTCTTGTTCAATGAAAACAAATTCCCCTATTTGTCATTGTTCAAATCTGATAACTCTTCTTCTTCTGATGTCTCTGACTTCTTTGTCCACAACTTTATTCCTCTTGTCCCTCACAGTCCATCAGCTCCTGCACCACAGCTCACACCTGCTACACATGATTCTGGTTCAGTGTAAGCTGCACATAACCTTTGTCCAGCTACCTCACCTGATATCACTCTCTCTAATTCTGGTTAACTAGATGAATCACCTACTGAACCACATAGTCTAGCACAAGCTGTCCATGATCCTTGTTCAGCTACCTCACCTGATATCGCAACTTCCAATTTGAGTCAACTAGCTACCTCCCTTACAGAACCACACATTGTTCAATCAACAACCATACCTGATCCTGTCAGACACTCCACTCGTCACTCTAATCCTCCAACTTATCTCAAAGACTACCATTATCAACTGCCTTCTACCTCTGTTCATCCAAAACCACATGCCTTATCCACTTCTCTTGAACCAAGCTCAGTTCAACCGGCCTTGGCTGTTCCTCACTGGCATTCAGCAATGCAGGCTGAATATGATGCTCTTCAAGCCAATGAGACCTGGACCTTGGTTCCCCTTCCTTCAAATAGAAGTGCCATAGGATGCAAGTGGGTCTTTCGGGTCAAGGAGAATTCTGATGGAAGCATCAACAAGTATAAGGCAAGACTTGTTGCCAAAGGGTTCCATCAATTAGCTGGATTTGATTACAATGAAACCTTCTCACCAGTGGTTAAACCTATCACAATTCGCACTGTTCTTACAATAACTGTATCATATGGCTGGTCTCTAAGGCAGCTTGATGTGAATAATGCCTTCCTCAATGGCATTCTTGAAGAGGAGGTCTATATGCAACAACCCCCTGGTTTTATCTCTGCTGACAAATCTCTTGTTTGCAGGTTGAAGAAAGCCCTTTATGGTCTCAAACAAGCCCCACGTGCTTGGTTTGACAAATTGAAAGGTGCCTTATTACAGCTTGGCTTCATTGGCAGCAAATGTGATCCTTCCTTATTCATCTATCGAAAAAGTGGTCAATGTGTGTTCATGCTTATCTATGTGGATGATATAATTATCACAGGAAGTGATCCTTCTCTTGTTCAGAATCTCATTACTCGACTTAACACTCAGTTTGCACTCAAGGATCTTGGTTGTCTTGACTACTTCTTGGGTATCGAAGTTAAAAGGGCAGATTCTGGTGCTTTACTTCTGTCCCAAGCTAAGTACATTAAAGACTTACTCTCTAAGGCTCATATGGCAGAGGCAAAGAGCATTTCCACTCCCATGCCCTCTGGTTGCAAGCTCTCAAAGAATGGGTCCAACTACTACTCTGATCCCTTTCATTTTCGCTCTATTGTTGGAGCACTGCAGTATGCCACACTAACAAGACCAGAAATCAGTTATTCTGTCAATAAGGTGTGTCAGTTCATGTCACAACCACTAGAGGAGCATTGGACCATTGTCAAACGAATTCTTCGTTACTTAAAAGGTTCAATTGAGCATGGCTTACTGCTGCAACCAAGTCATCCCAGCAGCCACTTCTCAATCACTGCCTTCTGTGATGCTAACTGGGCCACGGATCCAGATGACAGACGATCTACATCAGGAGCTTGCGTTTTCTTTGGAACCAATCTTGTGTCATGGTGGTCCAAGAAACAATCTGTTGTAGCCCGCTCCAGTACTGAGGCAGAATACAGAAGCCTTGCTCTTGTCACAGCTGAGATCCTCTGGTTGAAGTCCTTACTTGCCGAGCTGCATGTCCAGTTCAACACTCCTCTCATCTACTGTGACAATCTCAGTACAGTAGCCTTGTCTCGCAATCCAGTTCTCCATGCCCGTACAAAACATATGGAGCTTGATATTTTCTTTGTCAGGGAAAAGGTTATTGCCAAAGAATTACTTGTTCTTCATGTCCCAGCTCTTGATCAAATTGCTGACACCCTTACCAAGCCGCTTGGAGCATCTCGCTTTGCCTCTCTTCGTGCCAAACTCAGGGTTGTGAATTTCGCTTCTCTCAATCTCAGACCCTGAGTTTGCGGGGGTGTATTAACAATAATGTATCAGACTTGCTTGAAGTGTAGTTAGTCCCTTAGTCTCTTGTAGTTAGCCTCAGCTTTGTATAGCTGGCACTCAGTCAGTTGAGTTAGTTCAAGCTGGTGTAACAGCTGTCAATCTGTTAGAGTTAGTTAGCTTCTTTGTTACAGGTGTCACACTACCCTTATGGTGAGTCATTGCTTCTATATAACAACTGTCTCTGTATCAAATGCATAGCGTGAAATATATGGAATTCTTTCGATTTCTTTTCTCTTCTTCTCTTTCCCTTTTCTTCACTTTCTTGATAAATTAATATTTCACACGCACATATATGACTAATTCTACGAACTTGGGCGACTCATCAAATTAAATTGCATTTGTGTAATCTTTTCCTTTTACTTCCTAAAGGTTAGAATCTCTAGGAATATTTTGTATATCTATTTTATTTATGCCTTTATTTTATTTTATTTTTTTAGAGATAAATTAAATATTTTAAAGTTTATTGATAATTTGCCAAATTAATTTATGGTAATTATCTTTAAATGAATGTATCATGAATACAATGAGATTAAATTTCTACCGTTTTCTATGCATAATTACGCTCCCAAACCTAACTTTAATTTTTTTAAGACCAATTTAAAAAATAATTGTTTTTATAATTTAAATAAATTGACAGCGATTTCATTTTTTTTAATCTACTTAGCCTATAAATTTTAATTATCTGTCCTGGCGACGGCATCCAAACACTTCACAACACTATTATGTGTACATATTTTTTCCTCACTAGCAATATAATCACATATAATAAAGCTCAACCATGAAAGATTATTCGAATAGAATCTATTTGTCCTACTAGGAACAAATAATAAAATAAGAAAAATGATCTGTTTACAAATTTTTTTTGAAATTTTTTACAAATTACACTATGTTCTCTCGGAAGAACATTGTGTAGAACATAAAGTAATTTATAAGAGTTTATAAACAAAAAAATTTGTAAATATAACTAGCCTTGTAAAATAAATAATTTAAACCCTGCCGTACCAAGTTAATCAATTTGAAAAGGAAACTGAAAGAAGACAAGAATATGAGTTCCATTTTTCAAGACAAAACAATTATAAATTCATTGCATACTTCTTACTTTATTTTACATCCATGCCCTTCTCCACATGGAGAACATAGACAAACCACAACTTCATAACAATCCAAAACCTACTAATAGGAACTACATACGAAAAGCAATATCAAGATCTTACCAAGCACCAAGGCTTCTCTTATTACTCTGATTAGGAACCTTAATAAAACCCACATGTGTGGAATTTGCAACTCTAGTGAGTGTTTGCAGATCATAAGCTATCCAACACCTTGAGTTATCCCTGTGGTAGAAATATCCCACACACTTGCAGTCATTGGTACATTTGTTTCCACATTTACTTTCACTTAATCTATCCCCTCCAGTGTATTTGCTCATGTAATGCTCAACTCCTTCAAGTTTGTAGTAGTGGAACTCACTTCCCTTGCATGATTTAACAGGCTTAGCTATGCAATTGTTGCTCCAACCAAATAACCCATTCTCCAATGGGCAAGCAACACATTGGTTGTTCTCACAAAGCCCAAACTTCCTACATCTACTTGGCAATTGGCACTCACTTTCATCAGAATCTCTGTCAAAGAGAGTGTAGCTAACTTTCCAAACACCATCACGCACGTCAAGGAAGTAAGTGTGAAACCTAATGTTACCATCAATTCCAAGCCTAAGATATGTTAGTGTGCTATTATTAACTGGCTTACCAATGATTCTATTGCCACTAGTGGAAGAATTGGCCACATGGTAATCAAATCCAATTTCAAAACTTTCTGAATCAGATGAAAGTGTGACATTTTCTAAGGACCCTTCTTGAATGAAGAACCAATCAGATGAAAACCAATAGAGAATTGGCCTTGGAGAATTCATGCTCTTATAATACAAGGCCAGCCCTTTAGGTTCCAAAACCAAGCTATAAGGCCCATTTGTGTTTTCCTTCTCTGAAAGCCTACTTACAAGCTCTGATGGCCCTTTAACTCGTAGGTACTGACCCACCAAGAGGGTATCCGTAGGGTGGTCAAAACTTTGCCAAATGAACTTACCTTTGGAATCAATGAGTACCATGTTACCATTTGGAAGCAACTTGAAGGCCACAACACCCTTGTTGGCAGTGTTGGTTTGCCAAGCAATTCTACCATTAGCATCAGCCAACACAAGGTTCCCATTAGTCCCTAATGAAAAGGTGGCATTTTCTCCAACTGGGTTGCCTCTGTTGGCTTCCCACACCCAACGAAAAAGCTGCTCTGAGCGTTGAAGTCCCACACGCAAAGCCAGAGTGAAGGCATTTGGTGTTGTGTTGTAGAAACCAACTTGGAAAGGAGAGTTGAAGATGGCTATCATTCTGTAGTCAGCACCATACTCCACTATGAAGGGCCCAAGTTCACCTGAATTAACAAAATTAAAGGTTTGGTTTTGAGGAACAATGGCATGAGCCATTATGGTGAAGAATGAGAACAACAATGAAGTAAGAAGGGGTGTTTTGGGTTGAGGCAGAGAAGCCATTGTGATTGATGAATGTGTTCTGCTATGTGGGTTGCCCCTATTATTTATAACATATATGATAAGAAGTAAGAAGGTACTTCAATAATTTTTTTTTTGGTCAACGTTGTCAACTTAAGATATTATGTAGAAATATAATAATCTGGATTTGAATCGAGATCTGATCAGTACAGCAAAAAAGTATATATTGATAACAAAGATACCAACTGTGATAAAAAAAGTATACGAGGGAGAGCGATCATTTTGTCACGTTTGGACAAAAAAATTACCAGACTGCTACGCTAACAATAAATTTTGTCAAAATGCCACGCAGCATAATTCGCTACACAGTGTAGCGAAATATGCCACGTCAGAATCAAAAATGCCACATGTCAAATTTTGCAAAATTCGACATGTGACATTTTTGGTTCTGTGCGTTCTGACGTGACATATTTCGCTACACTGTGTAGCGAATTATGTCGCGTGGCAGTTTGAGAAATTTTACTGTTCGCGTGGCATTCTGGTAATTTTTTTGCCAAAGCGTGGCATTTTGGTCACTCTTCCTAACAAAGATGCCAACTGTGAAAATTCCCGTGTTGGAGTACAACTCCGTGCATTATTATGAATGCTATTTTAATACCTAGTTGATTAGTTTGAACATCTTAGCATTTATGTCTGTTTTGGATAAGATTTTTTTTTTTCTTAAAAAAAAAACTTTATGAAATGTTGTTTTTTATTTTGTTTAGAATTGTTTTTGAATATTATCTATTAATTCATCCATTACTGAATTGGTTTAATTCAAGTCGGTAGAATTATATACGTATCAAAACTACTCCTACTAAGTCCTAATATAGGTGCATGGATTCGAATATAAGGTTACTGAATAAGCTTAAATAATTTTTTAGAAATTAATTCACATATTTGATGGTATTTTATATAGAATTTTAGGAATTAAGTGCAATGGAATAATGTGAAGTTTAAAATTTAATATTAGCTACAAGACTCAAGATGTTCAAAGATTTGAGTTGCCCGATGTTTGTGGTCAAGACTCGAGGACTGGCGCCTTTCTTGACTGAACCATATTTGGCCTTTGGCTTTGCTTTTATGTTATATATTGCTCTTGGAATAGCAGCCTCACCCCCGAGCAGCCGGCCCACCACTTATTCAGTGATTTTTTTTTATAAATAGAATTTTTTTTTCTATTTTTACCTCTTTCTTTTTGATTTTTTTCTCTCCGTCCTTTTTTTCTATTTTGAAAAATGATCACTATAGTCCAGGCCCACTAAATACCTTCTCTCAAGCAGCATAACTGTAACGACAGATGAAATTTGAAAGATTGTGTTCTTTTATATTTCGATGAGGTATATATTTTTTTGGATATATATTATTCTATTTTTTTTAATGTCTATTTTTCCTATTATTTTCAACATTAAAATCTTAATTAATATTTATTATTTTTTTTCTCTTAAGATTCTAATCTAATGGTGTTAGAGAATGATAGATAAAGTAAGTATGGAAAAAAATATAAATATAATAATCTATCTCTATTTTTTTGGGGGGTTAATTATAACCTATAAATAATTGAAAAAGAAAGGCATTTATCTCCTTAGACTTTGATGAAGCACGTGCTAGTTTAGATAATTTAATTGTATATACACATAAAATTGCAGCCAGTTGCATGTGCAAGCACATTTTGGTGGTGGGCAGCAACTGTTCTGTGTCTTTTGGTTCACTCGGTGGATTTGCGCAAAATGAAGCCATGACCCAACAATAGCTGTCTATTTTGGCTTACTCAATTTAATTTAAACAATATTATTTACACACTTTGTAGACTTCATATTCTATTGTAGTTGCAATTAATTAATACTTTAATTGTTGGAAACTTATTATTTCATAATTTTTATTTATACCAAATGGGTATCCCAAGTCTTAATGTATTCGACTATTATGTTTGTGCCTCTTCATCCACTATTTTGTGAACATGTCAAATCTTGCGATTTAGCTGCTCACCACTAAACCAACAACTCTTGGATATTATTATTTCATATTAATTTTTTTAGGGAAAATGTTTATCTTTTTAAATGACACAGCTTATATCATTTCATCTCACAAAGAGGTGAGACTCACATCTTTATTTTTTTTGTCAACTCTCTCTCCTCCTTTATCTATCTCTTTCTCTCTCTTAAAATGAGATAACTTTACATCCTTTAAAATGACACATATCTTACCCATCTTTTTATATCATTGTTTAAAAGTTGAGTTACTAAAGCGAAATTACTAATTAGTAATACCATCATGTAAAATGTTCCATCATTATCATATAGACCATGGGTGTCACTTCTCATATAGACCCCTTCAATGGGCCCATTACCATTTGTCAGTCCTGAGCCCAAAATGCATAATATGGATTCACCAATATGGTTTAAAACATGGACTATGAATTGAAAAACACTGATTGTGAATATCCATCATCCCTAGAAAAATAAAAGAGACTCTTGGTCTTGGGGTACCAATCACAGTAACCATGAGGTTAATTAACTTTCTTAATCAATTGCAGGTAAATAAATTATGAGTTATACCGCAAGACGATTTTGAGGAATTAAAACAATATCATCTATTGAAATAGATGCATTTTTTTTTTGTAGGCATAGCCTAGTTTGTATTTTTCTTTTCTTTTCATTACATAGGATATCTCACATGTTTGGAGTAATTTAAAGAAGGAAATGTAATGACTAATAAGGACCGAACAAATGAATTCAAACACATCTCCGTAAAAATTATAGTCAATGTCATCAGTTGTTAGCTAATTAAAATGTATCAAAAACATACAAAAGTTATTTTTGTATGTTTTTAGAAGAAATTAAACTTATGGATTTTGATCTCAACTTTATTGCTCTAATTAAGCTCAAGTGGTCCAGACACTACAAAAACTCACATGCAAGGTGCTTAAACAGTACGTTGGTAATACATATATGGCAGCCTCAAATGATGCAGACAATGAAGACAAGAAAAATGAAATCTTACTACAAATTTGGAAAAAAGAAAACGCATATGCATAATTGTATTTTCTTTAAGATAAATTATCAAGACAACCAAAAAGAGTTACCTTAATCAATACAATCAAACAGCATCAACAAAAAAAAGGTTATGGGTTCGATCTATTAAGATGAACTATCATCGATAGGTCATAGATTCTTCATTATTGAGACTTTGTGTATTTCTTTGACAAATGAGACAACTTGTTCTCTCCTTATTAAATTTTTTATTATTAAGAAGAAAAAAAAGTTAGATCATGAGACTTATCCCAAATTTGGAGAAATATTTCAATTTTGATACGACAAATGGCACAAATAGTTGTTCTTAATCTTAGGCAGAAAAGTAATCAAGTCATTCGGGACAAATGGCATAACAGAAGCATTCATTTGAAACAACTTATTCCAAGGAAAATTAAATTAAGAAGATAAATAACCTTGATTCTCGTAGATTTAAAGAGAAAATTTTTAACATAAAACACAAAGGAAAAAGGGGCCATTATTCCCCTATCAAAGTCTAATTAATTGATTCTTAATGGCCCAAAATGAAAAAGATACTGATGTTGATGCGTGATCTTGCGTCATTATAACAAAGCAAAAAGTACGAGAATAAAAAAAGAAGAAGTTGATAATGTAAATAAAATAAAGGAATAAAAACACAAGCACATTTACGAGTTGGAAACCATTTAAGATTGTCTCTCCCATTCCTTGCTAAAGATGATAATTGTCCTAGTTTGCAAATCCCAATTATTTTCTTGTATCCAACTTTTAGTACATTTTATTATTATTGTTTTGGCCCATTCCAAAATCTCTCCTAGATATGGGTGATACGGGTAAACCTAGATTACCCTTCTCCCCTTTAGCTATAAGCAACCGTGAAAATAAAGCTTTCACCATCTTAAATGGAATAATTTATAACCTGCGTGATTGAGAGTCTATTGGATCATGATGTTGATATCTCTTTGTTCATATTCTTAAACATTTTGTGGCACTTTCTACCTATAAATTAATCAAATAACCAAAAAGACCAATAAGATAAGAGATGTCATCATTTTCTCTCAATTATTGGCATAGCAAGATAGTACCTCTCCACAAAGACATTGGTGACCAGCAAGGCACAAGTATATATTAGGAATGATGGCAGAGTAGCCATTCTTCATATGTTATATTGAATAAAACTCCTCCTAAGGCCTCCCTATAATTTCAGGTGTTGTTTTCCCCAATCTCTCCTAAAGTCTATTTAATTCAGCCAGTGTCCTATAAATGAGATTGGGATTTTAAAACTTTTCCTAGTTGTAAAAAGTGATTCCAGTTAAGTGTGATTTGTACGATTTACCTTTATTTTATACTTTTGATCTTTGCTCCGCCATTTAGCTACTTTTTGATGCAAGAGTTTATAATTCGTTTTATTTTTTTGTAAAAAAAAAAATTATACTATACTATTAATATCTAATTGTATATTCATGAATATAATATGTTGTTGAATACAATTGAAAATTTAAGATACTATATTTAATAGTTGTATATTCCTTTTGTTAAACGTTCCTGACAACATCACTCATAAAATATGTTTTTTAAAAAAAATAAATTAAAACATAAATTTTCTATGTGCTAATTGTTTTACTATGATTTTAATGTGATCTCCCAAAAGTGATTATCCTACATGATTTTTGTTGTTATATCTTTAGAACTATTATTTGGATTATCTATCGATGGAAATTTTCAACATAATCCATTGACACGACATAAATAAGACGTGAAAAATTTATGTTTGGATCGACCCGTTTACAAATTTATATTGTGTTCATGTTGGCAAAAATTAATAGGAAAAAATTGTATCGTGTCGCGTGTCAATTTGAGAACTCGAAATTGACTTGATTTAATATTCTTACAGGTTATTCGTATCACGTGGTGTTATAAATAGGTTATTCGTATTTTATTATGTCGTGTTAACCTGCATAATAAACGATACACTTTGATATTGCGGATTATTCGTATCGTGTCATGTCAACCCGCAAAATAAGTGGGTCATATTCGTATCAAAAGTTTTAACCTGATTTCAAATTCGTACAGTGTTCATGTTGAGTGTATTATCATGTTGGTTTGAATTGCCACCCGTAGGATTGTCATATATTTTTTTATACCAACCTTAATTATCTCTTTGAGGCGAGTAGGCTTCTCCGAGTATCCCCACAAGCTTTGACTATTTGAACTGACTATGAGACTAATTTCGAGTGCAGGGCGGATCAATATATGAGTAAAATTTTATACCCCTTCCCAAGATGACATTGGTGGGGATCAAATCGAAGCCCTTCCCCCCCCCCCCCACTCAGCTCCTTGATACCAACAGAGCTGCCATCATTGATATGATTATCATATTTTATATATGTCATAGTTAGAGAAGAATTATTTTATTTGTACGTATTAATAAAGCTTAGATACCATTTTGCTGAATGAAATAAATTACAATAAAACAAAATTATTATGTTTTAATTGTAATGATTATGTTGTATAGGTAATCATTTTATTATAAATTAATTTCAAGTGTGTTTTTATTTTATTACAAATGCGTAATATTTAAAAAAATCAAAGAACTTACTAATACATTGATATAATAGGCTTTTTTTTAAAACATTTTATTTAACTTTAATTCCTAAAATATTCGTGCTGTAACACTATGTCTTAATTTGTTTTAGTATTGAGAATTCGGTTTCCTGCAAACACACTTCCTAGTGCATTTTTTTTCACGAATGTTGGGATGTCGGCTTTTTTCGCAAACTAATTTCCTAACATTTTTTAAACATATAATAAATGTAAAATCATTTCTTGAGAATAAATAATTTTTATTTGTAAACCTTAAATTATAAACATCGGACGCAAAACAAATATTAAAGACATAACACTGATCATAAAATATTGAATATAATTTAAAAAATTAAGATACAACGTTATACGTCAAAGCACAATACTGAACAAAATAAATGTTTTATGAAAACACATTATATACTATTTATCCTGAGAATTTTTTCTATAAATATCATTATAATAATTTGTTTATGCATCGACATCATTTTGGTCTTTAATGTTCACTTCCTTACGAATGTGAGTAGACTCTTAGAGACCAATGAGATCAATGTCCTTTATTTTTTGTATCCAAAAAAAAATATCCTTTATTTTCCACACAACTTTGAAATCTTGGCTCTAAAAACTATTTTTTTAGTGCTTATCGTTTCTAAAGCTACTTCGGATAATCTTATCTCCGGCTAGTAAATCATAACAGTACAAAGATGGATCAATGGTGATAAAGGAAGAGAGAAAAAAAAAGAAATCATAACCATTCAAAGATGAATCAATTAATATAAGAAAATAAATAAATAAAACAACATAGTTTTGAGATAGCCGAAGATAAATTTATCTCAAGCTGATTGAGAAATATTTTTTCCTTTTTTTTATCCGGTTTCCGATCAATATCTTTTGTTTGGGAACCGTTCGACCCACAGGAGATAACTTTTTTAAGATTATTTTTCTATTCACAAAACTCGAACTCAATATATGTAATTAAGGAAGATAAATTCTTTATCATTTAAATTAATGACCATTGATAAAATTATTTTTCAATTTGTACGCTACGAATACAAATTGTATGTAATTTAAATTAATGATGCACACTCAACAAGACGTCACACGTGAACATGGCAATAACATTATCATAAATTTGCCGCAATCATATACCACATGTCATGTATACATCATTCTTTAAGTGGGTTAACTAAATCCTTTAAAAAAAATCATGACTTTTTCATGTAAAACCATAAATAATATAGGAGTTAATTTTTCTTTCATTTTCTTCTATATCGTTGTTAGGATTTATGAGTATTCACATGTTATTATCCCCTTCTTAATAAAAAATTGAGCCATTCTATAATAAAATGATTGAACCAATATGATAATGAACAGATTATATCTCCCTCTTAAATATTCAATTAATTAATGCATTCAACAAGATCAGTTTCATATGACCATAACATTATTGCTTGTCAAAAGTTTGATAGAATGTTGTTAATATACGACGTCTTGGTTTTCTGGCTTTGATAGTATCAATTAATACCTTAATAAATAAAAATTATGAAAATTAAAATTTAAAAGAATAAAAATATAAAATGTATCTGATTAAAAAAAAAACTAAAAACTGAATTTTGCTAAAATTATTGGGATTGTTATGTCCATAACTCCCAAAGAAATAATGTATAACTTCTGTAACTCTTATAAGTTAATAATATGTAATTAAGAGGATTCAATTTTATTATTTAACTCATTATTGTAACTGATTGAGAGCTTATAAATAGAGCTCATATGTAAAGCTTGTAATAGACATCATCATAAAATAAAAACTTATCTCTACTATTCTGGTTACCCATTGCTTTATGATATTTCTCTTATTGTTATAAAATAAAGGAAGAGATATAAAGAAAGGAGAAAACATAAGAAGATCAAAAGAAGAACTATTGAAAAGTATATATAAGAATGTCGTCAACTTCCGAATCAACTAATCATTACCATTTTCATTTAAAAAAAAAAAAATCATTACCATTTTCATATAAATCATGTCTTTATAGTGAATAGGAAATAATTACATTTTAAATCACCATTAGTGTGGTGGTTGTTAGTTTGAACATAATATATCATGTTCATAAATAATAAATAAGAACACGATAAAGGATCTTGAGAATATATGATTTTCACATACACATAAAAGATAAAGACATACCAGATCTCGATGATGAGGCGTTAACAACAGCCATCTTGTCAGAAATTCTATTGGAATAGTTTCTCTCTCTAAGCCTTCTTTCTTATTCTGATGGAGAGAATGACATTAGGGTTGAAGGGGAGAGAGGACCATCCCTAATATATATATTCCATAACTTATAATCTCGTACGTCCATCATATACCAAATCAATGATATGATTGAGATTAAATGTATCAGTAATTAATTTGGCCATATAACGTTTAATGGGTAATATAAAGAGTCTTAATATTATAATTATAATAAAATCCTTTTAATATTATAATTGACTCTTAATATTTCTAACATTCTCCCACTTGGCCCGATTAATCATAACATACATGTTAATCTCTAATGTTAGTAAATTGTCAAGTGTGAGTTATGGCGGTAGTGCGCTATTAATTCAGTACATTCCCTTCCATATACTACAACACCAACAATCCATCATATAAAATTCATAATATAGGAAACATAATGGTTCACATAATGTCTTACAAAGACTTCCTTGTCAAAATTCATAATGTGTATACAATTATAAAAAAACAAGAAAAGATAATGTATGTCAGAAACACATAGGTGAGCTCAGAGTGTCACACATCAATAATCTTTAATACAACCAAGGCCCATGCGTTCAACATGTTCTTTAAATAGCTTTGGTTGTAACCCTTTTGTCAAAGGGTCTGCCATCATGTGTTCGGTTCTGATGTGCATAATTGACACTCTGTTTCTGAACCTCCTATTTAACGGAAAAATACTTTAACTCTATATGTTTGGCACCTTTACATTATCTCTCGTTCTTAGAGAAGAATACTGCTGTAGAATTATTACAATAAATTTTCAGCGGCCTGCTAATGGTGTCGATAACCGCAAGCCCTGAAATAAAGTTCTGCAGCCATAATGCATGAGTTGTGGCTTCAAAACATACCACAAATTCTGCATCCATAGTGGATGAAGCAACGATAGTCTGTTTTGCACTTTTCCATGATATGGCTCCTTGGGCAAACATAAACAAGTAGCCAAAGATTGACTTTCTACTATCAAGACATCCACCAAAATCTGAATCAGTATATCCAATTACTTCTAATTCATTGGACCTTTTGTACATGAGCATGTGATCCTTCATGCCTTGAAGGTATCTTAAAACTTTCTTTGCAGCTTTCCAATGTTCCATTCCCTGGATTACTTTGATATCTGCCCAACATCCCGACTGCAAAACTGATATCTGGCCGAGTACAGGTTTGAGCATACATTAAGCTGCCCACAATAGAGGCATATGGAATTGATTCCATTTCTTTCTGTTCAACATCATTCTTTGGGCATTGCATGAGAATAAATTTATCACCTTTCTGTATAAGAACAACTTCAGGTGAGCATTTACTCATATTAAATCTCTCTAGAATTTTCTCAACATATCCTTTCTGAGATAGTCCCAACAATCCTTTTGATCGATCACGGAATATTTCTATTCCAATCACATAGGATGCATTTCCCATATCTTTCATTTCAAAATTCTTTGAGAGAAAATCTTTAGTCTCACGCAATATACTCAAATCATTTGCAGCAAGTAAGATGTCATCAACATAAAGAACTAAGAAAACAAACTTACTCCCACTGATCTTCTGGTAAATACATCGATCAACAGTGTTTTTCTCAAATGGAAAAGATGTAATAATGGTATTGAACTTGATATACCATTGTCGGGATGCTTGCTTAAGTCCATATATTGACCTCTTGAGTTTAAACACTAATTTTCTTTCGCTTTCAATGGAAAAACCTTCAGGTTGATCCATATAAACTTCTTCCTCAAGGTCACCATTAAGAAAGACTGTTTTCACATCCATTTGACGTAGCTCTAAATCATAATGAGCCACCAATGCGATAATTATCCTTAATGAATCCTTTTTCGAGACAGGTGAAAATGTCTCTTTATAATCAATGCCATCTTTCTGAGTATAACCCTTGGCAACAAGTCTAGCTTTATATCATTCGATATTACCATTAGAGTCACGTTTCGTCTTAAAGACCCACTTACAACCGACTCTTTTGGAACCTTCAAGTAATTCGACGAGATCCCAGACATCATTCTGATCCATGGATTTTAGCTCTTCTTTCATAGCTTCAATCCATTTATCAGATTCTATGCTTTATATGGCTTATGAAAACGAAACTGGATCTTTATTGATTCCAATGTCATAATCCGACTCCTATAGGTAAACCACATAATCATCCGAAATAGCTGGCCTACGTTCCCTTTGGGATCTTCTTAATTCTATTTCATGTGGTTCTTGTGCATTAGCATTATGCAAGTTAGCATCTGCTGGGAGTACTTCTTCATTCAAATGTTGTTTAGTGTTGTCATCTTGTTCTACAACAACTGGAATAACATTAGGAAATTTAGTAGATGGAGTAACAATTATAGGCAATGAAACATTTACCCTGATCTCCTTTATTTCCACAATTTCCCTTTTAGAACTCCCACTAACTTCGCCATTCTCAATGAATCTTGCATTACCAGTTTCCATAATTCTCGAACTATGGTTCGAACAATAAAATACATACCCTTTGGACTTCTTAGGATAACCAATAAAGTATCTGCTAATCGTTCGAGAGTCTAACTTTCATTCATGTGAATTATAAATCCTTGCTTCAGCTGGGCAACTCCAAACATGCAGGTGCCTTAAGCTAGGTTTCCTTCTTGTCCACAATTCAAAAAGAGTCTTTTGAACTACCTTACTAGGAATCCTATTCAGCAAGTAGGTCGCACTTTTAAGCGCATAAATCCACAAACTTTTGGGTAATGAGGAGTTACTCATCATGCTCCTAACCATATCCATTAATGTTCAGTTACGCCTTTTTGCCACAGCATTTTGTTGTGGTGTGCTCGGCATAGTATACTGTGGACATATGCCATGCTCTTTGAGGAATTTTGCAAATGGACCTGAACATTGTCCTGACTCATTATATTTACCGTAATATTCACCACTTCTATTTGACCTTATCATTTTCACCTTTTTATCTAACTGCCTCTCAACCTCCTTAATGAATGTCTCTAGGACATTTACTGATTGAGATTTTTCATGAAGTAAATAGATGTAACCATAACGTGAAAAATAATCAATAAAGATAACGAAATATTTTTCTCCATTAAAAGCTGGAGTGTCCATAGGTCCACAAATATCATTGTGTATAATCCCTAGAAGCTGGGTTCTTCTTGTGGCATCTTTCTTATTATGTTTGGTTTGCTTTCCCTTAATGCAATCCACACATAATTTAAGATCAGTAAAATCTAAATTTGGCAAAATATCATTCTTCACCAATCTTATTATTCTTTCTTTGTATACATGACCTAATATTCTATGCCACAAGAAAGCAGAATTCTCATTCTCTATGTTACGCTTAAATCCAACATTATAAACAACATTAAGCAGTGATTCAACATAAGACTCATTCAATTTCAATCTATATAAACCATAAATCAGAATACCAGAACCAACAACATCAGTATTCTTATATAAATTGAAATAACCAGATCCAAACATAAGTTTAAAACCATTAACATCCAACATAGATACTGAAATAAGGTTCCTAGATAATGAAGGTACATAAAGGGTGCATAATAGGTCTAAATGATAGCCACTATCTAAGACCAGACGATAAGTCCCTATGCCTTCAATCGAAGATTTCTTTCTGTTTTCTATAAAGAGAAAACAATCTTCATTTGGATTTATAGTTCGGATCGTAACGAATCCCTACAAGTTGTTGGAAACATGATTTGTAGCACCAAAATCAAGCCACCAAGTATTATTAGGAACTTCAATTAAATTTAATTAGAAACTTACGAAAGATTGATACTTACCCTTCTTTTCGAACCAAGCTATACGTTTGGGACATTCAACTTGATAGTGCCCAGACTTCTTACAAAAGTGGCAACCAATGTCCTTTAGTTCCTTTTTCATTTCTCCTGCCCATCTTGCACAGGTGCTTTCTTTTTCTTGAAGTGTCTTGATCTTGCTTTCAATCCTTTCCCAGCTTTATGATCCATGAGATTAATAGAGTGACTCCCATGATTCTTTAAACGCCCTTCTTCCTGAACGAGAATACTGGTCAATTCATTAACATTCCACTTATCCTTAATAGTGTTATAGTTAATTTGAAATGGCTCATATTCATAAGGCAGCGAGTTCAAAATAAATTGAACTAAGAATGAGTCCTCAACAGTAAGTCCCAAGGTCTTAAGTTTTGCTGCAAAATTAGTCATCTCAATAATGTGCTCTCGCATAGTTCGCGACCCATCAAACTTCATGGTCGTGAGCTGTCCCATAAGAGTACCAGCAAGTGACTTGTTCGCTGAACGGAAGCGTTCTTTCACAAACTTTATATATTCTTTTGCACTTTCTGTTTGTGGAATGGTTGACTTAATGTTGTTGGCAACAATCATCTTAATGAACATAAGGCTCAATCTGTTACATCGTTTCCATGCCTTATGGTGAGATTTCTCTTCCTCACTACTGGTTTCAGTAATAGCAGTGGGTTCAACCTCAAAGAGTGCCAAGTCAAGATCCATAACATCTAAGTGAAAATTGACTTGTTCACGCCATTCTGAGAAATTCTCACCAGCAAACATAGTAACAGATGAAGCTTGTGAATTCATGGAAAAAGCTGCAATTAAAATAACATACACAAAAGCTCATGAATAATCATAAATGTGATTCAAATAAAATCATACAAGCACAAAGTAGCACTCATTTGGGTAGATACGACAATATACTCTTCATAAGCAAATACCAAAACATTAATAGACAACATATTTTTTAATTAAATATATCCATTATCTTTGGATAATCAAAACATATTTAATCAAAATACTAATTTTCCACATAATGTCACTAATTATATACCTTTGGGTGAATCCCTCATTTATAATAATCAGCAACGTCAATTTATATCAGTAATTGGTATTTCATAAGTACATGGATAAATGACAATTTTATGCATGCGATAACATTCTAGTTTGGCCACTTTGGTGACTAACAAACTATAACTATAATGCACACAAATAAATGACTTTTATGTTATCTACACAGTATTAGTTTGGCCATTTTTTTTTGGTACATAGTTTGGCCATTTTGGTGACCAAAAAACTATAACATAATGTGTGAAAATAACTAACAGATCAATTCCATATCATAATAACAATATATTGCATAATTTTGTTTTACAATAAGTATATATAAGACAATACAATTCATACTTCAAATATACATATTGCAATTTTTTATTTATTTATTTTGTAAACATGAACGATGCAAATCTTCATACTAATGCCTATATAAAAAATTCATACGGCAGCAGCGAAAACCATGCCATTATACATACCGCATTATTCATAACATAAACAACGCATATTTTTCATACTCTTAATAAAATATCAGTGTACTCATAATCATAAACAATTTCAAAATTAATGTCAAAACGTTTCAGATTTATTTCAATTACCAAAAACCAATCACACGCCACTACACAATGGGACCGAATACCATAATTGCAAACACAAAAGAAATAATTTCAAGAATTTTAGTTTAAAACAAAGAATGTATGAGAAACATATATGATCACTAAAACATATATTCCATCATCAACATGAACAGTTCTAATTTATTCATATACAAGTTCACTGTCAACTATATATTTGTATAATTTCATATCCATACATAATGCTTCTTGATAGTTTTCATGATTATTAGACCACATACATACTGTCAACTCATAATGCTTCTTGATTATTAGAAAAAAAATTCATTAGAACAAATACATCAGCATTCAAAAAGTCGTATAGTCACGTCATATATATATAAATCGAATTTCAATGATAAACATGAAATCATGGATTCGGAAATGGTAATTTGCAAAAATAAGATTTTATCTTTTTGTCAATTGCAAAGATATAATTTGGATTCGGAAACGATAATTTGAAAAATACGACATACATTCATAAACATGAAATCATATAAAAAATCATTAGGGAAAAACATAAATTTTAGAAACCCTAACTTTTCAAACAATCAAAAATCGGATCATAATCATACATGGAAAAACATGAATTCCTAAACCAAGCTCTGATACCACATGTTAGTTTGAACATAATATATCATGTTCATAAATCATAAAATAAGAACATGATAAAGGATATTGGGAATACATGATTTTGATATACACATAAAAGATAAAGACATACCAGATCTCGATGATGAGGCGTTAACAACAGCCATCTTGTCAGAAATTGTATTGGAGTAGTTTCTCTCTCTCTAAGCCTTCTTTCTTTCTATGTATTCTGATGGAGAAAATGACATTAGGGTTGAAGAGGAGAGAGGACCATCCCTAATATATATATTCCATAACTTATAATCTGGTACGTCCATCATATACCAAATCAATGATATGATTGAGATTAAATGTATCAGTAATTAATTGGGCCATATAACGTTTAATGGGTAATATAAAGAGTCTTAATATTATAATTATAATAAAATTCTTTTAATATTATAATTGACTCTTAATATTTCTAACAGTGGTTACAAGTACATAAAAAGTCACGAGTTACACTTGAACTCACTATAAGTATGGTGGTTATATTGTACATCAAAAGTCATGCGAATTTATATAGTCATCCACATAAATATTTTATAACACTCTCATGACTAATTATATACTGTGACTATGTCTCATTAAAACCTTACTAAGAAAAATCCAGTAGATAGCGTTGCGAAATCGGCAAGTATACCATTCGTTCCAAGTAATAAAATGATAAGTAAAGATTGTTTCCTCGAGGATTAATGCACCAAGTATTAATTTAACTATTTCCCTTAATTTGGAAAACCTAGTTTAATTGAAAAAGTATTTGTTAACATAAATTTAAAGACAATAATAATCAAACACATTCAAGAAATATAAAGAACGTCAAAGAAAATATGAGTAATTGAATTTGTTAAAGAAACTGCAGTTAGGATGCACTTCACCTCCGATCCTCCTTTATATTCCTAAATTGTATTTTATAACTAATTAATTTATTAGCTCAGACGATTCATTATTTCCCTATTAATTAGTTGAACCCTAATGTCTTAGTGTATTCAACCATTTAACCCAATTAGAATCCTAGTGTTCTATTAATTCCTCTTGAATTAAGCATTAAGGAAATGAATTTAAAAGTCTGTAATCTATGTAAGCCTATGTCTAGGTCATGCATGGATTGTTATTCTACCCTTGTTTGAATTAAAACTCCAATATGTCTATTGTGAGCTCTAACCCTCAAAACCCTATAATAGAGCGATCAATTCTATCAAGGATATGGAAGAATTAACACAGGTAGAATAAAGCTACATAAACTACATTAATTATAAAAACAATTTAAAACATATAAAGGATTCACATTTGATCCGTGATCCCAACTACAAAAAGAACTTAGCCAGATATATCTGACTTTAACAAATTAAAATAAAAAGAATTCATAACAAGAAAAGAAAAGAAAAATATGAAGAAGAAGGATCAATGGTCTTCAATCTTCATGTTCTCTGGAATCCTAATCTCCAGCGTGAGTCTCCTCATCTGAATATTGTTGCCTCTGTCGAATTTTGTTTTTGAGTTTCCAAGAGATGCCTTTTTATAGGATGAAACCCATATCTTTTAATTTTCCATACTATCTTCAATGGAATCTTCACTATAATCTCTAATCATATCTTTGATCCAATCCTTCAAATCTTCCCCTTTTTATTTAATGGAAAACTTTCTTTAAAAATATTCAAACGAAGATTTGATAAGATCTTGAATGATTCATAAATCCAAAACAATCTACTTGATATCTCCAATTTATCTCTTTATTGAGCTGAAATTTACTGCAAAATATAAAAAGCTTATGATAATATTATTGAAAATAAAATAACAAATTTTTATAATTCTCATAACTTTTAATTACTTTTAAATCAATTTCATACTCATATTGACCCTTAATACATAGTAAATTGGAGACTCATCAACAACGAAGGAAAAAGAGTATAATATTCATAATTAACATAAAATCTTTTGTATAAAATGATGGTAGCTTAGTTGACGCATGAGAGCTGAGCAGGTGGGTGTGAGAAAATGTTTTTGATCCTCCCCAATACTATCTTTGTGAGGGGTTTAAAGCCTTAATCTTGGACTCGCCCCAAACAAAATTGTCTCACGTGGAGGATACCCGTGGCTAACCCAAAAAAAATACAATCTTTTGTTATATGCTAACTTAGACTGCCTCGTTAAAAACCTTTACAAGAAAAACCCAATGAGGTAAAAACTTGGTAAAGAAAAAAAGAGTGCAATACATATACTCCCCCTCAATTGAGTCATATAGCTACTGCTGGAGTTAAGGAAGTGGATCAACAGTTACAATTTTTCATAATAGTTATTGGTAATCTTCTCCCGAAATAAATTGTAGTAATGTCCATTCAATTGGATCATAACGTTTATTTATAACACTTTTCATTGGATATAATTGTATTGAGTTCATGCCTAGTTAAAACCTTGCTAGAAAACCCAATGAGAAAAAAATAATGAATGAAGAACAGTACCTGATATGCGCTACCAAAACATTGCATAAGTTGCCTTGTTAAAAATCTTTGGTCAAGAAAAATCATTTGAAAAACAAAACTTGGTAAAGAAAAAAAAGCACAATAATAAATCTTCAGGGTTCCATCCTTTAGGGATTTTCAAATAAATATCATCATCAAGTGACCATGCAGTCACAACACCCATTAAATGCATCTCAAGATGCATCCTAGTTGCCATACTGATCAAGTAACGGAACATAATAAAATACAGTTGAGAGAATAAGAAACATTATAATTGATGTCAAGTATCAGCAAAAACCCTTGCCTCCTTTCATTCATTCATGTCTAAATGCTTTTGCCATTCTTGAATAGTTTTGGATTCTGGATCCATATTATCTCTTGAGATAACAAGAGCTATTAAGAAAGAAACAGTGTTGTTGATGATAGTTATAATATTATCATATTTTCTCACTTATCAATATGTTTTTTGCATACATCAACATCAAAAAATTATTGACATCCAGAATTGGTCATTCCATATTTCTGGGATTGTTGTAATTAGTAGTTGCATTTATTTTAATGGGTTCGCTTCTTCAGAAGGTGCGATGAGCGACTTACTTTTCTTTTTCTGCAGACTTATATTTTTAGCCCTATAGGTCAATTATGCTTCCGGCCTTGACTAAACTTAGAAATATTTAGTCCTAATGGAATATCCATTATAGGTGGTGCATTTTTTGCAGGGATACAAGACTTAGCCACTCCTTTGAGATCAATAAATACATATGGCATTTGACTTGCTAAAGTTTGGAAGTTAATAATATTTTTAACTTCAAGTTATATAATACTTATACGTTGAGAAAGATAATTCATTCGATTTTTCTTTCAGAATAATTTTCCGAATTCATTAAGCTTACGGTTTTCTCCCCCTAATGCCGAGAAATGTCCATCATATAAACAAGAAGGCACAAGTCGCCCATGAAAGGGCTCAAATACTTGATTCTATACGAAGTCTCAAAATCTCGCATAAATGCTCTATCAACTTTGAGATCCCATTTTAGAATGTTGTGGAGGAGGTATAGTGTAAGAACCCACACCGTTAATTAAGGAATTTAATTAATCAATTATGCAAAATTAGGAAATGATTCCATAATTGACCCTAATAATTATTATGAGGCTTTAATAATGATAGTAAGTGAGTAATAATGCTGAAAGTCGCTTTTCGGAAGAAAAGTGCAGATACCGGTTCTGCTAGTCGGTATAAATGAGTATCGAAAAAAGTACCCGGAAAATTAAAGTAAGTGCATGTTAATTACTAGAATAATATGTAGGACTTGTAAAACGAGGTTCAAGTCCAGATAATGAGAACTGGTGCTAGAAACCGGTACTGGCTTGGAAAAGCGCGTACCAGAAAGGTGCTCAGGAAATTATAAGAAAAATATGATAAATCTTAGAAAATTATGTAGTTTCATAATCCAAAGTTTGGGATTAAAATGCTAAGCGTAGCAATTAAAGTTAATACTATGTGTTTAAGTGCGTTTGGGCTATATATACTCCTTTTAAAGGGCACAAAGCCCTAGATACCAGACTTTGAGCGTGAGTTGTTGGTGGAGGCTGACCAGTTTCTGTTCCTTTGGCCTTCTCCCTCATTCTTGAGCCAAGTTGTGGCCTTTATTGGTTTTCTTCACCCTTTCTTCTTGTATACACTTGGGTGGTGACTTGTGAGTGTGGAGAGTGGGCTTGGGGGAGTGCTCAGCCACTGTTGGTGAGGGGTTTTGGGGCTGACTTGGTTGGCTTGGTTGTGAGAAGCTTGGCTTTGGTTTTTGGAGGTCCAAGTGGGGAACTTTGCTCTAAGGAACCAACCTTTATGGTGTTATTTTCGTGCACATCTTTGAGTCAGACTTGAGGGGCTGTGTTGAGCTCCAAGAGCACCTCCATTCTCTGTTTTAGGCCTTTGGTATGTATACCAACCTTTGATCATGAGTTTAATGCTTAAAAATGAAAGCTTGATGCATGTTAAGGCTCAAAGATGATAACTTATTGTTGGGTAATGTTGAAAACACCTAGAAATGCATGTTTAGGTGTTTTAAATCGTTAAAAACCCAACCTTGGATGGATATCTTCACGAAATGTATCTTCTGCATTCTGTCGTGAAATATTCGGATATCCGCCCGATGAATATCCGGATATGTGATATCCGGATATGGGGTTTTGTATATTCGAATATTTGGTATCCGGATAGGGGATTCTGGATATCCGGATATTGGATATCCGGATATGCACAGTGAGATATCCGGATATTGAATATCCGGATATGGTCCCGAGGAATATCCGGATATTCTGGGATTTCGAAGAACAGTAGCTGTGCGGTGAGAACAGTAGGCTATTGAGGGTTTGTGGACCCTAGATGAGTGAAGTTGAACTTCTGTTTTAATTAAGCTAAGTCAGAATCAAGTGATTAAGGGCTTATGGCTTGGTGAGAAGCCTTAAGACATAAAGCGTAATGAAAAGGCGTTGTCTTTAATTTGTATGCATGTGGTGCATATTATTGATTTATAATTGGTCCATATCAGATTGTGATCTGTTGTGATTGGACTTTGAGCTTGTGGCATTGGATAGCTAGCTTAGAGGTAAGCTTTCGTGTCCTCGGTTTAGCCATGTTGTGGTTCCACCATGTCCTATGGGGGTATGGTTTATGCATGCTGTGTACATGCTTTTGGATATTTGATATGTTGATTGAACTTTACATGTAATGGCTTTTAATATGCATGTGTTGTTTCATCTTGACGGGAAGCCTGAGTATGTAGCGCCATACGAGACGGTGTACCGGGGTGCATGCAAGTGGTACTTGCACGGTGTGTAGGTGATAGACGTATACCTGCACAGTCTCTGGCCAGTAGATTAGTATTGACACACATGGCATGATTATCTACTGCATTGTTTTAGAAATGATAAATGATAAACTGCTTTTGAACTTATATTGCACATGTAAGTGAGCTTGGGGTGGAAGATCCTGGAGGACTCACTGACTTACTGAGATTTCTAGATTAGAGATCTTACCCCACGTTGGGGAATGCTTATTTCAGGATCAGGTAGTATGGGTACTGATGCCTCAGGCGGCAGGAGGTCGGAGCTTAGCTGATTATGTTTTACTGCTTTATGTTAGCATGACTGGATTTGGATGCTGTTTATGTTTTCTGCTATTTATGATATGTTGTTGTTGAGACTGATGTTGGGCATGTCGCCTTACTTGAGTGAGCATGGGGATTGTCCATGACACTTTCTGTTAGTACTCTTAGATTGGAGTTGTATAAACTGTTAGATTGTCCGGTCTACGTTGTTGTAGTTCCGTGACTAGAGCCACACTTATATTATCTATGTTATGAGGTATTTCAGTTAGTTGTTTTGTTGCAATTACATACATGCGATGTTTTATTAATTGATTATTAAGCAAGTTGGTAATGTTAATGGCATCATAATTGAAAAGAAAAAAGTAATTCCGCATTTTTAATTAAGCGCAGCTTAATACGATATTATGATAACATTGCCGGATATATACGGGGTGTTACATTTATGGTATCAGAGCAATGGTTCGAGGGAAAAGCCTATATGTATTGCAATTGCTAGGTTGTTTGGTTGTTTCTGTCTTTGTGTTTACTCCGTCGAATCTTATTATGATGCTGTATATGTGATCACATTGCGTGGGCCTGATCAACTCATAATTTGTGTAACTTGTGCAGAGTCATGGTAAGGTCCGGGAGAACACGAGAGACTTCTGAGGATCAACCCGATCCTATCCTGACTGCATTGGCTGAGATGCAGGCGGCTAGGTTAGCCGATCAGGAGGCCACTAGATTGGCCAATGCGGCAATGATGGATGTTGTTTGCGAGGCGAACCGGATAGCCGCAGCTGAGGTTCGTGAAGCGAACTGGAGGACCACTGAGGAAGTCCTCGAGGCGAACAGGATGACGAACATGATGATGATGAGAGTCATGTTGGAGGAGATGAGAGCTGGTGACACGAGCTGTCGAACTCGCGCAAATTAAAATTATTTTTTTAATTAGGGTTCAGATAATTTGCAGTAAAGTGGAAACCCTAAGTCGTCTCTCAAGGAAATTGTTTTGGTTAAAATCGCTTATGAAAACAGAAAATTAAATGGGGGGTTTTGGATTTTGATTCAATAATTAAAAAGGCAGAATATAAATTTGGAATAAAAATTCGTAATTAAAAATAACCAACCTAAGGTTTGGGTTCCATGGACGTCTTTCCTCGGATAAGAAGATATCAGAATCGTGATTGATTTGTCAATCAGATCAGAATCCTTATTTCCAATTGACAACCCTCTCTAAGCGATCGCTTAGCATTTGATCAAAGACGATGTTTCTACTCATACAATCGCAGAGTATCAGCCCGCTTGATTTAAGTTCATATGGTCAATCAACCTAATCATCAAATCTGATGATTAATCCCTTTCCATAATCGCAATCGCGAACCTCAGATTGAATATCCACGATCGCACGATATCAATCTGAGTTGGGAAGGGAAACAAAACTGATTTGAAATAAACGCAGATCCTCAAGACTAATCCATGGAATCCATTACCCTTAGGTTGATTAAAAGGTTCTTAGCCTCGCATGGCTAAGGTAAACATGATTGAAATAAAAAGAAGAAGAAGAAGAAAAAGATGAAGAACGCTTCAGAGAAAATACTTTGATCCTCAATTTTGAAAATTACAGAATGCATCCAATGTTTCCTACTCTGCCGTCATATACCCTTACTCAAAGCGGCTTAGGGTTCAGTTCTGACCGGCCCATATGTCTAAAATACGGAATAAAATAAATAAAATAAAATAAAACTTCAGCAAAACGTGTCCGACTTGGCGCAAATAGACTAGCTTTCAATCCGAATTGGGCTTCGAGCTCTTCATAAGAATTGTAGCCCTCTGTGTTATCTGAAAAATCCAATAAGAACGGAGTCAATCCGACAACTGTGGACCAAGATATGGCCAAAATACAGAAGTAACGTAAAGCTGAAAAATTCTGACGAAAATAAATTAAACCCAATCAAAAACTAAAAATGTAAATAAACTCAAAACATCATTGTTTTATTCAAATAAATTCTAAAAATACTAATCAAGAGTAACAAATAAGTGTAATAAAATATGAGTTATCAAATTCCCCCACACTTATCTTTTTGCACTCCTGGGCAAAAACTAGAATAGAAAAAGAAAGCAAAGAAATAAGAAAAGAGTGAAGATCAACCTATCCTTCCTAATAATTAGCAAGTATACAAAAGATAACAAAAATCACAAGTCTTGAACAGATAAAACAACCAGGACAAAAATTCCTTAATCTCAAATCACAAGACGTGCTGATTTCAACTGCAACTGCTAACTACACAAAAATGGTTCCTCACAGGATGCCCTCAATTTTCTCTCAAGTGTATCAGTTAATTCAGTATATCACTCAAATCAACTCCAGAAAATCATTCTACCATAGGCTTGCTCAAATTCTACTTCTCCACTGCTAATAACACATGCATGCACAAATCAAGAGGGCTTTATGCAGGATTGTAATGGGGGCGAGGTAAAGGTACGGATGAATATGGAAGAGAAAGCTAAACACCCCAGAATTTTATAAAGAGCAAAAGTTAAGAACTAAACTAAGAACATAAAACAAAGATACTGAAAAGATAAACACTTTTTTTTTCTTGTTTTTTTTTGTTTTGTTTTTTTTGTTTTGAAGTAAAACCACATAAGTACAACCACATATGTCACCCCCACACTTAAACTTTTGTCCGTCTCGGGCAAACCCCCACACTTAAACACAACATCACAATGAAACCAATGCTCAGTAAAACTCCAAGGTATGGAATTAATTGGTTTTTCACTTAGGCTGGTAATGCGGCTTAAGAAATAACGGATATAAAGGCTCAAAAGGGCTCACCAAGGGATAATAATATAAGGGATGGCTATCTAGCTAAAGTGGGTAAAGAAAGAAAGAATGCCTCAATCATATTCATGCATGCAAGTGAAAAATGCAGTTTCAAAAAGAATCAGAGCAAGTTCTAGAGGACAACAATCAAGAGCAGAATCACACAAGAAAGAAAAACTGGCCTACAGATTAAGACCATGTCTACAGGCTCAAAAACCTCACAAGGGTATACCAAATCATGCAATCAGCAGCACAGTATCAAGCAGCAAGTAATGCAATCCAAGAATCAAGAACTAAGCCTAAGCAGAAATTTCTATCAAACCCTGTGATTTAAGTCTACTCCATGTAACACTCAATAATAACCAGAAAGAAAAGGAAAATCTACCTATGAAAATCAAAGACTGAAATAAAGAAAGGAAAAGAAAAATGCAAATAACAGAAAGAAAAGAAAAAGAGGGAAGAAGACTCCCTGAACTCCCTAAGGAGGATAAGTAGCATCAATGAGCAGAGCCTCTGTCTCCACAGGTTGCTTCTGGGGTCCTTCATTAACAACTTTGAGGTGATGGCAAATCATTGTGCAAGTCTTCCCCATCTGCTTATCACGCAACTTTGGGGGCTTTCTTTTCTGTGTGTATTTCTTCTTCTCTTGATCCTTTCTTCCAACCTTATGCAAACTTTTCTGCATACTAAAAATAGAGGAAGAACTTTTTGGTACCCATTTCATCTTGGGTCCATGAGAGTTAGGATCAAAATCATTACCAGAATGGGGAGTCTTGCATAACTTCGCATTTAGTACACATTCAGAATTAACATTAATAGGCAAGTCATAATCCACAGGTAATGCACAATCACTAATCAATTCAAAATCAACCTTATCAGCCACATCATGAATCACTTTTATGCATGAAACTGAATGATCAACCTGAACCTTAGAATGCTTCATGGAATCAAATATACTAAAATGTAAAATGCTATCACCAAATTCCATGGATAGAGTACCAGAATGAACATCTATCTTTGTTCTAGCTGTTCTCATGAAAGGCCTACCAAGTATAATTGGTGATCTATTAGTAGCAGTCTCACTCTCCATTTCTAAAATGTAGAAGTCAGCAGGAAAAATCAGATTATTAACTCTGACCAATACATCCTCAATCAAACCAGATGGGTGAATACTACTCCTGTTAGCTAATGTAACCACAATACTAGTAGCACGCAAAGGACCAAGTCCAAGAGACTTATATACAGATTCAGGCATGACATTAATGGAAGCCCCTAAGTCTAGCATGCAATCATGAAAAACAGAATTGCCAATTACACAAGGAATAGTAAATGTCCCTGGATCTTGACATTTTTTAGGCATAGGCTGGATGAGTGCTGATACATTCTGACTCAGGTTAACTTGCTCATCTCCTTTCAGTCTTCTCTTGTTGGTGCACAGCTCCTTTAGAAACTTGGCATATCTCGGAATCTGCTGTATTGCATCCAGAAGAGGGATGTTCACCTCAACTTTTCGGAAGGTGTCAAGTATCTCTTTATCTCGAGCCTTTGCTGATTGCTTCTTGGACTGAGTGGCTCTCTGAGGGAAAGGCAGAGGGATATGGACATCAGATGTATCAGTGCTCTGCTTCTTGGAGCTAGTGTCACCTCCCTTAGATGACTCAACAGCAGCTTGGTTTGGCTCCTCCATTTGCTTTCCAGACCGCAGAGCAATAGCACTCACATTTCCGCTTCCTTTTGGATTTGGAACTGTTTGGGATGGAAGGGAGCTGCTGGAAGATCGGGCCTGGTTCATTGATGTCGCCAATTGCCCGATCTGTGTCTGCAAATTCTGGATTGTGGATTCTGTCCTCTGTTGAAACTCCAGATTGTTGGTGGCCATCTGTTTCATTAAGTCCTCCAACGAAGGACCACTGACACTGTTTTGCTGCTGCACTAGTGGTTGTTGTTGTAACTGTTGAGGAGCAGGTTGCTGGAAGTTTTGTCTCTGCTGTGGAATGAACTGCTGCTTCTGTTGGTATGGAAAATTTTGTTGACTCTGCTGATATGGAACATTTTGCTGATTCTGGTTCCATTTGAGGTTGGGATGATTCTTCCAGCCAGGATTGTAAGTGTTGGAGAATGGATTACTCTGCTGCTGCTGGAACTGTGGTTTCCCAGGAAAGACTGCAGCTACTGACTGGTCTGCAGGAATGGAGCCCTCTTGTAGAGAAGGGCAAGCATCAGTGGAGTGAAAATGATCACTGCATATGCCACATGGATTGCCGAACTGTGGAACAGAAGTCTGGACTGTCTGGGTAACTGCCAACTGTCTCACCATGGTTGCCAATTCATCAAGTCTATTTTCAATTTGCTGATTGTCAGCACTTGATGCCACTGCTGAAGGCTGGGTCGGAGTTTCTTGCACCTGGTACACAACACTGCTATTGGCTCTCGTTCCAAACTGTTGAGCATTTGCAGCCATGTTTGAGATCAACGCCTTAGCTTCATTGGGTGTTTTGTTAACAAGAACTCCTCCACTGGCAGCATCAATCAGGTTCCTATCCATATGTAGCAATCCCTCATAGAAGTAGACAATCAGCAATTGCTCCGGAATCTGGTGATGTGGACAACTTGCACAAAGTCTTTTAAACCGCTCCCAATACTCATGCAAGTTTTCCTCATTTGCTTGTTTTATGCCACTTATCTCCTTTCTGATTGAAGTGGCTCTTGAGGACGGAAAAAACTTCTCCAAAAACAATCTGGCCATGTCATTCCAAGTTTCGATAGATGAAGGCTGAAGGTAGTACAGCCAATCCTTAGCTCCTCCATCGAGGGAAAAAGGAAAGGCTCTCAGTTTGACCTGCTCCTCATCAACTCCTTGCGGTTTCATTGTGTTGCAGACTACATGAAACTCTTTCAAATACTTATATGGATCTTCACCTGCAAGACCATGAAACTTGGGAAGCAAATGGATAAGACCAGACTTAAGTTTAAAACCAGTATCAAGATAACGAATGCAAAAAGACTGATACTTAACATCAGGTGCAGTCAATTGCCTTAAGCTTCTATTATCCATGTTTTTTTATTGTGACCAAAACTTCCTAAATTATAACAAAACTTCCTAAATTATAAAAAAAATAAAAAAAATAAAGAATTAGGAAAAATAAAATAAAAATAAAAAACAAATAAAAATAAAAATAAAATAAAATAAAAGGAAAGAAAGAGCAAAAAGAACCAAAATAAAAATAACAATAAAAATAAATTAAATTAAATTAAAATAAAATAAATAAAATGAAAAAATAAAAATAAAAGGAAACTAAACCTAACAAAATCTAATCTAACTAATCAAAATCTAACAAAATCTAATCTACTGTTAATATTCACTAATTAGAATAAAAAAAATATATAGAAACAGAAACAGAAAAAGAAAAATCAAAATGAAAATTGAAGAATTTTTTTTTTTTTTTAGAAAAAGAAACAAAAATTAAAGAAGAAGAAGATGATCAAGAATCAGAAAACGATTTAGACCGATGCAATTTCCCCGGCAACGGCGCCAAATTTGACACGAGCTGTCGAACTCGCGCAAATTAAAATTATTTTTTTAATTAGGGTTCAGAAAATTTGCAGTAAAGTGGAAACCCTAAGTCGTCTCTCAAGGAAATTGTTTTGGTTAAAATCGCTTATGAGAACAGAAAATTAAAAGGGGGGTTTTGGATTTTGATTCAATAATTAAAAAGGCAGAATATAAATTTGGAATAAAAATTTGTAATTAAAAATAACCAACCTAAGGTTTGGGTTCCATGGACGTCTTTCCTCGGATAAGAAGATATCAGAATCGTGATTGATTTGTCAATCGGATCAGAATCCTTATTTCCAATTGACAACCCTCTCTAAGCGATCGCTTAGCATTTGATCAAAGACGATGTTTCTACTCATACAATCGCAGAGTATCAGCCCGCTTGATTTAAGGTCATAGGGTCAATCAACCTAATCATCAAATCTGATGATTAATCCCTTTCCATAATCGCAATCGCGAACCTCAGATTGAATATCCACGATCGCACGATATCAATCTGAGTTGGGAAGGGAAACAAAACTGATTTGAAATAAACGCAGATCCTCAAGAGTAATCCATGGAATCCATTACCCTTAGGTTGATTAAAAGGTTCTTAGCCTCGCATGGCTAAGGTAAACATGATTGAAATAAAAAGAAGAAGAAGAAAAAAAAGATGAAGAACGCTTCAGAGAAAATACTTTGATCCTCAATTTTGAAAATTACAGAATGCATCCAATGTTTCCTACTCTGCCGTCATATACCCTTACTCAAAGCGGCTTAGGGTTCAGTTCTGACCGGCCCATATGTCTAAAATACGGAATAAAATAAATAAAATAAAATAAAACTTCAGCAAAACGTGTCCGACTTGGCGCAAGAAATAGACTAGCTTTCAATTCGAATTGGGCTTCGAGCTCTTCATAAGAATTGTATCCCTCTGTGTTATCTGAAAAACCCAACAAGAACGGAGTCAATCCGACAACTGTGGACCAAGATATGGCCAAAATACAGAAGTAACGTAAAGCTGAAAAATTCTGACGAAAATAAATTAAACCCAATCAAAAACTAAAAATGTAAATAAACTCAAAACATCATTATTTTATTCAAATAAATTCTAAAAATACTAATCAAGAGTAACAAATAAGTGTAATAAAATATGAGTTATCAAGACCCCAGAAGCAACTCGTGGAGACAGAGGCTCTGCTCACTGGATCTATTTATCCTCCGTAAGGAGGACAGAAAGTTCTTTTTCCCTATTTTCTTTACTTTCATTGTATTTGAATTTTTAATTTTAATTTTTAGGGTCGATAAGTAGATTATTTTGTTCTTTCTGATACTTGTTGAATTATACATAGTTTGAATTAGACTTGATACTTGTGATGGACCACTCTGGTTAGGCTAAGTTCTTAACTCTTGGATTACTTGACTTGGTAATTGATTTTATGATGCTGATATGTGATTGGTATATCCTTTGGTGAGAATTTGGGGCTATATGAATGGATCCTATCATCTGCCATTCTTTCTTTTTGTGTGCTTATGCTCTTGATTGTTGTTCTCTAGAACTTGCTCTTGTTCTTTTTGAAATTATATTTTTCATTTGCATGCATAGATATGATTGAAGCCTTCTTTCTTTTATTTTTTTCCCTTTAGCCAAATATCTATCCCCGATATTATATTCCCTTTGGTTAGCCCCTTTGTGCCTTTATATCCTCTTTTTCTTAGCCACATCACTATCCGAAGTGAAAAACCAATTAATTCCACACCTTGAAAATTTACTGAGCATTGGTTTCACTGTAGTTTTGTGTTTAAGTGTGGGGGATTTTCCCGAGACGTGCAACACTATAAGTGTGGGGGAGGAGCATTCATTTAATATGTTATTTTACAAAAAAGAGAAAAAGAAAAAGAAAAGAAGCAAAGCAAAAAAAATGAAAAAGTCAAAAAGAAAAAGAAAATTTTAGTTCTCATCTTTGTGTTGTGTTTTTCTTGCTTTATTTTTCTGTTTTTATTTTAGTTATATTTCGTTAGTAAAGTTTTTATTTAGCTAATGCTCTTTTAAATTTCTGGGTGATTAACCTCTCTTTTCCATACTCATCTATATCTTTACCCCAGCCCCATTTTAACCTTTAATAAAGTCCTCTTGATTTATGCATGCATTTGTTTTTAGTAGTGGAGAAGTAGAACTTGAGCAAGCCTATTGTTGGGTCAAAAGCTTGTTGGGTGAAAAATATATTATGATGAAGGACGTTTAATTCATTAAGAGAAAACACATTTATTCTCTTAACTTCAACCCAAGTGCGCAAGTGCACGTATCAAGTAATAAATGGGACTATTTGTGCCCAGATTGTCGTTCCCACGAGGATAGTACTCTAATTAATGCCTTAAACTATTTTAAAAAGAATAAAAATGAAAAGAAAAGTTAGTTATTGACCTATTTGGTCAAACGTTCCCTACTGTCTTGACAATGTTCCACAAGAACAGTAGGTTCAATATGACAACAAACAGCTCTTCGCTTCGTTATGTATGATATGCTTCTTGTTGAGAGAAGGAACAACAACATTCATAAGATTTTTATAGATACAAGATTGAATAAAGGAAAAATAACAATAGTAATAACAGTAATTAAGAGACAACAATGTGGATGGTTTTAAAATAGTTTTAACACAAGGAACAGATCCACTGCTCCATTCTTAAATAGCTATTTTCTCTACTCTAGACTTGACACTTTTGTATTTGTTCCAGTCTCTTCACTGCCAACTATGATTCCTCAGCTCATGGACTAAATGGCTCACAAGTTTTCATATTCCTATGGCTCCCTTGACTCCAACAGATACTTAGCATATGACCTTTAAATGAACGAGGTGGTCCCTTATTCCTAAGGCAACCAGCAGTGTTCTTTCCACAAGACTTCCTTCCCCCTCTGGGTAAGCTGTCTGAAATCCCTTCCTTATGGAAGTTCTTTTCTCAGTATGTGTTCAATTTCCATTGATACACAATGAATATAGCTCACTTAACCGGAGAAACACAAAAACTTCCGTATGAGAGTTTTGAAAATAATTCTTTAAGAACTTTACAGTTTTTCCGTTTCACAGATAGTTTAGCCCATAGCTACTACTTTAAACATAATTATTCTGAGCTGAAATCCCATAGACCTGAGATTCAGTCCAGAGATAACAAGTGGAAAGGAGAAAAATAACACTTATATTTAACTGGAAATAAATTAGGTTACAATAAAATGGAAAGTGGAGAATATGGTTGTTGCTCGTGAGGAGTCTCAAATGGGTGATACAAAATATACAAGAAGTGTTGTCACTTAACTAAAGCTAAAACTATACAAAATAAACTAAGTGATCTCTTCTTAAGGAATTCGATGATGTTCTTCGTGCTGGGACGTCCTATTTATAGGCAGAAGAGCGAATGGCAAAGTGTGTAATTCCTTTGGAGTTGTTTTCTTGACTACATGAAAGAGGTAGTGTGAACAATGCTTTGAGGGGTGCAAATGGCTGGATGGAATAGTTATTGTTGAGATATGTCTTTCCTTCTGATCTTCCCCATGTTTTGCTTTCCTCTTAGCCAATAAGAACCGTTTATTCCCTACTGCGCACGTTTCCTCTTGCTTGTTGCTCCACCGCTTATGCTTTATGGAAACTTCTTTTCAACGTTTCCTGAAAAGTGGTCCGAGAGATTGAGTTAGTGGAGCAGGTGTATTTAATGTTCCAAATCCGTTCCCCTTTTGGAATATTTTCAAATGATTACGCCACCATTTGTTCCCCCGTGTTTTTGTCTTAAAGATATTAAATATGTGCTTTTAGTGCTAAAGTTGCTCATCAGATGAGGGAATATATGGTATTTTGCCATCAAAATGGGCTTAAATGGGAACAAATTTTCGTCCCATCACCTATGGTAAGACAATTTTCTTGAGTAGAATTAGAGTGATACACTTATTTAACCCATACACTTGAGAGATTGATTGAGAGCATCTAAGAGACCATTTTGCATTATCAGCTATATCATTTGAGATTATTAGGTTCTGTAATTTGAGATGAAAGAATTTATGTTTTGACTTGATTTGTTGAAGTTCTGTGATCTATATTCAAGCTCTGTGTTCTTGACAATTTTTAGAAATTTGTTTTTGTTTGTTTTAAGTTTTGATTTTACTTAGGAGTGCAAAAAATAAGTGTGAGAAAATTTGATAATGTATATTTTATTGCACTTATTTATCACTCTTGATTAGAATTTTAAGAGTATTTGGAATAAAAATAATGGTCTTTTAGTTAAATTATATATATATATATATATATATATATATATATATATATATATATATATTTGTAACTTGGTTAAATTATATTTTTGGTTGTTTATTGGGTTTAATTTAATTTCGTCATTAATTTCCAACTTTACTTTACTTTACTTTAGTATTTTGACCATACCTCACTTCACAGGTAGGGGTGATAAACAAGCCAGGGGCCTTTCAGGGGCCTTTGGCTCGGCTCGTGAAGACCTGAGCTTACATGCCTAATATTGGTTGTTGGAACCAGATTTGGACTTATATAAAAGCTCGTTTAGTAAAAAGGCCTCATGCTCCAATTCAAAAGCTCGGCCTTGGAGCCTCTCAGGCTGGTCTAGTATATTAATTTTTATTTATATTTTTTATACTTTGTAATAGCCCTCTCTCTCTTCTCTCAATCCATTTCACTCCTATTTTATTAGTTAAACAGACTTTTTGAATGATTTTGTTCTATATTATGTTGTTTGGATATACATTGAATTTATGAAATTACTAGTGTTGTTGATTGTATATTCTGTTTGAATAAATTTTTGTTGTCTTATTTTTTTCTAACAGGCTAACAGGATAAATCAGGCTTTTATTTTTTGTAAATAAGGCAGGCACAGGCCGATAATTATATTCGTAACAGGTAACAGGCTTGGTAAGGTCGACACATTTAAACACAGACTTAGTCTTTTAAGACCAAAGCTCGGCTCGGCTCGGCCCGTTAACACCCATATTCACAGGTGTCTGACTGACTCCGCTCTTGTTGCATTTAAAGATAACTCAAAGGGCTACAAATCCTATGAAGACAAGAAAGCCCAGTTCGGACAGGAAGATGGTCTAAATTAAAGCCCAAGTCGGACATTAATTGCTAGAGATTTATTGATTTAAGTTTGTAATTAGAACCCAGTGTTGTTTAGGCCCAAGACCATTTGTTTAGTTTTAATTCTGTTTTTATTTTTATTATTATGGGGTGACATTAGTTGAACCCTAACTCAATTTGGATGTGTTTAAAAAGGTTCGTTTAGGAAACTTATCGGCGGTCTTCGTTTGAGATTTTGTACGATCGACAAATTATCTCTGGAGATTAATCTACATTTTTTTGTTCTTCTTCTTTTTCTTATTTTTAATTTTGAATTATGTTTATCTTAGCCATGCTAGGCTAAGCATCCTTTAATCAACCTAAGGGTAATGGATTCCAGGGATTAGTCTAGAGGATATGTGTTTCTCCTTTAATTAGATTTGCTTCTCTTCCAAAATCAGATTGATATCGTCCGATTGTGGATATTCAATCTGAGATTCGTGATTGCGATTAAGGAAAGAGATTAATCATCAGATTTGATGATTAGATTGATTAACCCTATGACCTTAAGTCAAACGGGCTAATACTCTGCGATTGTATGAGTAGAAGCACCGTGTTTGACTAAACGCTAGGCGATCGCTTAGAGAGGGTTCTTAATTGAATACAAGGATTCTGATTCAATTGAGGTCAATCACAATTTTGGTATCTTTTTTATCTGAGGAAAGACGTCCTAGGAATCCTAGCCATAGGTTGGTTATTTTAATTACAAATTTCAATTTCAATTTTTACATTCTGTTTAATTTCAATTATAGTGAACAAAAATCCCCCCCCCCTTTTTATTTTTCTATTTTTAATTTACGATTTAAACCCTTGAAATTTCCTTGAGAGACGACTCAGGCTTGCACTATATTACAAAAATTTTATAAACCTGATTTATTTTAATTTGCGCGAGTTCGACAGCTCGTGTCAATCAGCTGGTGAAAAGTGCTTATTAGCTAACCTTTGTTTGAGAACGAATTAGCTCCTTGAAGCAAATTGCTCTTTACTTTGTGTTTGCTCCTAGTTATTTCCTTTTCTTATTTACACTTCTTTTAAACGTCACTTTTAAAATTGTTCCTTGAGGACGATAATCTGGGGCTCATAACAGATATTATATTGCTTGATGCAAGCACTTGCACAGCTTAGGTAGAGTTGCTCCTTATTTGATTAATTGCTCCTCGTAGTAATTCTTGCTCCCTACACGTTTTCGCTCCTATATTATCCCAGAGCACCTCTCGGCCTACAAGAAATTGGCGTTGTTGCCGGGGATCATTTGGCAAAAGAGGCATTTTAAAAGAAGTGTTTTTCTTTATTTCTTTTGTAAAGTTTGCACCATTATTTTATTCGTTTAAGTGTATTGTTTTGTTCTATTGCTCCTGGTTTATGACCATTGTTTATTCAACGAAATAAAAAAATGGTTGGAGTTTATAACAATGGTGATAATTGGAATAATGGAAATAATAATAATGGATATGAAGGTGGACCAAATGGAGATAGAGGACCATCTTTGAATGATTTGGCAGCACAAATGGCAACACTTAGGTGGTGTTTGGTTGAGGAGAATTTTTCTTTTACTGGGGAAGTATGATTAGTAGGAATATGGTGGGAAAGGAATTTTGGTAGGAAAATTAAAAAAAAGTTGTTTGGTTGGCCAAAATTTTACCAGGAAAATTGGGTAGAATTTTATAGGTTTATGTTTGGTTGAAGATAAAATATTGATGGGGAAATGGATTAAAATTACCAAATTAACCCCTTTATAATTTCTGAATATCAAGACATCTTTCCTCCCTCGACCATATTTCTATCTGTACCTCACCAAATCGGCTGCTTGTGTTGAAACCAGCAACTTGTGCTTCGAAATGGAACGTGCCACACAAATGGAACCAGCAACAGTAAACCTTGTCTGTTCACGGGACTCTTCTTTGACACATCAGGGTTTCATGGGTCGTAACGAGGTTTCGGTTTCAACTGTGGGTGTTTCAGATCAGCATCAAAGAAGATTGTGATATTTACCGCAAATACCAGCGCGATCAGTGATGTCTTCTGCAACCCACAAATGGAATATGATGCTTGTCACACAACTTCGGATGGGTAGTCCACAGATATTTTGCTCACATGTGGTCACAGAGGAGGGGTATTATTGTCAGCATTTTCTTCCCCTTTTTCCATTTATCCGGTTTCTGAACAAATACCACCTTCTCAAATGGATTCTCAACAGTGTATTATCCCATTTTTTTACATGCAATCCAATTTAGCTAGGCATCTGTGTTTGATGGATAAAATTGAAGATTTCCTTCTACCAAACATGGAGAAATCACAATGCCACCTCTACTTCCCTAGGATAATTTTGAGAAATCCTAAACCAAACACTACCTTAATGACATTATCAAGAACTGAAAGCCAGCTGAACAATCTAAACCCTCAACTCCACCAAATCAACTTTATTTTTCTCAATCTTTACAATCTTGTTATGTTTGCTCAACAGGGAACTTCAACAACAACAACTGGAGCAACAACCAAGGATGGAGAAGCCAAAATAATGTAGAGAGTAATTCTGGAAACTGCCAGAATAGATCCCCTTATCCACAACAAAACCAAAATCAAGACAAGGATGACATCAGACTCCAATCTTTGGAGAATCTTTGAAGGAATATATGAACCAGAACAATTTGGCCATGAGAAATATTGAGACACAAGTTGGACAGATGGCCTATGTTTTGAGTAAAAGACATCAAGGAGCACTACCAGTGATGGAACAGCCCGTTACGTACCGATAATGTTATCATTGCATATGGTATTAAGCGCAGTTACAATCACAGTAATTGAGTTAATTGAATTACGGGTAAACTTTTTCTTTTATTACATTCTTTTCTTTAAACATTAACCATTTCCGTAATCAATTAAAACAACACCATAATTATAAATGCAAAACTCGCGGAAGCAAAAAACTTATTAATCACAACCCCTCCAAGCAATACCATTAACTCTAGGTGATAAAATGACATATTTTCAATTTTTGCACTGTGGGAATCGATTCCCAACCTCAAGGAATCGATTCCTAGCAGCTACAGTAACACACAAAAGCTTAATTTTTGCTCCCCTGTTTTAAAGAATCGATTCCCAGCCTTCACAGTGGCTGAAATTCACGTGTTCTGTTTCAGGAAATCGATTCCCAGCAGCAGGGAATCGATTCCCTACTGTGAAAAACCAGTTTTGATAGCTTTTTCACTTCAAAAGGGATCCATGATTTCATTCTTATCACTTTAATACTTACTATAACCCATGTACCATTACGAATGTAGGCTCTAGGCCCTTCCATCATGCATATTCATTATGTAATGCATCAATTACAATATTTCCCATTCGTTTTGCCATTTACACATCATATGGCTCATTTTACATCACAAGTCACTAAATGCCTTTAAACATAATGTGTGGCCATGGACAAGTCCCATGCTCACCAAAATACCAATATAAACCAAAGGCATAACTATACATCAATTTTAAAGGACTTAACATATAGTCATGAACATACAAAAGCATGTCAATATTAACATGCAACAAGTTCATAACCTAAGTCCAAAATATTAAACACTATGTTATATGTGTCAAATGGAATCCTCCAACATGCTATGCTCTCCATATGCACCTCATGCTCAACTCCTCCATGCTCAACATAACCTGAAATGATGTCTCCAAACGCGGGGTGAGATATACAAATATATCTCAGTAAATCAAGGGTACTAGAGAATCACTCCACCCCATGGCTCACTCAATGTGCAACAATAACATCATGAAAAATGCATAACTACAAAATCACAACAACTGGGCACAAATCCAAGAACATCCACATAAGGATTTCTATTCAAGGACCCCATCATATAACTCTCGGGAAGCTTCCTGGTGCCTCTCCCATGAATGAGACGACCCCATGGCAAAACCCATCTGGAACTCCTCATGAGCCCTATCCAGCGGAAGTCCCACGTTTGGATCATCCTGGTACCGCTCCCAGAGTCGGCCCCACGGCAAAAACCCGACCGAAATCCACCAAGAATATCTTCAGCGGAAGTCCAAACCAACACACATCTACTGGCCAGAGATCAAACAATTCACACACAACATGCTCCAAGCATGTCATACAATCAAGCAATAATGCATGAACATACATATTCACACAATGTCCAAAGGCACAAAATCCAACCACAACCTTCCATTAGGTGTGGTGGAGCACACAAGGGATTGAAACCTTTGGGTTTACCTCAACTCCACAAATTTGCTCTTCCACGTAAGCTCCAAGCTTAATCCACTTTTATTGATCCCATGTGAGGTAACCTATATTCAACAATTAATCAATATCATCAATACTTGCATATAACCAATACAAGTCAAAACAATAGTTTTCAACACAACAACTTAGGCCTAATGGCCCAACAACATTTAATTCAATTACTTCAACCCTTTTAGTTATCAAACTATATCACCATTTATGCACTAAGGCATCACTCATTGGTTGTACCATATTTTCACATCATTTCCTTATTTCCTTCCATATGGTTGAAATCTCACACATACAACACATCCAGCATTCCTCCTTCCAATTTTACTACATCACACCGACCTACCACCCATTTAAACACCATCCATAATCATATAACACCAATTATACCATTTTTACATCATCAAACCAACCATGACCTCAATAGGTTGAATTGATCATGCCCATCAATCTAGGGGTATTCAATCCAATTCAACACTTTCACACATCATACAATCCTATTATTAGTTCATACCAATGATCCACAACTCAATTATTCACTCCTATCATTATGCCATTTCACAAAGTATAGAAATTCAACTCAAATTTCACTAAGTTACAATTTTCCAAATCACAATAATTTTTATTGCATCAATCATCATCATTTATCATTCTAAGCATTTAATTCCAAAGGAGAAATACCATTTAACACTCCTAACTATCACAACTCAAAACACATAATCAAAACCCTCACCAATTTTATGATCTCATGAAAAACTCAATGAGAATGGGAAAACTTACCACCAATAGCTCCCTAGGGTCCAAGGGGATGATCTCCAACCAATGAATCAACACCAAAGACACCAAAAATTCTCCAAAATTCATCAATTTTTGGGGCTTTTTAGGGCATTATCTCCCTCCACAATGCTCCCCACAAGATGCACTCTACATGGAAGTCACTCACAAGAGTGTGGGGAACAACTTTGTAGTTGGAAGTTTTTCCTAAAAGTGACTAGAAAATGAGTTAGAATTTCAAGAGCTCAAATGCCCTATTCCCATGGTTTGGTCGACGGGAAGGAGAAGAAGGAGAGGAGAGAGGATCTGACTTTTTGAGTTTAAACTATGTTGCACCGACACCGACACGGGATACGACACGACACGACACGACACTCCGACACGTTAATTCTAAAAAATGTTAAATTTTGACACGTTAGGACACGTTTTTATATTATAAAATATTTTTAATTTATGTAGTGTATATTATATTTAGTATTCAATAATTTAACAAAAAAATAAATTTAAACTTATAATACCCATCAATTTTGCAAAGAAACATAAGATATCCCAAATGTTTATATTAAACTCAATAAAATCGTAATGGTAATATAACGAATCTAATAGTTGAATCTCAAAATGCAACGCAACGTAACCTTTGAACCTTTTTTGAGTCTTTGCAACGAGTACTGGAGTGTCAGGAAGTGTCGGAGTGTCGGTGAGTGTCGAGAAGTGTCGGACACGACACGTCAGGATTTTTGAAGTGTCGTTGCTTCATAGGTTCTAAATGCCACTAAGTCACTTAAAACTCATATGTGGGTCCCACACGCGAATTAACTTTCTTAAATCATCCATTTTAACCCACAAATTCATAACCTACGTATTTTTCTCGTTCACGTCATATTTTTACTTCCTAGAATTACTTTGCGCACTTATCGGTACAATTATACCGCAGTATTTTACACCGGTAAAATCACTATTCATCAAATTTTTTGAAACTTGCCTATCAACTCGATTTTTCGTCCTGAATCCATTTTCGGCATTATTTTTATCATTTGAGGCTTTCTACTCAGTTTTTTCATGCCTAGGGATACATGTTTGATAAATTACCATTTTTCCCTTTTTATGTATTTTGTCCCTAATTTCAGGATATTCACTAATCCTACCCCTTTAATCCACATATTCTCATATAACTCTACATTTAGAAATACGAGGTGTTATAAGTGATAATGGTGATGGAAACCTTGATGATGAACCCTTCGAAGAGCAACCACTAGAGCCAGGGCCAGTTTCTGGAGCACATGAATATTTGAAGCCAAAAATTGGGATGGCTAATTTTGAATAGCTGGAGGAATATCTACTGACCTTTGAACAAGAAATTCAACTTACTGAAAAGTTGAAAGAATAATTGAAGTTGTGGAGCCAAAAATTAGTATGGTTGATTTTGAGGAGTTGGAGGAATTCCTAGCCTCTATGGACTATGTACAACTTGAGAGCAAGAAGGAGAAATTCTTTGAACCTCTCAATCATTCAAAAGAGGAGCAAAAGCCTAAACTTCCGACCTTGGAGCAACCACCAACTCTGGAGCAAAAACCTTCTCTAAAGCAGCTTACTGAGAAGCTGGAGGGAGAGTTCAGGGTTACATCAAGAGTACTATGTCCTAATATAAGACTGCAGTGGTTCCCTAGAAAAGCTAAGGTCAAGTTGGACTGGACCTTATAGGATCACAAGAAAACAGCCCAATCGGTAGCTGGTCCAGGAGCAACAGTCGATCTAAGACTATAAATGAAGCGCTCTTGAAAGATAACCCAGATTTATTTTCTTAATTATAAATTATTTAATTTTTTAATTTTATGAATAATTAATTTTGACTTGAAAAATAATGCAGGAGATTAGTTTTGGGGTTTCTCCTGAGCAACTTGCACCCAAACACAATCTAAGGAGCAATCCCACACATAGAAAATTTTTGAAGAAGGACTTTCACTAATGAAAGGAATGAAGAACGGTCAAGGGAGCAACAAAGACTTTAAAAGGAGAAAAAAGTAAGAGCAAGGGAGCAATGAAGATTTTAAAAGGAGAAAAAAACAAGAGCAAAAGAGAAAACTTGGCAGTAAAAAGGAGAGATAGCTGAGGTGACAAAGCCTTGCTTCAGCTAACTCAAAGCATCAACCAAAGGAATAAAACCCAGTTGAGTAAACAATGTGAGCTAGAATTTAAGCTCTTGTAAACTGAGAGCAGAGAACTTCTGCTGTGTAAATACATCAAGACCCGTGGCAAGATCATGGAGGAAAATTTGAACCAGAGATTCAGAAACCAACCAAGGTTTCCAACTTTCCCAGACATATTGCTCCCAGAAGAGATAGTTGATGCTCTTGCAACAGAAGGAGGCATCAACAACTAGGGAACACAATAGGGTCACAATTGTGACCCCAGGTTTATTCGTTCCTCATTGATTTAATTTCAATTTATTTTGGGAACGAATGCCTGAATGTCTAGATTGAAAAATGAATATTGATTGCTCCTTATTTTATCTTTGCTTTTCTACTGCGGTGTACCAGGGATTCGCCGCCCTGATTTCTTTTCAAAACCTATTTTTCTTTTGTTACTACTCTTTGTTGTGATTTGACATGCCTATGTTGATAATGTTGTAGGAAGCAATTACCACTATTGTTGCACTTCTCTGACATGCATTATGCCCAATGATGAATAGTTAAGTTTTGTGATTGTTCCCTATTTTTGAAAGTTATGCTATTTAAGATAAGGAGCCATCATGTTGTGTTCTACTAGGAGCATGAGTGGGATAACCCTTTGTTTTTGAACTTAACTTATTTGAGTTTGAACTCTAATTGCACAACTTGAAGTTTAATTAGTTGCTCCTGAATCATGTTTGTAAATTAGCTGTGGTGATTGGATTTTTTATTCAACTCAAGTTTGTTGCGTTTGAAACTATTTGCTGGAATTTCTGATATATACCGCATGATTGTTAAAAAAAATAATTGAAGGTTAGCTTCTCTGCTCCCAAATTGTGCCCAAAGAGCCTAAGTTATCAAAAGTTAGGAGCAAGAGTTGCTCAAAGAGCGCACTATTGAAGGTCAGCCTTATGCAATGACAAGGGTATTTGACTTCCAGAATAAAGACCTAAAAAAAAGAAAATTAAAGGGGATGAATGCAAAATGTAAAATTTGTAAAGAACAACCGCAGACTTGTTTTGTGTTTTATCTATGAGCTAACTCTAACCTCCAGATGCTGTTTCAGGAGCAATCAAGAAAAAATTCAAGCACACACACACACACACACCAAGCTTAACTCGGTGAGCTTCATAAAACATGATGGGAGTATGAAGAATGTGACTAGTGAAATTTTTTGACTGGTTCCTATTTTGAATGGCTGGAAAATTTTAAGGAGTAATTGAAAAACTCAGAGGGCTAAAGTTAAAAAGGATTGCTTGTGGACGAGCAATGTTTAGTTTTGGGGTGTTGATGGTCCTCAAAAATTGAGGTCCATTGATTGTTTAATTGCTCTTTAAATCCAAATTTTTGTTGTAGAATTATTATTTCACTCCAAGTTTATTCCCAGGAGTAGTTTAGTAAACAAGGTTGAAGCAATTCGCAGTTCTGGAAAATAAAGAGCAGATGAGTGTACATTGGTTTATTTTTATTAGTTTTGGACTTAAGAAATTATTTCTCATTTTTAGGAGGCCCAATAACCATTTAGAAGAGGCCCAGTTCAGAAATGAAGCAAACTTGGAGAGAAAGAAAGAAGAAAGAGACAAAAGGGAGACAAAAATGACATAAATTAAAAGAAGTAGAAAAAGCACTGTACAACATCCTTTTTGCAGAAAAAGCAACCAATTGGATGCGGACACGTCAGAGGAGCAGAGATGAGGGAATGGCACAACAGCTTGCAGCAACACATAGGCAAAAGAATAAGATTTTAGGACTGATATGTCAAGAACGTCACTGATTGGGGGGAGTGTAACACCCCGTGTTAACCCGGTTTGTTAACATGTCATCGTATTAAGCCACGCTTAATTTAAAAATGCGGAATATCTTTTTCTTTTCAATTATGACGTCATTATACTTAGCCAAGTTGATTACTTAACCATTTTCATAAAAACATCGCCTGTATGTAAATTGCAAAAGACAGCCAACTAACATACCTCATATATAAATAACTGTGAGTATCTAAAATCGCGGAAATACAACACGTAGTCCGAATATAATCCTGATACATTATTAGTACTCAAATCTAAACCAGCAGTGTGGAGCCTTTGGTTTAATGCTCTGGTTTTGTAACACCCTTTGGTTTGCAACCTCATCCAAGGACCACTTGGTCGATGAAACCCTCACAAAGCAGTGTGGAGCAAGATTAAAAATCTTAGGGTATTTTGCTCTGAGTCAGGAAAATACCTAGAAAGAGGAGCACTATTATGTGTACATCACTTTTACTAGTGATTCCTTCAGCCATGCTCTTCTGAGAAGGCAAACATAATATTCCTTGAGCTCCAACTCTTAAGTAGTTTGGTTTAAAAGGCCTTTTTCTCCAGACTGCTTTAGTGTTAATACTTGGAGACAGAGTAATCTGCCTCCATAGCCAGGACGTTCGTTGGGAGCATATTTTGTTTCCAAAAATGGATGAGATATTAGGAACGACCAAGAGGGTGAAAATATCAACCCAAGTCTACGCCTTTTTAGTCTTGAGTCTACATTGTTTTTATTTCCTTTTGTTACTTGTTTGACAAATATAAAAATTCCAAAAAGAATTATTGTTTTGCTCTCTGTTCTGTTACTATTTTTACTATTTTTTTCCTAACTGTTGCTTGTGATCCCTTTATTTTCTATTCATTCTCCCAATTCCCACATTTTCCAATTTTCTTCAGGAAAATTCGATAAAACGTAAGGGAAAAACCCAGCTCTTAGTCACTCAAATTCTTTGACTCTATTCAATCAACTTGTGACAATTACTTATTGGCTAACCTTGGTTTGAGAGCAAATTGGCTCCTTGAAGCAAATTACTCTTTACTTTCTGTTTGCTCCTAGTTATTTTCTTTTCTTATTTACACTTCTTTCAAACGTCACTTTTACAATTGTTCCCTGAGGACGATAATCAGGGGTTCATAACAAACCCTATATTGCTTGATGCGTGCGCTTGCGCAACTTGGGTAGAGTTGCTCCTTATTTGATTAATTGCTCCTCGTGGTAATTTTTGCTCCTTATACGCTTTCACTCCTATATTATCCCAAACCACCTCTCAGCCCTATAAGCAGGTAGGGGGGTGTGCATGGGTCAGGTCGGGTCAAGTTTTTGTGCCGACTCGACCCAACTTAGTTTTTATAGGTCAGGTATTTTGACCTGATCTGCTGTAATTTGATCCAAGTCAGGTCTGACTTGTTTTGGATTTTTTTGAACTAGTTCAGATCTGGGTCGGATCTGACCTGACTTAGTTTCTGAAGTGGGTCTGACTTAGTTTCTGAAGTGGGTCAAATCCGACCTGACCCGTTTTTAACTTGGTTTCAAAACATATTTTTAATAAGATTTTTTTATAGTTATTGATTTATTTTTTAAACTCATGTAATTTAATTATTTATTTTTTAAAAAAATATAAATCTTATAATAAATTTGATATTTGTTGAATAAATAAAGGAATGTAATTTGATATTTTTTCGTTGGAAAACTTTTTGTCGAAAAGCGACGAAATTTTTCTCTAATGAAATTTTTACATAAATAAATTTTCTATCAAAATTTTTGATGAAAATGATTTCCTCCATCAAATGTTTTAAATGAAAAAAGAATTCTGTCAAAAATTTTGACGGAATGTTTTTGTTCAAAATTTCGATGGGAATGTGTTCAGACGAAAATTTTGACAGTAATTGTTTTGAGGGAATTGTTTCATTCGAAACTTTCGACGAAATTTAAATTCTTTAAAGAATTTTGACAGAATATTGTTTCCGTCAAAAAAATTTATCGAAATATTTTGTCAAAATTTTTTACGAAAATTTTTGACAGAAATGTGTTTAGCTGAAAATTGCGACGAAATTTTTTTTTGTCAAAAAGTTTAACGAAAATGTTTTCGTTGAAAACTTTCGCCGAAATTTGAATTCTGTAAAGAATTTGGATGAAATTTTTTTCCGTCAAAAAATTTCAATGGAAATGTTTTTCGTCGAAATTTTTGATGAATATGTTTTTTTTTTTGTGAAATATTTTGGCGAAATTTAGATTATGTAAAAAAATTTGACAAAAAAATTTTTCCGTCAAATTTTTTTACAAAAATGTTTTTAGTCACAAATTTTGATGAAAGTATTTTTCGTAAAAAAATTGGACGTAATTGTTTTACGTTAAAACTTTTCTTTTAACATATTTGTGATTTTTTTTTTCACATAATGAGTGTGGGTCAAGTTTTGGGTCAATGGGTTTTTATTAAAACAAGTCAGGTCTAAAACTGACCCAAATAAAAGTGGGTCAGTATTTAAACCCAGTTCAAAAAAATAGATATTTATGAGTCAAGTCAAGGTCAGATCAAGAGCAGGGCAAGTGAACCAGTCTTTTTGCACACCCTTATAAGCAAGTATGTTGCAAGATAAGTTACCTTGAGTAATGTATACATGTTGTATTCTTTGGCCAGTAGGATTCATTATTTGCACATTACATGACATATATATATATATATATATATATATATATATATATATATATATATATTCTAATGCATACATGATTTTTATATTGTGTTATACCTAAAGTGAACCTAGGGGTGGATGAGCCCTCCAAGGGCCCCTAGTTTACTGAGATGATTATCTCACCCCGCGTTATGGGAATTACCATTTTAGGTATAGTAGCTGATGATGTTGAGACATCGCACAACAAGAGACCGGAGGAGAGATATTACCCAACATGAAAGTCATGACTTTGACTGCTATTTTTATATTACCCAACATTTTATTATTTTGAATTATATATGCCATGTTAGGTCTAGTCTAGTGATTTAGGAAAAGAGCTTCTGCGTTTAATTATTTAAACATGCTGCGCTTATTATCATATGTATGTTAATACACCGGATGCACACGGTGTGTTACAAATAGTGAACTTTATTTATAACCCAAGTATTTAAAAACTAATGACAACAACATGTAAAATGAAAAATAGTTTCACGCTTAAAAGTGAGCGATATATCTCAAGATTTTTGTAGTTTTTATTTTAAAAGTATTAAAAAATGGGTAAGAAACTAAGAATTGATAAGTATTATTGAGATTCTAGGAATCAAGTTTAGCGTTTGATATTTTATAAGGAAACCCAGTGTCATGTATTTTTAAGGTTTAGACAAAAAAAATAAAAATAAAAGGAAAGTTATTACTTATTATATGACTTGAATCAAAATAGATAAAAAATAATGAAAGAAAACAAACATGATCAAATCCTGAAATTAAAAGGTTATAATCAGTGTTTTAAAACCCGGCTCGGACCGGCCGGGTCGACCCGGGACTCGGTGGCCCGATAGGTTCCCCGATCCGAGCGAGTAGTTAGACCGGTTATGCAGTCAGCCCGGATTGGACCGGTTGACCCGGCCGAAACCCAGCGACCCGGTTGACTCGGGTTAAATCGGTTTTTCCTTTTTTTTTCTTTTGGTAAATTTTTTGTTGTTGATAAGAACTCTTGAATTAAATCATATTTATATTTTATGATGAATATGATTAAAAGTAAGGTGAAAATAATAAGGTATTTTATATTAGTGTAGTTCGTTTTTGTAATTTAGTTGCATCTTATAATGATCTCATGAAGTTAAGTGGTGATAAACACTGATGGTCTCATGATTTCATCTAAACGGTCTAGAGCTAGAAGCTTAGAAGTATATAATATTTGCTATCATTGAAAACCAATTTATTTTTTGAAGCTCATAGATAATTTTCTTATGTGAATTTTTATTAATATAAGTAATATTTTTATATTTTTAATATGTGAACAGTAAAACCGGTTGAACCAGTGACCCAGTACCTCAACCGGTTCGATGACCGGTCCAAGTTTTAAAACACTGGTTATAATTGCAGCTTCCCGACATTGTTGTTTGTGTAATTAATTCAGGTTGGTCAAATATGTGGTAAATGGTTTCTTAATTTGTTTGGCATGATGATGGTTATATATAAAGTTGTGGTATTAATTTCCATGCGCTAAGGATCCACCCAAATTTAATAGTTAGAATGATATATATATCTTTCTTAAATTATTCTTTTGATAGTGTTTAATATTTAATAAAATATATTTAAAATGTAAAGGATATTTAATATTGGTCGGGTTGCTTCATTTTTGTCACTAGCATTATTCTATATTGAAAATATTGTTAGTCATATTTGCCTTTTGCTCTTTGAAAATTATTCAAGTTCTCTGATATTGTTTTTAAAGAAAAATAATACTATTTATTTTGTGCTTATAAAGAATTTTTGGGAAAAAATATATATATAATGTTTTTTTATCTTAAAAACATAAAAACATAACATATTTTATGATATAATAATAATAATAATAATAATAATAATAATATGCTTAAAAATTAATAAAACTCAATATAACACATATTTTGCTTAAATTTATGTCTATAGAATCATCATTTTTGTTGAACATGAATGAGACCTTTTTCTTTATAAAATTGACTTTTTTTTCTCTATTGCTTTTCTTTTAAAGAGAATGGTGAATAGGACATATTATTAAAATGTAATAACTTCATTAGATCAAAATGTAATAACTTCTTTTAAATTAAAATGTAATAACTTCTTTTAAATTTTGTGCTTTTTTATTCTCTATTGATAATAAGAGGTGGAAACCAATTACAGTGGGGACTAAAGGTCCCAAGATTGCTCATTTGATGTTTGCTGACGATTTGATGCTGTTTGAGGAAGCTTTATTAGATCAAATCAACATTATATTAGAGTGTTTAGAGACGTTTAGCTCAATGTCTGGCCTTCAGGTAAGTATCCCCAAATCCAGTATTTTCTTCTCTAAGAATATGGATCCTATTATTGCAGATGATATCACAAAAGTGTGTGGTTTCAAGCAAACTCAAAACATAGGGCGCTACCTAGGGTCCATGATGATGCATGGTCGTGTGACTAAAGATCATTATGCAGACGTTGTTGAGAGAATCAGAAACAAGTTGGCTGGTTGGAGCAAGCAGATCTTATCATTTGCAGGTCACATAACACTCTCTAACTTGGTTATCTCATCTACTCCTATCTTCCAAATGCAAAATGTAACACCCCGTGTATACCCGGTTTGTTATCATGTCATCGTATTAAGCTACGCTTAATTAAAATTGCAGAATAACTTTTTCTTTTCAATTATGACGTTATTATCACTTACCAAGTTGATTACTTAATTCTCTTTCAAAATATCGCCTGTATGTATGTTGCAAAATAGACAGCTATCTACACTGAATAACCTCATTTCATAAATAAGTGAGTATCCAAGTCACGAATCTACAACACGTAGTCCAGACAATATCCTGATACATTAAAACAACTCGAATCCAAACAGCATATCAAGTCAACATGGCATGGACAATCCCCATGCTCACCAAATAAGGCAACAAAGCCCACAAAGTCTCAACTCAATAATCATCATAAAGACAATAAACATAAACAACATCCAATCATATCAACATAGCAGATAAACAATAGTCAACTCAGCTCTGGCCTCCTACCGCCCGAGGTCTCAACCTCCGAGTTACCTGAACCTGAAATATGTGCCCCAAACGTGAGGTGAGATCTCTAAACAGAAATCTCAGTAAGACAAGGGGTCCTCAAGGATCTTTCCACCCCAAGCTCACTTACATGTGCAATATAAGTTCTAAAAGAAGTTTAACAATATAAGTTCCAAAATTAGTGCTATGCAGCAGATATCGCATGTCATGTGTGTCAACTATTCTACTGGCCAGAGAAATGCAGGGTTTACATACGTCTATTACCTACAATCAATACAAGGAACACCGCTTGTACCTCACCCACAGCCTCACCATCTTGCATGTCACCACATACTCAGGCTTACCGTATAGGTGGAACAACACATGCATATCATAAAGCACTTGCACATAAAGCTCAACAGCATTTCAAATATCAAAGCATGAAAACACATCATGCATATAAACCATCCCCCCATGGGGTATGGTGGAACCAACAATGGCTAAACCGAGGACACGAAAGCTTACCTCTAAGCAATCAATCCAATCCAAGGTCCACACCTGCTCAAAGTCCACAAACAGCACAATCACAATCTGTTTGGACCAACAATCATATCAACAATCATATTCTAAAGCATATGACATAAAGACAACGCTTTCCTTTTACGTTACATGTCTTTAGGCTTCTAACAAAGCCTTAAGTCCTTAATCACTTGATTCTGACTTAGATTAATAATTACAGAAGTCCACATTAACCAATCATGGGTCCACAAACCCGCAATGTCGTTCTGTATGAACAGTACAACTACAATGTCGAAATACCCAGAATATCGGAATATATGTCGGGGCCATATCCGGATATCCCATATCCGGATATCCATATTCGGATATCACAAGACCCCACATCCGAATATCCATATCCGGATATTTCGCGACAGAATGCAATTTCTGCATTTCACGAGATATCACTCCAAAGGTTCAACTTTTAACCCATTAGAACGTCCAAGCATGCATTTTTATTCTCTTTTAGGTTCATATACAGGTTGGTTACTTGTTTAACTCATTAACATGCCAAGATATAACCTTTAAACAAGAAAAACTTATGATCAAGGTAGGGAACATACCCAAGGCTTCAAAATAGAAGCAAATGGTGCTCTTGGAGCTCTCTCACCAGCCTCAAGGTTCAGAGCACACAAGGACAAGAAAATGGCACACAAGCAAGGCCATTTCTTCACAAAGCTCACCACTTGGAGCTCCCACAACCAAGGATATGGTTCCTTCCTTACTTAGTTATGAAGTTAGCCCCAATAACTCACCAAACAGTGGCTGACCACTCAACAATGGCTACCAACCACACTCACAAATCTAATGCACACTCACACTAGTGGTATAGATGAAGAAACCAAGAGGAAAGGTGGCCTCTTGGCTCACAAGGTGGGGAAGAAGAAGGTGGTAGCACAAGGTAAGACACTCAGCAGCTGAACACTCACGTAGGGAGCCAATATGGCCTAGGGTTTTGTGCAAAGTGAGTATTTATAGTGGTTTAAGTCTTAAACACACAATATTAGCACTAATAGATACGCTTAGCATTTTAATCTCAAACTTAGAATTCTGGACCTACTCATTTTTCTAAGATTTTTCATATTTTTATTTTATTTTTCGCAACACATTTCCGGTACGCGCTTTTACATAGCCAGTATCAGTTCTGACACCAGTTCTCATTATTTTGACTTCAAAATTGAAATCTCAGTCCTATGTATTATTCTAGGAATATTCATGCACTTATTATAATTTTCCGGGATACTTCATCGGTACGCACTTATACCGTGAGGCAGAACCGGTATCTGCACTTTTCGTCAGAAAAGCGACTTTTCAGCTATCTTAATCACTTACTATAATTATTTAAGCCTTCTCATAATTATTAGGGTCAATTATGGAATTATCTCATTAATCTCATAATTAATTAATTAAATTCCTTAATTAACGGTGCGAGTTCTTACACAAAACAGTCTGCTTCCTGTAGCCATTTGCGAAGAAATAGAGAGATTGCAGAGAGATTTTATTTGGGGTGACACTAATGATCATAGGAGATCTCATCTTGTTGCCTGGGATCAATTATGCAAGCCAAGGAGTATGGGAGGGCTAGGGGTGATAAACCTCCGTGTCCAGAATATGGCATTTTTTCACAAACTTGCTTGGACAATGATCAATTCGCCTCAATCGTTTTGGGTTCGTGTAATAACAAGCAAATACAGTAGAGGTGTGGATTTACGGAGGGAAGTAACTCACAAATCCTATGATTCTTGCTTCTGGAAACAACTATGTAGTATTTGGCCATCGTTCCTTCAAGCCATGCAATGGGAGTTAGGTGATGGCAAGGACACACTATTCTGGAAACATAATTGGCTGGGATTAACAGATAATCTTGCTTCCTTGGCAACAAATACTCTTACAATGGACGACTTGAAGCTCCCAGTTAGCGTATTCGTGAACAATGATACTGGTCAATGGCATGTGTCCCACTTGCGTCAGTATCTCAATGATCAAGTGATTGCAAGGATCTCAGCAATGCTTCCTCCATGTACTTCAGATGGGAATGATCGTATTATTTGGAGAAACCATCAGGTGGGGTGTTCCCTGGTAAAAACTGCATATCGTTCCCTGCTAAACTTTCCTTCCAAGAATATAAAAAACTCTTGGACATGCACGTGGAAATGGAATGGACCTCCGAGAGTTAAAACTTGCATGTGGATTATTATGCATGGACGTCTACTTACCAAGGATTGATCAGCTAGATGGAGCGGTGACAGTAATCATTGCAAGAGTTGTCCAGGTGAGGTGGAAACAAATTTACATGTTTTGAGAGACTGCAAGCATGCTAGGGAAGTCTGGGACGTATTGGTTTCATCTAATCATAGAATAACATTCTACAACTTGGATCTCAGGGATTGGATTGAAAATAATATTAATAATTCCTGGAATCAAGGGAGTGTAGATGAATGGCGTGACTATTTTTTTGTTTCCTGCTGGTTTATATAGGGATGGAGTAACAAAAATGTTCATGACACCAATTTCAGGTATCCATCCCATGCTACTTATACAATTAGCATGTATATTGAGGAGCTGAGAAATTGTAGGGGCAGAAATTATGTGGCCACTACTAACAGCCATGTAATTCGACATAGTCGATGGGAACCACCAAGAGTTAATTCGGTGAAGATCAATGTGGATGGAGCTGTTTCAAGATCGAGCCAGATAGTTGCTTGTGGTGGATTGTTGAGAACAGATGACGGTTCATGGTTAGGAGGTTTTGAGTATCATATTGGTGCTTGTTCCCTAATCATGGCAGAACTTTGGGGTACTCTAATAGGACTGGAAATGGCATGGCGTATGGGTTTTAAGAAAGTGGAACTAGAAGGAGATGCAGCTGAAGTTTTCTCTATGCTTGCATATCGCAATGCAGCTTGTCAGTCGCGTATAGTGGCTAAGATACAAGCAATCATATCACAAGAATGGGAGCTGGCCTTTAATCTTATTCCAAGAGAGGCAAATGCCTGTGCGGATTGGTTAGCCAAGTCTGCTCTACACAAGGATACTGGACTTTGACACCATAGAATCATGCCTTCACAACTAGTTCAATTATTTGATCAAGACCTTCAGGGAATTATATCTAGTAGAGATATAGACCCTGGATAGTTGCTTTTTCTACTTTGTTTGTTTTAGTTTCTGTTTTGTCTTGGGGCTATGCCCCTTTATGTTATAAAAAAAAAAATGTAAGTTGTCGTAGAAAAGTATAAATTTCCTTTTTTTTTATTCATCAACTCTGTCATTTTCGGGCTTTTCTGAGAGTAGGTTCGAATTGTAACCTATTACAAGAGTATTGTCATATTTGAACATGGAAGAATGTAGAAGAATAATTAAAGTTTTACATTGCACGTTAGTATAACATATGTTTTTTCGTATTTAGTTTTTCAATTTTTGGACAACACGTTTGACCTTTTATTAGATGTAGTTTTTTTTTTTTGACAATTTTTATTAGATGTAGTTATTGCTTTGTTAGGAGTCGTTCCATCCTGCTTCAACAAAGACGAATAATTTAGGATGTCACACAGTCATTATTTTTATTAATAAAGATGGAGTATATATACTCGTTGAGTTTCGCCTAAATTAGGTGAGACTCTCCTAAGTGTTTCTAACAAATTGGATGAGATTAATTTGACCTAAATTAGGTGAAATTAAGTGTAATAAATTCGTAAATTGATTTAAAATAATTATATTTTCACAATTTATTATTAAAATAATAATATATCAAATTTTTTTTCCATATGAAGTATAGCCACGAGAAACTTTTGAAGAACAATGACTATTTTGTCACTGTTAGCAAAAAAATTTATCAGACTGACACGCAAACAGTAAATTTTGCCAAAATGCCACGTGACATATTTCGCTACACTGTGTAGCGAAATATGTGTGAAAATAATTCGCTACACAGTGTAGCGAAATATGCCACGTCAGAACCAAAAATGCCATGTGTCAAAAGTGCAGATACCGGTTCTGCCTCACGGTATAAGTGCGTACCGATGAAGTATCCCGGAAAATTATAATAAGTGCATGAATATTCCTAGAATAATACATAGGACTGAGATTTCAATTTTGAAGTCAAAATAATGAGAACTGATGTCAGAACTGATACTGGCTATGTAAAAGTGCGTACCGGAAATGTGTTGCGAAAAATAAAATAAAAATATGACAAATCTTAGAAAAATGAGTAGGTCCAGAATTCTAAGTTTGAGATTAAAATGCTAAGCGTATCTATTAGTGTAGCAAAATATGTGTGCAAATAATTCGCTACACAGTGTAGCGAAATATGCCATGTCAGAATGCTCAGAAGCAAAAATGTTATGTGTCAAAATTGGAGAAATTTGCTACACTATGTAGCAAATATCTCCAATTTTGAGTAGTGTAGCAAATTTCTCCAATTTTGACACATGACATTTTTGGTTCTGACGTGGCATATTTCGTTACACTGTGTAGCGAATTATTTGCACACATATTTCGCTACACAGTGTAGCGAAATATGTCACGTGATATTTTGACAAAATTTACTGTTAATGTGACAGTGTGATAAATTTTTTTACTAACAGTGACACTTTAGTCACTGTTCCAACTTTTGAGCTATTTATCGGATTGACCCTGTGAATTATGTATTGGGTCCAAAACCATTATATTTTTAATTCATTAAAAAAATTTAAATGATAATTATATTAACGTAAAAAAAAAATTTCTTTATTGGATGCCTTTTAAAGTATTTATAAATTATAAGCATTCTTGGAGAGGGACTGAACCTTTAGCCATCACTGTTCCCCCGCACTCCGGATTAGTCCCGTAGCCGATTCAAAGAGTCGAAGCTCGTGGGGATACCGGAGGGAGCCAACTCGTCTCAAAGAGATAATTAGAGTTAGGTAACTCCAAAAAAAAAGTATTTATAAGCAAATTCCTTAATTTTGGTGTCTTCAATGGTGAAAGTCCATTTGTAAATTAAATGAGAGCACAGGATCCCGTTGCAAGTGGCCACGCAGAGCCGTCATTTGAAACAAAATACGGCCCCACATTATATCCATTTGTTCACGCGCGCAGCACATCACATCTCTCGTACGGGCTACGCCAAAATTACAAAACCAACCCCAGCACGCCAGAATTACGCACAGCACAGCACAGCACAGCACATCCTATAAAACTACTACCTTAACTAAACTATGTTTTCGCCACCCAGAGGAACACGTGCACGCCAACACGCGCTTATAGCCCTCTCTCTCTCTCTCTCATCTAACATTTCCAAGCCCAGCCCATCCCATCCCCAGGAGGGTCTTCTCTTCTCTTTAGGGTTTTCGGAATCTCCGACGTTTTTCGATTTCATTTTTGAATTCGCTTAGATGGTTCAGCTGATGAAGAATTCTGGGAGCCTCGAAACGACGTCGTGCCGCGACAACAAGTCGTCGGTGAAGTTGGAGATCGCGGAGGACCCACTTGAAGAAGAACATGGCCCTCCCAACAAGCGCTCCAAACCTTCTTCCCTGCCTTTGCAAGAGGTTTGTGTTTGTGTGTGTTTGTCACTTTCTTGTTTTTTATTTTTGGGATTTTTGGGAAAATGGTTAGAATCGCTAGATCGTGTGTATAGTTTCTCAACGAGTGATCTTGTGTTGAAAGGATCATATTTATTGCGTGATCTTAATCTATTTTGGTGTTAATTGTTCTTGTAGTGGTTTTCAGTAACAATATACTAATCATTATAGTTGGCATTAATCAGTCATCTGCATTGGCTGACTTTAATTTCCGCAATTTAGTTTGGAGTTTCAAATTCCGAATTGTATTCATTACTAGTAATTATTATAGGAAGATTCATATGCTTGTGTTAAATATCTACTTATTAACATGTATTTATGTTACATATGATCATATCGCATACACTTAAATTTTGGGGGGGATAAAATAGGCGATCTCTGGTCTGGGAAAAAGATTAATAATCCTGATGCTATATGTTTTGATCATTGGCTCAGATATCCGTGCTTATCATACACTCTATTTCGATATTACTTAACAGTTTTTTAAATTTCAATATGTTGTAATTACTAATTAGACTCTCGCTGTTCTCGGCAATATGTAGGTCTTAGAACAAGCACTTTAATTGCTAGAACAGTCGAAAAATTCTTATATTAAATTCTTGCTAGGGGTTTCTGTTTTCATTGTAAGATTAAAGTTGAATATATTCACTGTTTTAACTTCTTATTCCCCTTGTGCATGGTCTTACCAATCATTTAGCAATGGAGTGCTTCAAATGATGCTTATCTCAGTCCTCCTTCAAACCTCAATATACTTGATGAGCCTAGCCCTTTGGGTTTGCGTCTGAGGAAGAGCCCTTCGCTGTTAGATTTGATTCAAATGAAACTTTCTCAAGGAAGTACATTTATTGCAAATGCACAAAATGAAAATTCAAGCTCTGGAGTGATAAAGGAAAGTAAAGGTGCTGCTGTATTAGGGACTGCTGACAAGCTTAAAGCTTCAAACTTCCCAGCTTCACTTCTAAGGATTGGTTCGTGGGAGGTATATTCGAGATACTGCATGTCACTAGAAAATGTTTTGTTGATGAATTTAGACTAGCTGAATGTTCTCTTTTTGGCAGTATAAATCAAGATACGAGGGTGACTTAGTGGCAAAGTGTTACTTTGCTAAACATAAGCTTGTTTGGGAAGTTCTTGAAGGTGGTCTAAAGAGTAAAATAGAAATTCAATGGTCAGATATCATGGCACTTAAGGCACATTGTCCTGAGAATGGTCCTAGCACAATGACTGTTGTGGTAAAATTCCCCTATCTGCCTCTCTATTTTAGCCACTTGCATAGTTCTTTACGATGCAAAGGCCTATACATGGATAGAGTCTGTGTATCATTGACCCATTGGTGAATTTGTGTGTTGCAGCTTGCTAGACAACCTCTTTTCTTCAGGGAGACTAATCCTCAGCCTAGAAAGCATACATTATGGCAGGCAACAGCAGATTTTACCAATGGACAGTCTAGCAAACATAGGTATATATTCTTTTAACTGTTTCCCCCTGATATGTGAATGCGGGCTTAGCTTTTATATACATTGGTAAGTTGGTAACTATTGAAAATTTTGATTGTTTCATTGATTTATCGTAAGTTGGGCAGTTGAATTATAGCATTTTACCAGCATTTAATATATCCATTCTAAAAGATTAAAGACCAATTACCAATGGGAAATCCGAGAAGGAAAATGTAAGAGCATGAGAGCTGATTGAGATAACCACGGAAGGGAGGTTAGGTGCCATTAGATATTGTATTTTATCGACTTTAGAGGAATCATTATGTATATTTCAAGTCATTTCTACTCAGTACTGTGGTTTAAATTAAATAAAAAGTTCTTTATTTTGGGGGGTGGGGCTATGTTTGATAGTTTTAAAATTCCCATTGAGGTATTATTGTGTTTAGGTCCTATTTTCAAGTCCTTGATGTTTGAAAGCTCCATCTTGTGGTTTTGTAGGTTGCATTTTTTGCAATGCCCACAAGGACTATTGACGAAACATTTTGAAAAGCTTATCCAGTGTGACATGCGTCTTAATTGCTTAAGCCAACAGCCAGAGATAATTTTGGATTCGCCACATTTTGATACACAACCTTCTGCTTTTGAGGACCCAGGCAATCCAAAAGACCATGATTTGCATCAAGTCAGCGGGAAAGGATCCTCCACATCTTGTTTTCAGGACATAGGATCACCTCAGGCATCCCTGTCATCATCAGTTAAGAGTGAACACAATGATCCTCCTGGCATGACTTTGGATAGTCTCTCCCGAGAAGCACCTTCCCCCAGTTCAGGTACTTATAAGAACTTGGCTCATGTTCCCTTCTGTTTCATCTATCAATGGAAAATCCCTCCTCCCTCTCCCCCAAAACAAAATAGACATTTAGAGAGAAAAGGAACACTATCATACATGTACTTTTCACATTGGTTTGTGCAATATCAAGGAACGTTTGTCTTTTGGGTTTCCATGTCTTATCTTTCCCTTGCGTTCCATTGGGATATGGTGTGGATTTCCTCAATAGACATTCTGTCTATGTACCTGGCTGTGTAATTAACTAAAATTGATTGCCTATTTCTTTAGTTTATTTATTACTCCTTGTTTTGCTTGTTAGATATGTGAAGCTTACTTCCATACGTGTTTGTCAGTCCTGTATTTTATGTGGTGTTTTTTCGGCCTGATTGTTTTCCTTTTCTGTCTTACACATACAAGTCATGGATTGTCGTTCAGTTGAAGGGAGTACAAGTTCTGAAACTGATTCCAAGGGCCCAAGAAATTTGGATCAGATAAAACTGCCTGGACTCCGGCCTTCTATGTCAATGAGCGATTTTATTGGCCAAATTGAACTTTGTCTGTCGGAGCAAATGACATCTGGGAATCCATCCTTCTCTAATGGAGGATCAGAGTACCAGGAGATCCTGGAGGACATTGCACAGCACCTGCTCAGTGACAATCAGGTTGCAGCAGCTTCCGATGAAAAGTCACTCATGTCAAGGGTCAATTCTCTCTGCTGTCTTCTGCAGAAGGACCCTGTAACAGTTCAGAATTCACTTTTTACAGAGGGTAGTACTGTTGAAGGACCTGACGATGGAAAAGATGTCAAGCCTGCTGAGGAGGACTCAAGGGATGCTTCTGCTGGCAAGCAAGCACAAGGCATGTCTAGGAAAGACTCCTTTAGTGATTTGCTTCTCCACCTTCCTCGAATTGCTTCTCTTCCAAAGTTCTTGTTTAACATATCCGAAGAGGATGGCGACAGTCAAGCCAGATAGATAGTCATTCTCTCATATTTGAAATTTCAAAGTGAGCAAGAATGGAGCTACCTAGCAAAGTCTAGCTGCATAGGCAATATGTTATGTTTTCGTAGACATGTGCAAGTTTAATTTCTACTTTGGGAACCACTGGGGTTTGGAAAAGTTGTTTTGATGAAGAATCCTGGTAGAGCCCGTGTAAAAGTTGGCACGTAGGTGTTTTAGCTCTGCCTTTGTTTTCTTTTTTCTTTTTTTCTTGCCTTCTGGGTCTCGTGGACGGTTGTTGTCTGCTTCTATGTAAATGGTGTTGCCTGATCAAATATTAGCTGCTTTGGATGGTCTCTGTGTCTTTCCTTGGAATAGAATTGAGCAAATTATTTGATGAAGATCATAAGCTTTAGCTGATACTGTCTGAGTGGCAGCCAGAGTCTATATATGTTAATCAAATAGTGAAATGAAAGAAGACGTAGGGGCAGGGCTATTCCAAAATCTAAAATGCATCAAGAGAAGTTGATTCACATACATATTCCTTCACTCAATAGGAAGACCGTTAGGGGACGTTTGGTCGAGGGAAAATTTTTATGAATAATAGGGAAATAAGAATAGTGGGAAAATGGTTGGAAAGTGAGTTTGGTAGGAAAATGTAAAAAAAGTTGTTTGGTTGAAAAAAATATTACCGGGGAAATTAGGTAACATTTATGAAGTCTATGTTTGGCTATAGGTAAAAAATAGATGGAAAAAAATGATGCTATTACGAAAATACCCCTGTTTTAATTTTTTTTTGAAACAAACATCCTACCCTTTACCATCAAAACAAGAAAAAATCTGTCTTTGGAGGGTATAATCGTCATTTGAGATATTGTCTATACAGTGCCTTTGCCAGTTTTCACAAAAAACCACCTCCAAGAATTCTTTATGAACAGTGTCAAACACCATCATTCCACTTGCATATTCAAAATGCAATGCAATTAGGATTGGTGGGGATTTACACTAAATCCATGGAACCAAACGAGTGCTTTACGGAATGCTTCTTTCGAATGCATAGGAAAGTTTGAAAAAGAACGCAACCAAACACCACCTCAAGGGTGCTTGGTAGAGGAGATAATTTTTTTTACCGAAAAAAAAAAGATTTACCAGAGTAGTGGGAAATTTTTTTTCTCGGATAAGTTACGAAAAGGTGTTTGGTAGGTCTAAAGTTTTTCTAGAATGTTGGGTTAATTATACTAACTCTCTGAGAAAATAAAAATATCATATATTAGATGAAATTTTCATTTGAGATTCTGTAGTTAAAATTGAAATGATGGGAAACAAAATTTTCGAGAATATTTTCAGTTTCGTCGTATCAAAAGTTGAAATTTTTTTTGTCTCATCCCACTTTTCTAAGATTTCTAAATCAATCTTCATTCCAAACACCCACTGTTAAAATATAAAGGGAATGGGAAAATGGTATACCTCACCCAACAGCAGCCTTTGTTTTGAGTCTTTTAATTTGGGTTGGTTTAACTTGGAGGTTGTAAAATATTAGGTCCTCATTGGGCGTAAACTTGAACCGTCTGTTCTTTAATGTACTATAGGCTAACCTAGTAGCGAAGAAGTTTACTTAACAAGTTGAACATTTTGTATTGATTAAAGGCGAAACTACCAAACGCTCGACCTTATGAATACTCAAGCATTTCCAAGGAGAAGCATTAAATTTTAATTTGGTATTTCCCCTAATGCAACAACAAGAAGATAAAAATCGTGATCAAAGTGAGAAAGAGGAGACAGAGGATGGAACATTACAGTTACACGTTTAGCGGGACTAATCTCATTGGTGGGACCAATGGATTGATTTTGCTAACACAGACAAGGTGCAATACCCTTATATTCTACATTTCTTAATAATAAAATTATTTATAATAAAATGAGAATGATATGACTTCAAAATATAATTTGTATATTATTTCGTATTTTTGTTAATTAAAAAGTAAATCTATATGAGGAAGGTTATACTTACAACCTTTTTTTTTTACAACCTCTTACAACCATATTTTAACACCGTTGATTTCCGCCAATCAACGGTTATCATTTATTGTGAATTAATAATTAATTAATAAATTTTATTTGCGAAAATCATAACCGTTGATTGGCGAAAATCAACGGTGTTAAGATATGATTGTAAGAGATTGTAAAAAAAAAAAAGATTGTAAGTATAACCTACCTCAATCTATATTATTTAATGAGATTCATATAAAATTATATTGACTAATTAAAAAAGCATAAATATCATTTTGGGTTCTTAACAAAAAATACGGAACTCATTTTAATCCTTTAGAATAAAAAGTATTTATATTAGTCCTTTTTTGAGGGACTAATGTGGGTTTTCTTTGAATTTCTGAAGGACAACGATTTCAAAAAACTAGAATTTTAGAGGGACCACAAGTTAACTTTTTTCTAAGGGATTAAAATAAGTTCCGTGTTTTTTGTTGAGGACTCAAAATGGTATTTACTCTTAAAAAAATGTTAAGCAATGAAATATTAAAGAATATATTATTAATATTATTTAATCAAATATATCAAGAAATACATTTCAGGTATTGTCAATTATTTAGATTTATTGGTCAAATTACTGAAACTAATTTACATGTTACATTTGCATTCAAATATGTTCAGCAGTATAATTTTTTTTCTTCACAAAAACATCAAATAGGATGACTGGTAGAAAGACTTCTGTACGTACATGACAGATGACTGGTAGCTTAATACAATAAGATATGCTTTTGTTAATGTGCATGCCATAAGTTATACCATACTAATGCAGTCAAAACTGCATGCTGACCATGTTCAACCAATCTTGCGAATAAATCTTTTGTATTACTGCTATATCAAAGATTTAGTATATCCTATTAATAAAAATATTATATGTCAACTAAATTTTTTTTTTTGTCAAATTTTTTTTCTCTCCTCTGACGTGTATTGCTCTCATTGATGAAATGCACTGAATCTAAATACAGTAGTAATACCAAAGATTTATTCCAACCCCGCATGCAAAACCTATGAAACACCTCTGCCACGCTGGCACTCCCGCACTGAACCCATGCAGGACTAGTCCCTCCTAAATTGGAGCGGGACGTGCATCATAAAAGCCCACCAGAAGCTGTTCTTTCTAAATTTCTTCCATCCTACTCTCTCTCTCTCTCTAAAACTCCCCTAATCTCTTTCTAAAAATTTTCTCTGACCTCTCTCTAGACTTCATTTGAGTTTCTTTCTTTACATGTAAGTATTTTTTTTTTTTTGGTAGGCACATGTAAGTATTTAACTTATTTAATTAATGTAATATTTTTAATGTTATTTTAGAATATTTAAAATTGTAGATGTTAAACATACATCTAGGTAGGGATGTAAATGGGTCAGGCTGGCCCAGCCCAGCCTACGGCCCGACCTACATTGAGCCCGACCTTTCAGAAAAGTAGAGTAGGCTTAGGCTTATAAAAAAGCTTTTTTAACAAATAGGCTATAGGTCAATTTTGTCAAGCCCGGCCTACAGCCTTGTAGGCTGGCCTATTTAATTTATTAAATTAAAATAATAAAATAATATTTATTTTATGTGGCAAAGACACAAAGTACCAAATACCAATATCTCTTACTTTTTGTGCTGTTTTATTTTATGAAAGGAAAACTTGTCTAATGTCTCCAAATTTTACATGTTGTTGTAGCTTAATACCATGGAGCAATGGGTACCTTGCTGGATTATGATGTTATTGATGAAGATCTTTCAATAATACTCTTCTTTTCCTTGTCTTAATGGTGATTTAAAGATTTTTAGATGAATGACATTCTCTTGTAGACTTTATTTCAGCATTCAGTAATTGTATTTTTCTTATTTTTCCCATTTCTTTGACTCTATTCCTCTATGATATACATTCTAGAGCTGAGGTATTATGTTGACTCTTTCTTGTTTGTCATTTTTTTCTTATGAGAAGTACTAGTGCATGCATGAATGAAACTTTCTTTGCTCTATACAATTATTTTTATTTTTTTTGCTTAGTATATATAGTGGGAGGCCTACAAGGCCTGTAGGCCATGTCAGGCTTTCTTATTTTTGAAAATGGGCCGATCTTGGCCTACAAATAAAGCCTTTAATAGGCCAGTAGGTCAGATAGGCTGAATTTTTTTTGACGTAGGCTTGGGCCAGGATGGCCAAAGCCCAGCCCAGCCCAGCCCATTTACACCCCTACATCTAGGTAGTGTAAATTATGTATCAAACATTAGGATAGCCCTTTTTTTTAATAGCTGTAGGTATGTAATTTATTTAATTATTATAATATTTTTAATATATTATTTTAGAATTTTTAGGATTGTATATGCGATACACACACTTAGGTAATGTAATGTATGCTTCGAGAAAATTATGCTAGAAGCGCATTTTGTACCACGTGACATTATTTAGTGGTGTAAGTTATTATAGGGAATTATTTAGTCATTGCTAAGTTAAAAATTTAGATGCTATTATAATTAATTTAAATTTAAATTTAAAATATGTACAAACCATAATTTAAAACTAAGTAATGAATATTGAAATTAAAAATATTGTAATTACGGTTTTGTACATTTAGATTAGCTACATGGTTGTTGAGGGCGCGTTCGGCCACATTGAGCCTGGTCTTAGACTGTGGGGCGTGCTTAATACTGATGTGCAGCGGACACATTTCTTAGGCTGTTTGGAATGATGGACATTCTAGGATATTGAAGGTGAGACAAGTCTCACAGGGACTACTAGGGGACATCCATGACCCAGATCATATCCCTATGGATATGCATGCATGAGACGATTACTATAACAATCCTAGCTTGTAAATTATAAATTTAAGAATTTATTAAGATATAATAATATTTAATGGAGAATTAATTATAAGAGAAGTCTAATTAGATGAATTAAAGTCACCTTGTGAAAATGAGTTAAAAATGACAATTAAGAAGTAAAAATGCAGGTAAGCAAAGTTATCCAAAAGTTAAAAGTAAAATGGTAAATATTATCGTAAAAATATTATAAATCAAGGTGTCCAGTTAGAAATAGAGTTAAGTGAGCGGGATAAATAACTTTATACCCACTTGCTTAGTACAACTCACTTAAAGTACAAAATCAATCTCATTTCCCCTTATCTTCTCTATTCCCGTCGGATTGCCCTCTTCAAGCAAATGAGAGTTTTCCATTTTCTTTAACCGTTGTGTTGCTCCTACACTTATAGGAACAAGTAAGATCACTCCCAACCTTTATCTCCACTTCATTTCCTTTGTTCCTTCCCATTTGTGTTGTTGTTTTGAGAAAGAGAAACCCCTTTGTGAGTAGTGTACACCTCGTTATCGGACCGATGTGTTATCATCAATTATGATATTAAGCGCAGTCATAATTATAACAATTATTTGAAATTACGGGAAAACTTTGTCTTTTTAATATTGCTTGCACTTTTAAAATAATTGTATCAGACAATATACTAATTGTGATCACAACTCAAAACTTATAGCGAAATTATGAATACAATAGCTTAATACCATACAACTTACATTTGAAGGTTTCTACGTGGTTCCTATAAACCAACAAAGCTTAAAACTCATTTTATCCATGTTTAACACTAAATGCCTTCACCTTTTTATTTACTCTAAGAATTTTATACCTCCTAAATGATTCTCATCCCTTAATATTTTATATATTTCTTTGTTAGCTTCGTGTGGGTTCAAACCATGCTCAATTTGGAGCACCGTAGCTCAAGTTAAGAATTTTTCAAGCAAAAGGATGTTGATTCCGCGAGGGCCCTCGCTGATAGCGCCAAAAAATAGTGGAACGACGCTAGTAACGCCAACTTGGTGCCAACAACGCCAGGGATACGATTTCCCACCGTTTGGTGGCGCTAATAGCGCTAACTTAGCGCCAAAAGCGCCACAGGTTTGGAGACAGGCACCAAAATAGAGAAATTTAACCTATTTTGGTATTTCACTCATAACATGAGTTATACTAATCTAGTTTACACAATTTTGGTCTCGTTGGAAAGCTAAAAGAAAGATCTATAACTTCCAAGAACGCCAAGGGGCCCAATTCTATCAAATGAGATATGAAAATTGGGCAGCACTCTGTTTATATTTTCAACAATTGCCAATTTTCCAATCATTTACCTAATCAATTATCATTCAATATTCACTTGACTATTTCACATCTCAATGCATTTAATAGGTCTTTGACCCTTCCATCAATTGTACACCTCCATAAAATATTTTTTACAATAACTAATTCTTAAACATAATCCAAGTGGCATGGACATCCCCATGCTCACCCATATCCAAAATGATAAAAAGAGGCATATACAATTGGAATCCAAAATACAACTAATAATCAAGAGACTTGGGATTACATATGAACAACAAAAGCATGGTAAATACATGCAATATCATGTTCATATACTAAGTCCTCTACACAATGAATGTCAACATATACATATACAAATCTTCCAAAATGACATATGAATCTCATGCATCAAAATCTATGTCCACCACTAGGTGGGCTTCTTGGCCGAAGCTCCAATGTCTGAAATGGTGCCCCAAAAAAGGGTAAGATATACATATATATCTCAGTAAACCAATGGCACCGGAGGGTCATTCCGCCCAATGACTAACTCAATGTGCATGCAATGATACATACATGAACAGTATAACATACAAAATCATATCACAACCGGTCACAATCCAAGAACATCCACTAAAGGATTCATTCAAGGACCCCATCAAACTTCTCCCGGAACGCTTCTTGGCGCCTCTCCCATGGTAAAGAGACTCTATGGCAAACCCAACTTAAACTCCTAAGGAGACCTATCCAGCGGAAGTCCCACGTTTGGAGCTCCCTAGTGCCGCTCCCAGAGACGACTCTACGGCAAAACCCGACCAGAACTCCCCAAAGGAGCATAAACCGGCGGAAGTCCAAACCAACACATCTACTGGCAAGAGATGACAATTACAATAACACACAACATGCCACATGCATGTATATCAACATGTCAATAATGCATGAACATACTATTACACATATTATCAAAGAGTACACATCCAACCATCACCCTCAACTTGGGCATGGTGGAACACACAAGGGGATTAACCCTAATTCCAAGAGTTTACATCAACTCCACAAGCAATGCTCTTCAACGTAAGCTCCAAGCTTAATCCACTTCTATTGAGTCCGTGAGAGGTAACCTATATTGATCAACAACCTTGATCATTAATAATCAGATACAACCACACAATTACACAACATAGGCAACAATTCTCACAAACTAACCCAATTTCCCTTAAAATGTGCCTACATGGTAAATGGGTGCATGGTCCATATACAAGGGATTTCCAATGGTTTTCTTTAAGTTTTCACCTCTATTTAACATCCTCATTGATACCCCCAACAACCAACAATCAATTTTATCAACCTCATTTATGACTTCCAACTACAATTCCATCATAAAATTTCACGAAGTTACCAATTCTTTTCACCATAAATTTTATTGGCTCAATCATCATTATTTACCATCACAAGAAATAAATTATAAAGGAGCAACATTATTAAAGATTCCTAACCACCATAACTCATCAACACATCACCAAACATAAACCCATTTTTCAATCTCCATGAAAACTCAATGAAAGTTGGAATACTTACCACCAATAGCATCCTAAGGCTCCAAGGGTTGTTAATCAAGTGTTCAACCAATCCAAAGCACCACCAGTGGCTCTCCCAATTCCCAAAATCGTCCTCCCCCACACAAAAAGATCTCTTCACTCAATCAATTTCAAGGGAAAACTACAACTAGAAAGTTGTTCAATAGATGATTTGGAGTGGTTTTGATGTTCAAGGTTTTGTGATTTGAGGAGTGGAAGTGGGTGAAATCAAGCAACCAAAAGCTTTCCTTACGCTTCCATGGAAGAGCTCCACGATGAAGGAGAGAAAAAGGAGACAGTGTGTGCAGATTTTTGTGACACAATACTCTTTCACATGTGCTTAATTGACTTACTTAAGTGGGAGTGTGTCCCACTTGTCATTTAACTCACTTAAAACATCCATTTTAATTCACTAATTTCACAATCTATAATTTTTATCCAAACTCCACATGTTTTTATTTTCTAAAATATTAATTCCATTTTCACACTTACCGGTTCAATTGTACTACCGTATTTTATCCGGTAAAAATCACTATTCATCAAAATTTCTTAGATTATACATATGAACTCCAAATTTCGTACTGAATCCATTTTCAGTATTATTTTCCTCAAATTAAGCTCCGATTTATCATTTCACTGTCCAGGGTTACTGAACGAGCTGTCGAACTCGCGTAAATTAAAAATTATTTTTATTTAGGGTTCAAAATTTTTGCAGTAAAGTGGAAACCCTAAGTCGTCTCTCAAGGAAATTGTTTTGGTAAAAATCGATTATGAAAATAGAAAATAAAAAGGGGTTTTTGGATTTTGGTTGAATAATTAATTGACAGAATATAAAAATTTGGATTAAAAATTCGTAATTAAAAATTTACCAACCTAAGGTTAGGGTTCCTAGGATGTCCTTCATTGGATAAAAATTACCAAATTCGCGATTAATCTCAATTGAATCAGAATCCTTATTTTCAATTGAGAACAATCTGATCATCAAATTTGATGATCATTCTTTTTCCATAATCGCAATCGCGAACCTCAGATCGAATATCCACAATCGCACGATGTCGATTTGAGTTAGGGAAAAAAAACGAATCTGGTCAGAGAATGATCGCAAATCATCTAGACAGATCCATGGAATCCCTTCCCCTTAGGTTGATTAAAGGGGTTTTAGCCTAGCATGGCTAGGATAAACATGATTAAAAATTAAAATAAAATAAAAAGAAGAAGAAAAAGATGAAGAACGCTTCAGAGAAAATGCTTTGATCCTCAAATTCGAAAATTTCCGAATGAATAAAAGTTTCCTACTTTGTCGTCATATACTCCTACCCAAATCGAGTTAAGGCTCAACTCAGATCGGCCCATCTGTCTATAATACGAAATAAAATAAAATAAAACTAAAACTTGGCTTTGGGCCACTTAAGTAATTGGGTTTTAATTTAAATTACAAGTTCAATAATAAAATAAAACTTCAGCAAAACGCGTCCAACTTGGCGTCAGAAATCGACCAGATTCCAGTCCGAATTGGGCTTCAAGCTCTTCATAAGAATTGTAGCTCTCTGCGTTATCTGAAAAAACCAACAAGAAAGGAGTCAATCCGACAACTGTGGACCGAGATATGGCCAAAATACAAAAGTAAAGTAAAGTTGAAAAATTCTGATGAAAATAAATTAAACCCAATCAAAAACAAAAAATCTAAATTAACTCTAAAAATCATTATTTTATTCAAATAAATCCTAAAAACACTAATCAAGAGTAACAAATAAGTGTAATAAAATATGAGTTATCAGTTACACAGTTGGCAATTTACCATTTTGCCCCTGATGGGTATTTTGACCCAAAATCTCAGGATTTTCACTAATTAAACCCTCTAACCCTCAATTTAGCATTTAATGTCATAAATAAATATGCGAGGTGTTATAAGTAGCTAGCTATTTTCGGACTTGAGCTTGAGGGAGGAGTCTTTCTTGGCTAGGAAGCTTGGTTGTCTTCTATTTGGTGAATTTGGAGCTCCCAAGGTAATTACCCCAACTTCCCTCATGTGTTGTTTTGAAGAATATCATGAGCTAGGGTTATGTAAATTTGGGTTTTTATAAATGGAATATTAAAGTGTATGCCCATAAGTATAAATGCATACTAGGATGTTAGAAGAGTTGAACCAAAGGTTTCTAAGCCTACATTGTTGAAGTTTTAATGATTACAAAGCACCAACAAGCTCAACATGGATGTAAAACTTAGAAGATAGTGTGACAAGACTCAAATGACTCTAGAAGACCAAGGTAACATGCAAAAAATAAGGAAGTGATTCAATTATGTAAAGTCAATTCAAAGTCAAAGTATTCAAGTGAAGAAAAGACCTAGAAGACTTAAAGGATGAAGACACTTGAAGATATTTGAAGAATTGTATTCTGCTTATGTGTCATATATTTTTAGAGTCTTTGAATGTATGAAGTTGAGTTTATTGAGCCAATATCTCTCTAGATTGCATTTAGTAATATAAACTCATGCATACAAGTCTCACACACATGGACAACTGTTAGATTGATGTTAAGAACATGCATTCATGTGTAAGAAGTGTTAAAAGATCATTTAGAACCAAGTCAGAACAAATTCAGATGATTTTGTGGTTGCTGTCATGAAATATCCGAATATATGAATTGTGTATCCGGATATGATATATCTGGATATCTCTGCCTAGAGTATCTGGATACGGATTCGAATATATCCGGATATATCTCGGGGTCACGTAATAATTTTTTAAATCCAAATCAAATCTTTTTGTATCTTTTTAGATATCACACGGGTTATTATATATTCATGTTTTAGGGTTCTGAAACATAAGAGAGCATAATATTACATGCATTAGAGTTTGAATCGCTTATGAACATGATTTTTGCATAAACTTGAGTTCTAGAGAGAGAAAGCTATGTAACTTTTCTTCTTCCTCTATTTTCTGTTTTTACTTTTTGTTCTGAAATTGGGGAGTTTGTTTCTATTGTGGTTGTTCCATTGGAGTGATCCTAGGGTTTAGGTTAAGAGTGATCAAGAGGTTGGTCACGGTATTGTAAAATTCCAATTGTGTTAGTGCAAGGGGAGTGATCTTAAGGTTAGGTTGAGTGTGATTGAGTGAAGATCACTAGTCTTGTAAAATTCCTCTTGTAAAAAGGTTTCTTCAAGTACCGATTGAAAGCTTGATGATAGTGAAAAGATCTGCCTCAGTCTGGATGTAGCTTTCAGTTGTAGACCAGGATAAATTTCGGTGTTATTTTTTCTTCCATTACTCCTTTTCTTATTTACCACTGCATTACTCTTCTCTAAATTTATTTTTAGGGTTTGGGAATTTTTATTAAGTCTCTCTCTTGCATGTTTTCTAAAAGGGATTTTAGGTTTTAAATGTTCTCTAAATTACTCTTTTTATTAAGTTTCTCTCTCGTAGATATTCTAGATCTTTTGAAGATGGCCGACATGATGGTGAATCCCGCCATTACCCCGACAGAGATTTGTGACTTCATCGATCATTGTAAAAATTTGATTAGGGAAATGAAACAATTTGTCAGTGGGGGCATGTGAAGCAATGTATTAATATGAACACTTGTATTTTGTTAGGGAACGTTTGTATTTTGTTATGGAATGCTCATACTATGCTTTAGTTCTCAACAAAGATGTTTTGCTTGTGATCCTATATTTATAAGACCTAGTACTTTCGAACGTGACGTTCTGAGAAATGGTCTTGAAATGAATAATGATACTCACAACAATGCAACACTCAAGCATCAACAATTCTCCGACAAACTCAAATAGGAAATAATAATACCATAAATAAACATTCATCATGTTTTTATTCCATAAAAAAAAAACACCAATTTTTTGTTTGTTTGTGATTTTCATGGTATTAGTTCATTGTCAAATAAAAAGTGGTTTATAGTGACAAATGTGTCTAGGTGTAAAAAATTTTGAATAGTTATTTTCCCTTGGAATGTTTGAATCCATCAATCTTACATCTCAAAACTCTTGAAAACTAAGCTCTAAGACATAGAATCCAAAGAAACGTGTGATGCAAAGAATTTGAGCCATGATGTGGATGAATTGAAAAGAAGATTATATGAAATAAGGGAAAGAAAAACAAGAATGGAGGACATATTGAAGCAGTTGAAGAAGGCACATGATTTAAAAGGACCAGAGTTAAAAGTTCGTGGAGCAGCAAGATCCTTCACCACTCCATATCTCACCACCTATTTTCACTAATCAAACTTATAATACTTCATTGTCCTATAATCATCAACTCTTTCCAATATACCCTATGCAGCTATGACGCCTCATATTGCGTCATTCACTCATCCATTCCATACAAATTATCCTCCTACACCCCTCAAAGCCGTCATAGCCCATATCCACTTTGGATCAGCCATCAACACTTTCCCAATCATCATTTGCCTAAGTTCAACTCTCAAAACCAAGGATGCTCTTCTTCAATGAAGAAACTACTATTTCTAAAGCTAGCAATTTCCAGGGTTGAATTGTTTGATTGTCTGCAAATTGCTCATCTGATTGAGAAAATCTTCGCAAGTCCTATGAAACCTATGCATCCAAAAGGGAATAATCTGAAGTGACTTATAGTTTTCACTCAGGAATAACTGGGCACTCCATTGAAAATTGCAAGGGTTTTGAGAAGGCAGTGAAAAGAATGATAGATCGCAGTCAATTATATATCCTTGAGGGAGGATCTATTACAATCAACAACCAAGAAGAAGAAACAATTGTCTTCCAACCAAAAAGAAGGGATCTTTGAGTGCTCGATGGTCTATCTTGTTAATTAGTGAGATTGGTATAATGTAATGGTTTTGTCATGTTGTCTCCTATAAAAGATTAAATTGGGAGAATATTGACCTAATGTTAACTTTCTTTGAAGCATGCATTCAATGAACTTGTGTGACAATTGTCTTGTCTTACATGTTGTTCTGATTTTCTGTTTTTTTTTGCCTCTCACTTTTATTCCTTAACTTTTCACATCTCACGTAAATCACCTTCAACCAAATTCAATCCTTTCAAAACTCAAACCCCCAAAAGGATTCCTAAATGCTCATTTGATTGATTCCTACGTTACAATGGACTTGAGTAGTCATGGATTTGATGAAAGAGTGCAAGTTATTAAGCTCGTAAAATATAAATATTGTTTCCAGAAACGAAGAAAGTCAAAAGGAAACTATCAGAGATTCATACACAAGCTCGAATTAATATCCTTTTTTAGGAAAGAAATTCACTAAGCCGAGGCATGACGATAAAAAAATGAAGAAGAAGAACCTCTCAGAGAAATACTTTATAGTTTGGAATACATTGGGGCAAACTGATTAATCTCAGTAACTTAAGATTAACTCATTTAAGTTTGACATACCCTAGGACAATTTCTTCGAATTTTGTAGCTAAAGTTTGGTGCAACCCATTTGGCTCGACCATTAAATACTTGGGGCAAATTCTCCCTCCTGTTTACACATGGATACTCTTAGTATTGATTTCAAGAGAGCATCATCCAAGAAGACATTTTTAAGCATAGTACAAACATATGGTCCAGTCTCTAAAGAGAATCTTCTCACTCCATAGAAGACAAAATCAAAAACAAAAACCCAAAAAGAGAATGAAAGATAAGCCTGAGGTTGAAAACCCGCAAGGGTGGCTTAAGCAAAAGTTCGGGCAAGAAAAAAAAGAAAGAAAGGGAAAGATAGGCCCGTTAGGTTGAAAACCCGCAAAGGCAACCTAAGTAAAATTTAGGACAAGTCAAAGGGACACAATTTGGAAAAAAGGAATTCACACCTGGATTTTTGGTAAGTTTCCATTTTGATGCCTCATTCACTCAAGGGAAATTCAACTAGTTCAAGAAAAGCAAATACTGGAGCAGTACCTTATGCTCATGAATTAAAGAAAATTAACATCTATAATGTCTACTTGTTCATAGGAATCTCTCAAATAAGAACAAAGGAATCTAGAATGGGGTAAACCTTTAACCTTACATTCCATTTGTACCATCCTCTACCAACTTTCATGTAAATACGAAGAGCTCAAGTTATCCAATCTTTTTCAACATTATTTGTGAAGTTCATGTAAATACCCACATTCTTCTTGAGAGCTCAAGTTATCCTATCCTTTTCAATCTTACTTGTTAAATCATCCATGTTAGTGTAATAATGTTTCAAACTAAGCGAACATAAGTACAATAGCATAACTTAACAATTTGGTGACAATCTCTCAAATTAACAATTTAGGCTAAAGGAACTTAATTAGTTTCAATTTTGGGAAGACTACAATTGACATTCTCAATCATTCCTCCTCATCAATAAGGTTTGACACTTGTGGTCAACATCTATAAATGAGTACATTCTCCATGCCCAAGAAGGCTCAATTCCGTCAAGATTTGAGAACAAATACTTATGATGGAAATAATCAAATATATCCATAACTGAAAGTTCTAATCAAACACTTGTGTGAGAATTGGATGACATGTCAACGAGTCTAAGATTGCATGAGTTTTCCTTTAAACATTTGTTGAAGGATTGGAGTTTTCAAAGAAAACAACACAGTCAAAACATTTTTCTTGCATTAGTAAATTTTCACACTAAGGCTGGCATGAAAGAAAAATGAGAAAAATCTCAAGATTTGCAAATTTTAAATGCTTTTGCATTATGTGACATGCATTTCATATTGCATCATCTGTGCATATTAAAAAATATAAAAAAAGAGATAAAAATCTCCAAGTTTGAAATTCAAAGCACTTCTGCATTAGGTAAAATGCATTCCATCTTGCATAATCTTTGCATCTCAACAAAAAGGAGAAAAAAATCGAAGTTCAAAAACTTTAAATGCTTCTGCATTAGGTGACATGCACGACATCTTGCATCATCTTTGCATGCTAAAAAAACAAAAAAATGGAAAAAAATCTCCAAACTTTAAAATTCGAGAGTGTTTGCATGACGTGACATGCATTGCATCTTGCACCATCTTCATATTTGATAAAAAAAACAGAAAGAAAAGTGACAAACACCATGGTTCTTTACTTTTTGGGTATTCAAGCCCATACTAGCCCAAGCCGAGATTCCTGTCCGGCACTCACTTATTTCTCATGTTCAAGATGGGTCCATTCCCTCGCACCTTTAATTTTCTGCCAAGATGGGTCCATTCCCCGCACCCTTAAATTTCTGCTCAAGACGGGTGAATGAATTCCCTCGTACCTTTAAATTTCTGCCAAGATGAGTCCATTCCCCCGCACCTTTAAATTTCTGTCAAGATGGGTCCATTCCCCAACACCTTTAAATTTTTGTCAAGACAGATCCATTCCCCTGCATCTTTAGATTTCTGCTCAAGACGGGTCCATTCCCCCGCACTTTTAAATTTTTGCCAAGATGAGTCCATTCCCCCACACCATTAAATTTCTGCCAAGACGGGTCCATTCCCCCGCACCTTTAAATTTCTTCCAAGACGGGTCCACTCTCCCGCATATTTAAATTTCTACCAAGACGGGTCCAAATAGCCCGCACAATTTATTTTTCAGCTCAATTTGGGTCCAAATAGCCCTCACCATCTATTTTTTAGTTCAATTCGGGTCCTCGGTCCCATGCCATAATTATTCAGGTCCTTTATCTCGCACTCATTCAAGTCGGGTTCCCTATCCCACAACTATTTATTTTAAGATTATTTTAGCCATGACAGCTTGATAATCTTATAGTATAATTTTGGTTTATTTTAGCTGTGACAGCTTGATAACTCGAAATTAAAAGTTTATCCCGCACATACTTATATTTTTCCATTTAAGCCAGGATCTCAATCTCGCATATGTTTACCTTTCAGGCCCTTGCGCCATCATCGTTTTACCTTTCGAGCCCCTGCGCTCGTCATTGCTTAATATCCACCACCTCATATGTTTCCCAGACAAAAATGAGAGTTCACGTCTCTACTTTTTTTTTTTTGATATAAAGGAAGATACAAACAAACAGAACTACAAGTTCACGTTTTCACTTATTCTTTACAGTTCTTTATATTCTTTAGTAAACAATAAGTAAAGAGTGGAAGCTGTAACCACTCAATTTTGTCATCACACACCAATAAAAAATAAAAAATAAAAAAGTATAATTTATTCATTAATTTTCCTTATTTTATCTAGTCTTTTAACCTTTTTTAATGTATGTATAGGTTCATGTTTAAAATAATAATATCCATTTAATTTTCTTTTTCTCTTCTTTAGCAAATTTTTAACATTTATCCAATCTTGTTAATACGTTATTATTTTTGTTTATTTTTTTCTTGGTTGTTAAAAATCATATTTTTTTTATCTTTATTTATTATTATTATTATTAGTATTAGTATTCCTATTCTTAATAAAAAAGAAAAGAAAAGCCTAAATTTATCATTAGAGGCCCTTGACTCTGAGACAATCATCGCTGAAACCGCCATCTCTGTAAACCGACTTTCCTCACTGCGCTTGTCAATCAATTTTTATTATCTTCATACAATCTCACATGAAATGTTCAGAAAATAGGGGAAATGATAAGAAAAGTAGGGGAGTCGTGTTTAGGAAGTAAAAGAAAAGATTAGAAAAGCAAAGGAGGTGATAGTTATTCTATAAAATCTGAGAGAGATTTCGAACGAAAGGAGGTTTTTTTGGTTTGGTTTTACAAAGAGAAAAAATCAGAGGAGTCATAAAGTAAAGAAAAAACACAACTGAAAGAGTTTGTCAAAAGAAAAGGAGAGGAATATAAGAGAAAGACCAGGAAAGTAAAAGAGAAGAGAGACACCATAAAACCACCACCGTCATAAAGGCCTCCCACTATAAGCATCTTTGCGCACCACCACCGTTTTCACCCACCTATTTTCGTTGATCATCATTTACCAATCACTGCTTGCAGTATGCTCATGTGATAACTTCCATCTTCATTCACTGTCATCACCACAAAATCTCATCATCATTGTGTTGTATCCATCCATTGGTATTGATGGGAAGTAAATTCGTTCCCATCTAAGCCCATTTTGATGGCAAAATACCATACGTTCCCTCATCTGATGAGCAACTTCAGCATGAAAATCACTTGTTTTACACATTTGTGACAAAAACACAGTGGGGGAACGGATGGTAACGTATTCCTTTAAAATATATTAAAAGGGGAACGGACTGAGACGCATTTAATGCACCTGCTCCATTCATTTAATGCTTCTGTACACTTTGCAGGTAATGTAGAGTTAAAGACTTCTAAAAAGCAAGGCGGTGCACCAACTGCGTAGCTGGAAACGTGAAGAGCAGGGAATCAAGAGTTCTCATTGGCTGAAAACAGAAGCAAAACATGGGAAGGCCTGCAAACAACGGCTAATCATCACCAAACCCTGTTCCATTCAGCAATTCACGCAAGCTTCACACTCTGCTGCCACTGTCCGATCCCCTCATTCAAGCAACTAGCTCCAAGAAAATTACAGCCTTGCCATTCCTCTTCCAGCTATAAATAGGACCTCCCTCACACAAAAACATCATTGAATCCTGCAGGGTTTGCAGTCCGAAAGGAAGAGATCACTTAGTAGTAGTTAGTAACTTAGTTTAATTTTCAGTTGTAATAATAGTTAAGCGACAACCCCTCTTCTCTTTTCTGTAAACAACCATCAAGACTCCTCACGAGCAATTACCCATCTTTCTCCATTTTCTGTTTCTTTTTGTAAACTGTCTTTTAAATTAATATAAGTGTTTTTCTCTTCGTTCCAATCGTTATCTCTTGACTGAATCTTGGGTCTATGTGATCTCAGTTGAGAATAATTATGTTTAAACTATCAGCCATGAGCTGAACTATATGTGGAACGGGTAAACTGTGAAACTCTTAAAGAACTGTTTTCAAAACTCTTGATCGAAGCTTTTTGTATTTCTTTTGCTGAGTAAGCTATATTCATTGTGCGCCAATGGAAATTGGGTACATACTGAGAAAAGAACTTTCATAAGGAAGGGATTTTAGACAGCTTAGCCATTGGGGGAAGGTAGATGAGGCAAAAACGCTACTGGTCACCTTGGGAATAAGGGGCCAACTCGTCCATTTTAATGTTTTGAACTAAGTACCTGTTGGAGTCAAGGGAGCCATAGGAATATGGAAACTTGTGAGCCATCTAGACCATGAGCTGAGGAATCAGAGTTGGCAGGCAAAGAAACTGGGACAAACCCAAAAGGTGCTAAGTCTTGAGCAGAGAAAAAAAAACCCTTTAAGAGTGAAGTAGTGAATCTGTTCCTTCTGTTAAACTGTTTTAACCACCACCCTGTTGTCTCTTGATTATAGTTATTTATGTTTTAGTAATTTTATTTTATTTTATTTAGTATTTATAAAAACTCCATTGATTGTTATCTCACCTTCTTCTAAACAGGAAGGATCACATACATAACGCAGCGAGCAACTGTTTGCCATCAGTTTGAACCTACTGTTCCTGAGGAACGTTGTCAAGACAGTATGGAACGTTTGACCAGACAGTTCATTTATTAACTTTTCTTCTCATTTTCACTCTTTATAAACAGTGATAAAACAATAATTAGCACTCTATCCTCGTGGGAACGATAATTTGGGCATTAATACTCCATTTATTACTTGATGCATGCACTTGCGCACTTGGGTTGGAACTGAGGGACAAATTTGTGTTCTGCAAGAACAGAAGAATGTCCCCTATCAGAACTTATATTTTTCCACCATCAGCAAACCACCCAACAGGTATACCTCTATAACGCCTCGTATTTCTAAAACATATAATTATATATTTAATGTGGATTGAAGGGGTAGGATTAGTGAAAATCCTGAAATTATGATCAAAATACAAAAGAAGGGTAAAATGGTAAATTGCCAAACATGTAACCCTAGGAAAGAAAAAGTGAGTAAAAGGTTTTAAATGAGAAAACTAACTCTGGAAATGAATTCAGAACGAAAAATTGAGTGGTTAGGAAAGTTTCTGGAAATTTGGTGAATAGTGTTTTTACCGGGTAAAAATATCGCGGTACAGTTACATCGTAAAGCGTGCCGAATGAATTTTGAGCTCTATATTTGGAGATAAGTTATAAATGGTACATAGCACTAGGAAATATAATTTCTGGTGAAAATTGATGGAAATTAGAGTGTTTGGGGAAGCGTGCCCACAGCGCGCATAACAACTTAAAACTATGATTTCTCCGAACGACCGGAAAACTCTGTATTCATCTGATCAAGGATAATTAAAGGACAATGGTTAATGTTAAAAATTGGAGTTTGTAAATAGTTTATGAATTTATGGACGTTTAGTGAAATAGGCGGGAGATTTGAATTAATTTAGATCGCGTGAGGTGGCAGTGGGACCCACCCCACTTAAGTGGACTTAAGCCACATGGGAAAACACAAAATTCAGCACCTTTCCTCTCTCCTCCTTCCTTCTCCACCCGCGACCTCTACCATTTTTGAGCAAGGTTTTGGTTTGAAATTTCATTCAACCAAAACACATGCAAATCTCACTCAAAACCAACAAAGTTTGTCATCAAAGTTTAAGTAAATGACATTCTAAACACAACCATGGTAGTTTTAAGGCTTGAAACCCACTAGTTTGAGAGAAATTCCCCATCTAAACCCGCGGCCAAGTGTGGAGTTTTGAAGTTCTTGGAGTTGATTAATCCTCCAATGCTTTGTTATGTTGTGGAGGAGTCCTAGGCCTTGCTTGTGGGTAAATTTCCACACTTTTAATTGGTTGATTTGGTACATTGATTTTTGAAGACCTAAAGCTAGTGTGTATAGATTGATATGGTTAGAGAGCTCAAATTGAAAATGTGTATTAGATAAAAGTGGCTTAGAATGATGTTTTATAGTGACAGAAACTATAAAAATTATTGAGAAAATATTTGAATAACTTAGGAAATTTTGAGTTGGAATTTCAACACTTTGTGAAATTGATATGTTGTATGATTGTGTAATTGAGTTGTGGAGTATTTGTATGAGTTGATTATAGGATTGTATGGTGTGTTGAAGTGTTAAAATGGATTGGAAACCTCTTGCTATATATAACACCTCATATTTCTAAACTATATAATTATATGTGATAATGTGGATAAAGGGGTAGGATTAGTGAAAATCCTGAAATTAGAGCCAAAACACGTAAAAAGGGCAAAAAAGTAATTTACCAAACACATAACTCTAGGCAAGAAAAATTGAGTAGAAGGTCTCAAATGGTAAAAATAATGCCGGAAATGGATTCAGAACGAAAAATCGAGTGGATAGGCAAGTGTCGAAAAATTTGATGAATAGTGATTTTACCGGTGTAAAATACTACAGTATAAATTGTACCGATAAGAGTGAAAATATGATCAGTATTTCTAGAAAGTAAAAATATGACGTGAACGAGAAAAATACGTAGGTTATGAATTTGTGGGTTAAAATGGATAATTTAAGAAAGTTAATTCGCGTGTGGGACCCACATAGGAGTTTTAAGTGACTAAGTGACCACTTGAACTCAAAAAGTCAGATTCTCTCTCTTCTCTTTCTTCTTCTCCCCGTCGTCCAAACCATGAGAATAAGGCATTTGAGCTTTTGAATTTCTAACTCATTTTCTAGACACTTTTGAGAGAAACTTCCAACTACGAAGTTGTTCCCCTTGAGATTGTGAGTGACTTTCATGTAGAGTGCACCTTGTGGGGAGCATTGTGGAGGGAGAAAATGCCATAAACCAGCCACAAAAATATTATCATTTTGGAGAATCTTTGGTGACTTTTGTGTTGATTCATTGGTTGGAGATCATTCCCTTGGACCATTGGAGGCTATTGGTGGTAAGTTTTCACATTCTCAATGAGTTTTTATGGAGATCATAAAATTGGTGAGGGTTTCATTATGTAAGTTGAATTGTTATAGTTAGGAGCATTAAATGGTATGTCTCCTTTGAAATTAAATGCTTAGAATGATAAATGATGATGATTGATGTAATAAAAATTATTGTGATTTGGAAATTTTAACTTATGCAATTTTGTGATGGGATTTCAATACTTTGTGTATTGGTGTGGAGGTAGGATTGAATAATTGAATTATGGAGCATTGATATGAATTAATTATAGGATTAAAGGATTTGTATGAGTGTTAAATTGAATTGAAAGCCTTGGTGTATGCTTTTTTGAAGAATTCGAACCATAGAGGGAATTTATGAAAAAATGATGTGAAAAATATGGTTTAATCAATGGTTGATGCTTTAGTGCATAATTGGTGGATTAGTGAGTTAGATTGATGATTAAAATGGTTGAGCTAGTTGAAATGAATGTAAGATAACCATTAGGCCTATGTAATTAGGTTGGGTAGTATTCTTGTGTTTTGAATTTATGGTAATGCATGTGTTGATGATCTTGGTATTGGCCTATATAGGTTGCCTCTCACGGACGCAATAGAGGAGGATTAAACTTGGAGCGTACGTTGTGGAGCTTTGTTTCAGAGTTGAGGTAAATCATTGGAACTTGGGTTTTATTTCCTCGTGTGTTCCACCACACATAGTGGAAGGTTGTGGTTGGATTTTGTGCTTTTGACATTGTGTGAAATTGTATGTTCATGCATTGTTGCTTGAATTGTGTGATATATCTGTGATCTCTGGCCAATAGATGTGTGTGGTTTGGACTTCCGCTGGAGATATCCCTTTGGGGATTCCGGTCGGGTTTTGCCGTGGGGCCGACTCTGGAAGCAGCACCAGGATGATCCATATGTGGGACTTCCGCTGGATAGGGCTCATGAGGAGTTCCAATTGGGTTTTTCCATGGGGTCGTCTCATCCATGGGAGAGGCACCAAGAAGCTTCCCGGGAGTTATATGATGGGGTCCTTGAACGAAATCCTTGTATGGATGTTCTTGGATGTGAGCCCAGTTGGTTGTGATTTTCTATGTTATGCATTTTACATGATGTTTCTTGTTGCACATTGAGTGAGCCATGGGGTGGAGTGATCCTCTTGTACCCTTGGTTTACTGAGATATATTTGTATATCTCACCCCGTGTTTGGGGACATCATTTTAGGATATGGTGAGCACGGAGGACCATCGGGCAAGAGGCCCACTTAGTGGAGGAGTTGGATCATGATGTGCATATGGGGAGCATGGCATTTTGAAGGAGTTTATTTGATGCACATAGTATGACATTTAGCATTTTGGACTTAGATCATGAACATATTGCATGTTGAGATTTCCATGCTTTTGTGGTGTTCATGACTAGATTCTAAGTCTATGTAGTTGATGTATATTTTATGCCTATTGTTTACTTGAACTTTTGGTGAGCATGAGACTTGTCCATGGCCACACATTATGTTTTGAGGCATTTGGTGACTTAGAGTTGTAAATAGACCATTTGATGTTTAAAATGGCTATAGTATTGGGAATCATTGTAATTGACATATTGGATAATGATTATGCATGATGGAAGGGTCTATAGCCTACATTAGTAATGGTACATGGGTTATATTAAGTATTAAAGTGTTAGGAATGAAATTATGGATTCCTTGTGAACTGAAAAAGCTGTCAAAACTGGTATTTCACAGTAGGGAATCGATTCCCTGCTGTTGGGAATTGATTCCCTGAAACAGAGCACGTGATTTTCAGCCACTGTGAAGGCTGGGAATCGATTCCTAAGGATGGGAATCGATTCCTAAAAATAGGGGAGCAAAAATTAATCTTATGTCTGTTACTGTAGCTGCTGGGAATCGATTCCTGGCTGTTGGGAATCGATTCCCACTGTGCAATTTTCAAAAATAAGTCATTTTATAACGTAGAGTTAATGGTATTACTTGGAGGGGTTATAATAAATAAGTTTTATGCTTCCGCGAGTTTTCCATTTACAATTACGTGTTGTTTTTAATTGATTATGAAAACGGTTAATGTTTAAAGGAAAGAATGTAATAAAAGAAAAAGTTTACCCGTAATTAAATTAACTTAATTACTATGATTGTAACTGCGCTTAATACCATATGTAATGATAACATTACCGGTACGTAACGGGCTGTTGCAGCATGCCCCTAGAATTCGACCAATGAGAGGAAATAAGGATGGATGATGTAACAATTGTGTAATTGATATTGTGTGAATATGAATGGTATTTAAATAGGTTGTGTGTTGAGTTGATGCATTGAATTGGAAGGAAAAGTATGAGGTGAGGTGTGTGTGTGGGTAATTCGGCCAAGAAAGGCAAAATTAGGGGAAAATGGTGCTATGATGGTATGGCATGGAATTAAGGACTTGAAACGGTGTTGTGAGAAGCGTAGGAAGCTATTAGAACCTTGAAATGAAATTAAGAAAATGGTTTGGTAATTTTAGGCCATATGGCTGAATCTATACGTGTGGGGGGGTGGACTTTGGTGCTTTGAAATATTGTTGGTTGCACTTGTATTGATGATCCTTGTGTGATCATTGTAGGTTGCTTCCCACGGATGTAAACTTGGAGCTTTGAGCTTGATGGGTTGCCTTTGGTCCTTGACCAAAGGATTTTGGTAATTTGTTATGAAAATATGTATGAATACATGAATAAGCATGCATATATTTTAGTTGATTGTAATTGGAGTGGAAATGACCTGTGTGTAGGCATTTCTTGTTGGACCAAGATTGGTGGCATAGTGTATTGGAACTACCAAGAGAGGGAGTTTTCACCAAGTAATCCCTTGGTACTGGGGTTAGACCCCGTGTGTGCTCCACCATGCCCGTTGGGGGTAGTGGTTGGACGTGTATTGTAAGAACTCGCATCGTTAATTTAGGAATTTAATTAATTAATTATGAGATTAATGAGATAATTTCATAATTAACCCTAATAATTATGAGAAGGCTTAAATAATTATGGCAAGTGATTAATAATGTTGAAAGTCGCTTTTCTGACGAAAAGTGCAGATACCGGTTCTGCTCCACGGTATAAATGCGTATCGATGAAGTATCCCGTAAAATTATGAAAAATATGTATATCTCACTACAATAATATATAGGACTAGCATACCAAGTTTTAGGTCAAAATAATGAGAACCGGTGTCAGAATTGATACTGGCTTCGTAAAAGCGCGTACCGGCAAAGTACTGCGAAAAATAAAATAAAAATATGAAAAATCCTAGAAAAATGGCTAGGTTCAGAATCCCAAGTTTGAGATTAAAATACTAAGCGTAGCTATTAATGCTAATACTGTGCGATTACATTTAAGTGGGCTATAAATACCTATTTGGCCCAAAACCCTAGGACATATTTGATTTCCTACGTGGGTTTTCTGATTGTCTTCAGCAGTCTTGAGCCTCCTCTTGCCACCTTCCCCTTCCCTTCCTCTTGTGAGCCAAAGATGCCACTTTTCTTCTTGTTCTCTTCACCAAAACACTTGTGTGAGTGATGGCTTGCCTTGGGAGTGAGTAGGAGACTTTATTCTGAGATTAATTTCATAGTTTGTGAGGCTTAGGGAGCTGTGTTTCTGAGTTTGGTTGGGTGAGGCCTTTGTCATGGCATTGTTGGCTTCAAGAAGCCACCTTTTGGCATAAAGGGCCAAGCTTGGGGATCAAACTCGTATCTTTGTAAAGTCAGAATCATAATGCTGTGTAGAGGACTCCTAGAGTGCCTCATTTTCTGAGTTTTGAGCATTTGAGGTATACCATGATCACCTCTTTGTTATTTTCATGATTTTAGCTTGTTTAATCCATTAAAAAGTGAAACTTGATTCATTTGAGTTAAAGACGGAGATTCTGAGTCTAAAACATGTTAATGGAAATCTGTTGATGGAGTTATTGGACTCCAGATCGAATTTGGATCATTAAAATGGGACTTACGCAGAGAATGCATGAATTTCTGCATTCTGTCTGATAAGTATTCAAATACTTTTCGTGTAGTATTCGAATACTTATCCTTTGGTAGTGGAATACTCTTTGGAGGAGTATTGAGATACTTTTCTGGGAAGAAAAGTATTCGGATACCGTTGAATAAGTATTCGAATACTGTGGTCTTTGTATTCGGATACCTGGTGGTATTGGGATACTAGGGGAAAATCATTTGGATACCTTGTGGTATTCGAATACTTAAGTGAAAGTATTCAGATACTTTCTGGAGACTTATAGTATTTGAATACTCATCGAGGAGTATTTGAATACCTCCTGCAGAATTTGCATGAAATGACTTAAAATAATTTGGAAAACCTTAATCACTTAATGGAACCTTGGGCCATGATTATTGATGATTAATTATTGTATAAACAGACTGTGATTGTTCTGTTTGGTGCCATTGAGCTTGTGTGGACTTGGCTTGGATAGTTAGCTTGCGAGGTAAGCTTTCGTGTCCTCGGTTTAGCCATTGTTGGTTCCACCATACCCCATGGGGGTCGGTTTATATGCATGATGTGTTTTCATGTATTGATTTTGAAATGCTGTTGAGCTGTTATGTGCAAGAGCTTATAATATGCATGTGTTGTTCCACCTAGACGGTAAGCATGTGTATATAGTAGACATGCCATAGGGTGATTTTGTGGGTGGGTGTAAGTAGTACTTGCACTGAGTGTAGGAAATAGACGTATGTAAGTCCCACATTTCTCTGGCCAGTAGAATAGATGACACACATGACATGATTATCCTGATGTATTGCACTGATTTTGGAACTTATATTATATTCCTGCTTTTGAACTTATATTGCACATGTAAGTGAGCTTGGGGTGGAGAAATCTTTGAGGACTCCTTGCCTTACTGAGATTTCTGTTTAGAGATCTCACCCCACGTTTGGGGCACATATTTCAGGTTCAGGTAACTCGGGGGTTGAGACCTCGGGCCGCAGGAGGCCGGAGCTGATGTGATATGCTTGTTGTTATACTGTTATGCTTGGATTCTGACATGCTTTATGTTATTATTATGATTTTGTTGTTGAGACTCTGTTGGGCTTTGTTGCCTTATTTGGTGAGCATGGGGGTTGTCCATGCCACATTGATTGACTATGTTTTATTTAGATTCGAGTTGTATTAATGTATCAGGATATTGTCCGGACTACGTGTTGTAGATCCGTGACTTAGATACTCACTTATTTATATTATGAGGTTATTCAGTGTAGATAGCTGTCTATTTGCAATTACATACAGACAATATTTTCAAAGTGATTAAGTGATCAACTTGGTAATGATTAATGACGTCATAATTGAAAAGTAAAAAGTTGTTCCGCATTTTTAATTAAGCGCTGCTTAATACGATGATATGATAACAAACCGGGTATACACAGGGTGTTACATTTTATGGTATCAGAGCACTTTCAAGGGAAAAGCCTGTATGTATTGCAATAACTTAGGATGTTTTGCTATGAGTCTGTCTTGTGTGTTTTCTCTACTGGGTTTTGCTCTGATGATGCATGTGTGAACACATTGCGTGGGCCTGATCAACTCATTCGTTGTGTAACTTGTGCAGAGTCATGGTAATGCCTAGGAGAAACTGAGAGACGAACGAGGATCAACCTGATCCTGTCCTGACTGCATTAGCAGAGATGCAGGACGCTAGACTAGTCGATCAGGAGGCCACTAGATTGGCCAACCAGGCTATGATGGATGTCATTAGAGAGACAAACAGGAAAGCTATTGAAGATGTATTAGAGGCGAATCGACTGGCGTATATGACCATTGTACGGGTCGTATTGGAGGAGATGAGGATTGGTTGTCATGACGGCCAACATCCTCCACTGCCACCACCTCCATCCCCACAGCAGTGTGGGAATGGAGTTAGAGAGATGTTAGTTGGGTATGAATCCTCACTGCTTAAGTGCATCCCGTGTGGAAAGACTCATACGGGTACCGCTGGCAAGGACATAAAGTATGTTTCAGATGTGGCAAGCCAGGTCACCTTATCAAGAGGCGCGCTGCCAAGGCGGAGCGAGCTGCAGGAATACAAAATATTTCAGTATATCGCATAAAAAGGATAGTTGGATCGACCTCTAAAGATTTTGATACTTGCATTCAGCAGGACAGTGATCTCGAGAAGATTCGTGTGAATCACGAGGCAAAGAAAGTCAAAGAATCTGAGGCTAAGGGAAACTGTGGTTCCACTTCATGTAGGCACAGGAAGTTTGGAGGCAAAGGTAAAGGGAAGCAGCTACAGGTCAAACAACTGTGCAACAAATTCAAGAGGTCTACTACTCTGACAGACAACTTTGCTCCACCTTTGATTATCCCAAAGTGTATAGGTTGCGAGAGGGAGAATTTGGGACGTTGTGCTTCGGGTGAGCTGATATGCTTCAAGTGTGGCAAAGAGGGCCACTACTCCAAAGACTGCTTTACACATGTTGTTGGTGCTGCTGTTGCTCATGTGACACCTTTCCAGATGATTCCTGCACCACCAGAGACTGACCGGGTCTATACGTCGGATAGTCAGTAGTCGGACAGAGTTCCAAACCTTGTTAGGTACTGTTTCCATTGGTGGAATCTTTGGTGATGTATTCTTTGACTCTGGGGCTACACATTCTTTCATTGCAACCCCGATTACTGTGGGGCTTGAGTTGCCAATTTCTGTGTCTTCTCTAGTGTTGCGGGTGACTACCGCCACCGGAGAAAAGTGTGATACCTCCGCTGTACATCGAGATGTCGTGTTTCAGTTGGATGGCCGTGAGTTTTTGGTGGATCTGATAGGATTACTGATGGCTAAATTAGAGATCATCCCTGGCATGAATTGGTTGTCCAAAAGTTATGTGTGTTAGATTGCGTGATTGCATAGCATGATGTATGAATTATGTTTATACATTGAATGTTGTATTGAACTGTTTGATAATATAACTTGAGGAACTAGGTTGATTGAGTGGGTTATTGGCCATTAGAGTATTGTGGACTATCCCTGGGGGGGATGTATCCGAAGAGGGTGCCTCTGAGGAGTTTGATTGGATGCTCAGTTGATGTGTGATTCATTGAGTGGTCCTTGTGTACGAGGTACACTGGAGACTGGTATGCCTACTAGTTCCTTGGCCGATAACCTATGCCATGGGTTTCCCTTTGGGGATTGGATCCCAAGGGTGTTGACTCTTGGAAGTCCTATGAGGGCACCGATTTGAGTTTGACTCATCGGGTGGTCCGGGTGTACGAGGTGCACAGATTAATCAATTTTAGTTTGCCTCATGGTATTATACTACATTAAGGGACTTGAAGTAGGAGTTTAAACTCTACTACCACCAAGTGGTGGGATGAGTAAAATAGACGAAGAGTGATATGCCAAGTTTGGCATGAAAGGTAAGATGCTTTATGCCATTACATGTTGTGATGGTGCCTTATTTTAAAAGTGTAAGAGAATATATCTTTTGCTGGTGAGTGAGGAACACTCTCTAGTCAGAAGCGTTGAGAATGTGAAATCCTCTTTAAGGATTTAAGTGTGTAACACTTGGACTTTGTGGCAAGGCCACGCGCGATCTGTCATATGCGAGGCAAGTGTATGTACAGTTAGTTTTATGGGTCGAGTGGTCTCCATGACTCTAGGTTAATATGTAAATTATTGATATGTTTCACATGAAGTTGGCATGTTAACACCATGGATATTGCTAAGCATGAAATAAGTACGATAAATTGTGGTAATGTATCAATATTATTCCACCTTTATTTAACTCTCGATTTTGCAGATGCCATGGAGATTGAGGTATATTGTTGCATAGATTAAGCACCACTAGGATTAGCCTAGTGGTGTGGGGTGTGTGTGTTAGGAGTGTGTGTAGTGTAGGGTGTTGTGTTCAATTCCTTGTAACCTCCAAAAAAAAGAATTGAAAATTTTGCAGGTGTACGCGAACTAAGGTACGCTACTATGTAAATTAGTATATTAATCAACATGTATTGATTGAAATGAACATGATTATGATTTCGTACTGTTAAAAGAATGTGATTTTATTTTGAGAGTAATGATTTATAGAAATTGTAAGTCGAGACTAGATTAGAGTCATGGAATAGGACCTAAACTCACCCAAGTTATTGTGAGGAGATGGAGTTATATTGTGACTCCTCCGGAAAGGGGCTGGGCTGTATGTTGATGCAGCTGGGCAAAGTGATTGCCTATGCTTGAGGCAGTTGAAGCCTTATAAGGGAACGACCCGACTCATGATTTGGAGTTGGCTGCTATTGTTAGGCATTACCTGTTTGGCATGAAGTTTGCCTTGTTCAGTGACCACAAGAGTTTGAAGTATTTGTTCGATCAGAAGAAGCTGAACATGAGACAGAGGAGATAGATGGAGTGTCTGAAGGACTACGACTTTGAGTTGAAGTACCATCCTAGCAAGGCCAATGTGGTAGCTGATGCTTTGAGTCGAAAATCCATGAGTCTATCCAGTTTGGCTATGGGTGATTATGATATTAGTGAGCAGTTTCGAGACCTGGCGGTGACCTCTTTGTTTGGGGGTGCACTTCTCGAAATAGAAACTGTGCAAGTTGAAAATGCGCTCATGGAAAAGATTAAAGAGGCGCAAGTGCAGAGAGAGTGCCTAGGTTATGTGATGAACCAGGACAGTGTGTCTTGGATTGAGAAAGGGATTGTGGTTCCTTAAGGTCCTGTGACTGAAGAGGTGACGACAGAGGCTCATAAGAGCCAGTCTAATGTCCACCCTGGTGCTACAAAGATGTACCAGGACTTGAAGAGGAATTACTGGTGGCCAGACATTAAGAAGGACATAGCTGTTTATGTGTCCAAGTGTTTAATTTGCCAGAAAGTGAAGATAGAACACCAGAGCCGTTTGGTAAACTTAAACCTCTTGAGATGTTGGAATGGAAATGAGAGAGCATTTCTATGGACTTCGTGGTGCGATTGCCGAAGACTCAGGTTGGTTGTGACTCTATCTAGGTCGTTGTGGACAGATTGACGAAGTCTGCCCACTTTCTTCCGGTAAAGGTGAGCTTCACTACTGAGCAGTTGGCCAGACTTTATGTTCGTGAGATCGTGAGGCTTCACGGGGTGCCTGAGAGTATCATCAATGATAGGGACCCGAAGTTCACATCTCGGTTCTGGGAGGCGCTGCAGGGAGCTTTTGGTACCCAGTTGAGATTGAGTACAACGTATCACCCTCAGACTGACGGACACACTGAGCGGACCATCTAGACATTGGAGGACATGTTGAGGGCTTTCACCTTGGAGCAGGGCTCAGCATGGGATAGCTACCTGCCATTGGTCGAGTTTTCGTATAACAACAGTTTCCATGCTAGCATGGGCATGGTGCCCTACGAGGCACTGTATGGTAAGAGGTGTCAGACTCCTACCTGTTGGTCTGAGGTTGCAGAGAAGGAGTTGTTTGGCTTGGACTTTGTCCAAGATACCACCCAGCAGATTCAGTTGATCAGAGAGAAGCTGAAGCAGACGCAAAATCGCCAGAAGAGCTACTATGATGTTAAGCATCGTCCACTAGAGTTTAGTGAGGGTGAGCATGTGTTTGTGAGACTGTCACCTTTCATGGGTGTTGGTCGGGCCCTCGGAGTGAGGAAGCTTAGCCCACGATTCATTGGACCATACCAAATCCTTGGTAGAGTAGGACCTGTTGCCTACCGGCTTGCCTTGCCTCCGAACTTGGCAAACATCCACGATGTGTTTCACGTGTCTCAGCTACAGAAGTACATCGCGGATCCTTCGCACGTGGTGCAACCGGATGATGTGGAAGTTCGAGAGAACTTGAAAACTCTCGTCGGACCACTCAAGATTCTCGATCGCGATGAGAAGAAGCTGAGGAGCAAGATCATTTCGATGGTCAAAGTGCAATGGACGGGAAGAACTCCTGAGAAGTGTACTTGGGAGCGAGAGGACGAGCTTCTCTGGCAGTACCCCGATTTTCGAGAAGGTATGTTTCTACTTTTGCAGACAAAGTTCTTAAAAGGTGGGGTGAATGTAACAACCTGCACCGTTAATTTAGAAATTTAATTAATTAATTATGAGATTAATGAGATAATTCTATAATTGACTCTAATAATCATGAGAAGGCTTAAATAATTATGATAAGTGATTAATAATGTTGAAAGTCGCTTTTCTGACGAAAAGTGCAGATACCGGTTTTGCTCCACGGTATAAATTCGCACCGATGAAGTATCCCGGAAAATTATGAAAAATATGTATATGTCACTAGAATAATATATAGGACTAGCATCCCAAGTTTCAGGTCAAAATAATGAGAACTTGTGTCAGAACTGATACTGGCTTCGTAAAAGCGCGTACTGGCAAAGTATAGCGAAAAATAAAATAAAAATATGACAAATCCTAGAAAAATGGCTAGGTTCATAATCACAATTTTGAGATTAAAAAACTAATCGTAGCTATTAATGCTAATATTGTTCGATTACACTTAAGTGGGCTATAAATACCCATTTGGCCTAAAATCCTAGGCCATATTTGATTTCCTCCGTGGGTTTTCTGATTCTCTTCAGCTGCCTTGAGCCTCCTCTTGCCACCTTCCCCTTCCCTTCTTCTTGGGAGCCAAAGGTACCACTTTTTTTCTTGTTCTCTTCACCAAAACACTTGTGCGAGTAAGGGCTTGCCTTGGGAGTGAGTAGGAGACTTTATTCTGAGATTAACTTTATAGTTTGTGAGGCTTAGGGAGCTGTGTTTCTGAGTTTGGTTGGGTGAGGCCTTTGTCATGGCATTGTTGGCTTCAAGAAGCCACCTTTTGGCATAAAGGGCCAAGCTTGGGGATCAAACTCGTATATTTGTAAAGTCACAATCATAGTGCTGTGTAGAGGACTTCTAGAGTGCCTCATTTTCTGAGTTTTGAGAATTTGAGGAATACCATGATCACCTCTTTGTTATTTTCATGATTTTAGCATGTTTAATCCATTAAAACATGTTAATGGACATCTGTTGATGGCGTTATTGGACTCCAGATCTAGTTTGGATCATTAAAATGGGACTTATGCAGAGAATGCACAAATTTCTGCATTTTGTCTGATAAGTATTCGAAACTTTTCGTGTAGTATTCGAATACTTATCCCTTGGTAGTCGAATACTCCTTGGAGGAGTATTGGGATACTTTTCTGGGAAGAAAAGTATTCTGATACCGTTGAATAAGTATTCGAATACTGAGTAGTATTTGAATACTGTGGTATTTGTATTCGGATACCTGGTGGTATAGGGATACTGGGGGAAAAGTATTCGGATACCTTGTGGTATTCGAATACTTAAGTGAAAGTATTCAGATACTTTTTGGAGACTTGGAGTATTCGAATACTCATCGAGAAGTATTCGAATACCTACTGCAGAATTTGCATGAAATGACTTAAAATGAGTTGGAAAGCCTTATTCACTTAATGGAACCTTGGGCAATGACTTAATTTGGGGCACATATTTCAGGTTCAGGTAACTCGGGGGTTTATACCTCGGGCGGCAGGAGGCCGGAGGTGATTTGATATGCTTGCTGTTATACTGTTATGCTTGGATGCTGACATGCTTTATGTTATTATTATGATTTTGTTGTTGAGACTCTGTTGGGCTTTGTTGCCTTATTTGGTGAGCATGGGGGTTGTCCATGCCACATTGATTGACTATGTTTTATTTAGATTCGAGTTGTATTAATGTATCAGGATATTGTTCGGACTACGTGTTGTAGATCTGTGACTTAGATACTCACTTATTTATATTATGAGGTTATTCAGTGTAGATAGCTGTCTATTTGCAATTACATATAGGCAATATTTTGAAAGTGATTAAGTGATCAACTTGGTAATGATTAATGACGTCATAATTGAAAAGTAAAAAGTTATTCCCCATTTTTAATTAAGCGCTGCTTAATATGATGATATGATAACAAACCGGGTATACACGGGGTGTTACAAGTATGTTGGTAGTATATTATAACCCGATCATGCATTTATGTATGTTTGGTGGTACATAGGATGTACCGTGTCTCTGGCCAGTAGATTGTTTCCTTCGGGCGTTACGGACTTCCACTGGATAGGTCTCCGTGACGGAGTTCCAGTTGACCGGGGTCATGGGGTGTCATCCGTTGAGGAGCACTCTAGGAAAGTCTCGAGTGTATATGGATGGAGGGTACCTTGGTTGATGTTCTGGGAACACTTCCTTAGATGAGAACCCATAGGTTATACGCCGAGGCCAATAGGCTGGATGTTGCATGGCTTTAGCATCGACCATTCCAACTTCATCGTATTTTTACTCCATATGCTTCCCTACTTCACTAAATTCATTGCTTTATCCCTTTTTGGATGTTGTGGTATATTATTGATTTGCATCTGAGTGAGCCATGGGATGAGTAATCTCTAGAACCTCTGGGTTACTGAGATATATATTCGTATATCTCATCCTGTTTTGGGGACTTTATTTCAGGTAGTAGCAGTGGGGCAGGAGCCGTGGGCAAGAGGCCCGTAGGATGAGCATTGGAGATTTATACATCTTTTTTGCATTTTGAGGCCATTTGGCCTAGGCTAGACTTAGGGCATGAACATTGTATGTTGATTTAGGATTATGCATATTGTCATCTTTGTTCATTCCATATTTTGTCTAAGTTTAGTTGATGATTTACCATGTATATTTTGAGGATTCATTATGTTGTAATTGGAGTTTTATTTGTATTATGTTTCATTGGAGGCTTGTAATTGTAATATTGGACCTTGTGTATTATTGAAGATGATGTATGATGAAAGGGATTTAGGTCTATTTCAGTTGATGCATTATGAGTATGTTTAAAGAATGCATGCAAATGGATCAAAGTGATTGAAATGTTTTAAGTTTCATAATTTAAGAAATGAATTTTAAAGTGAGCAAATAGATATAAATTGTGATGGGTTGAGAGAATACCAAGGCATTGCTAGTCCTCGAGTGCCACCCGTGTCTATTAGGTACCCTTGATGATAGATAACATACTTTTACAAAAGTGGGATATGTTGAAAAAACAAACGAGATGCTGCCGAAATTTCTATAAAATGGCAGATTTTGGGTGAATTTTGGGAGAGCATATCTCCATCAACAGAGATCCAATAGGGACGTTCCATACACCATTTTGAATATTGAGATGTCAACTACATTGTGTCAAAATTTGAGAACCATAGGAGTAGTACGCTGACCTGTAGAGGCCAGTGAACCCTGACTATCCAAAAATCCCCTGCACTTAGGGCTGTCGCGACCTGTTTTTGGAAAATTTATTCCCGTTCCAATTCTTGGTCAAATTAGGCCCATATATGTCAAATTGAAGATTGAGATGTCTAGTTTACTGTATAAAAATTTGAGAGTTATTGGTGGTGTGATTTGACCGGAATCGTGGAAAGAGTGAGGGCTGTTTGGTGTCCTGTTTGAGGTTGGCCGACAGCTTTGCTTGTCCAACTTCAAACGGTGATAACCGGAGCAAACAAAAACTTTATGCAGAGTGTGATAGCTTGTTGGAAAGATAATTAAATCCAGAATAACATACTAAAATATGAGAGGTTCGCGAAACGCAGATTTTCTGCAGTATCTAAAAAACTGAACCATATTCGAATAGGTAAAAATCGTAAAGTGAGAGTTATGCTAAGTGGGTTTATGGGAACCCCTTAGTGACTTGAGAGAAGTATTATATGATAGTTAGGAAATTAATATTATCATTCCGCATTTAGTTTTCAGTTATGGTCACAACTTTTATTCATTACGCTTTATTATTGTTTTAAATGCTCGCGTAATGAAAAGGAAAAGTTTACTCGCATTTTTATAAATGAACTGCTGTGATTGTAACTACGCTTAATATCATAATCAATGTTAACAATACCGGTATGTAACGAGCTGTTACAACCTTCATCTCCAAGTAGTCAAAAAGAATAAAAGAACTTACACCTTAGGAGTTAGACGTCGGAAGGAGGTATTTTTGTAATTATCATATTTTTATTATCTTATACTTTTTTTATTAGCTACCACCTATTCATGATGTGTCACTTCATTTAGAGATAGCACACTGTTACTTAGGTTCACATAGTATGGTGATATTTTTTTAATTTTTTTTATATATACATATTTTTTTTTCCTTTCTTTATTCTATTAAATTTTTATCGTTACTTTTCACCTGTTCCTCGTCTGTAAATTTGTCTAGGGGATGATCTATTACTTGGGTGCACATGATATATATGATAAAGAGAATTTTTTATTAGTTTAAAAATGACTGCATAAAAAGATGTTCAATGCTATGGGTAGTTGAATTTGCAGGAACAAATAGTCTCAACAAGTCGTTTTTAAAAAGAATAAAAGAATAAAAAAATAATAAACAAAATAAAATCTAAAATTATATTATTTTAACATGAAGACAGTAAGAGAACCCATTTTTTTTTCCTTCCTCATGAGGATAATTTGTATGATTAATGTTGTTAGTTAAATTTTTATTTTTCCTCCTAATATATTTATTTTACAAATAAAAAAGACTGAATGACGGAAGGTAAGTTGGTCTTAACTAGATTTTTAACCCTTATAGTGATTTCTATAAATTAAAACAAGGGTCAAGTTATAGGTAGAGTTAATTATATGTATTGACAGGTTAGCTTATGTATAAAACATTTAAATGTCTCTAGTTTAACGAATTCTCATGTCTAACCCATGATATATATATATACACTACAAAAAATATAACTTTTAGCCACATTTTAAAACGTGGCTAAATCTCACAAAAAATGATGCTAATAACAGCAACCACACTTTTTTTATAAATGTGGCTAATTATGCCGTTGCAATATTTTTGCCACATTTATTGTTTTGTTTTACCACATTGTGTTTGAGTGTGGTAGCGTTGATTTAGCTACGATTATGGTTATATCAGGCACGGTTGAACTGTGGCCAAGAGGATGATATTTTTCTAAAAAAAATGATAGCCACAATATATTGTGGCTATTTTTCTTTCGTTGCTGACATTTTGCATAATTTTTCAAAGCTCACAAGAAGAAAAAGCGATAGTTATTGAGCGGCTAGCAATTAAAAGGTAATTTTCATGATTTAGAGGAGGTTGAATACCCTTTTTCACTTTGATGTATCCAATTCAACATGGGAAACATAACTTTCAACGAGAATTTATAACCAATCTTCAATTCAGCATCAAATGATCCATTTGAATAATGTTTTAAGTATCTCCAAGGTTCAAGAGAAACATGAAACTAACATTTGAAGTACAATAACTAGGCGATATATGATTACATGCTGACTTGGAGTAAATACTATCAACTTGAGATTCATCATTCATGGCTTCATCAAATTTTGTTGTTATTCCACCGTAGTTATACTACAAGAGGAAAAGCACAATAACTAGGCTATATATGATTACATGCTGACTTGGAGTAAATAATGGAAAAGTGAAATGATAGCATGACTGAAACTATATCAAATCAAGAACATGAAGAAATTACAAAAATCATCATAACCAAAACTGATCCATGAACAACAATGAGCACCAGAACTGCAGTGGTTCAGGCTCAATCCATTCAAATAGGTCACTACAAAATATATTGAAATATGTTTTCTGTATATTGATTTGAATAAATTACATAAGGAGTATTTATACAAGAAAGAATAGCTAAGAATAACGCAGCGATGACTAATCAATCCTAATCAATAGGAAATAAAAACGAAAATATTTGAATCTTGATTTCCTACACTCCCTGTCAAGTTGGGAGGTAAATGTTGATCATTCTCAACTTGCCAATCAAGTCTTCGAGTGCTAGACGGTGTAGGCCCTTGGTAAGGATATCTGCAGTCTGCTCTTTGGTAGGAACATACATCATACGCACACTTCCATCATCTAATTTTTCTTTGATGAAATGGCGATCAACTTCCACGTGCTTTGTTCGATCATGATGCTCAGGATTTTGAGCAATGCTGACAGCTACCTTGTTGTCACAATATAGTTTTATTGGTAGGGAATATGAAATCTTCAACTCTTGAAGAAGTCTTCTCAACCAGATTCCTTCACAAACTCCTTGAGCTAAAGATCGAAATTCTGCTTCAGCACTACTTCTTGCAACCATTGTTTTCTTTTTGCTTCTCCAAGTAACAAGATTTCCCCATTTCCCCACACATAGGTGCAATAGACTGAGGTAGATCTCCTGTCTACTGATCAGCCTGCCCAATCTGCATCAGTGTAGATTTCAATCGTCCTATTATACCTTTTTTTAAAGAATAATCCTCTTCATAGAGTGTTCTTGAGGTATCTAAGCACCCTATAGACTGCACTAAGATGTTTGTCCTTGGGTGAATGCATAAATTGACTAATCATACTCACCGTAAAGGCAATGTCAGGTTGCCTGTGAGATACGTAAATTAGTTTGCCAACCAATCTCTGATATTGTTCTTTATCCACCTTATTCTCATCTTCAATACCTAACTTGGTATTAGGTTCCACAGGTGTCTCGGTAGGCTTACACCGTAATATTCCTGTTTCCAACAAAAGATCTAGAACATATTTCTTTTGTGTGAGAGTGATGCCTGTTTTTCTCCTAGCAATTTCCATACCAAGGAAATATTTGAGAGTTCCAAGATCCTTCAGTTCAAACTGAGCTGCTAGATACTTCTTCAAGGAGTTCAATTCCTCACTATCGTCACCTGTAAGAACTATATCATCTACGTACACAATAAGAATAGCAATTTTACCATTCTTAGAGTGTTTGTGGAAGAGAGTATGATCAGTCTGTGCTTGAATGAAGCCTCTTCTTTTGACAGCTTGTGTGGATTTGTCAAACCATTCTCTAGGAGACTGTTTCAACCCATATAGATACATTTTTAGTTTACACACTGATCCATTTCCTTTTTCAAAACCAGGTGGAGGATCCATATAGTCCTCTTCATGTAAGTCACCATTTAGGAATGCATTCTTCACATCTAACTGTTGCAGAGGCCAATCTAGGTTGGCAGCAAGTGATAAGAGAACTCTGATGGTATTGACTTTAGCAACTGGAGAAAAAGTTTCATGATAATCTATCCCATAAGTCTGCGTGAACCCCTTTGCAACCAATCTTGCCTTGCATCTGTTGATGCTATTATCTGCATTGAATTTTATTGTAAACACTCATTTGCATCCTACTGCCTGTTTTCCCTTTGGTAAGGTCACTATCTCCCAAGTTCCATTTCTTTCTAAAGCATTCATTTCTTCAAGGACAACATCCCTCCATTTTTTATCATTGAGAGCCTCGTGTATATTTCTCGGTATCTTTGTACTATCCAACATAGTATTGAAAGCACGGAACCCTGGGGATAAATTTTCATATGAAATATAGTTAGAAATAGGATGAGTAGTACAAGATTGAGTACCTTTTCTGAGAGCAATAGGCAAATGTAGATCATTTTTATCATGTCACTCAAGTGTTGGGGTGCTGGAATTAGAACTTGGTTCAGAATCCTGGCAGTGTAGAGGCTCTGAGTTATTCACACTTTGAGGAGGCTTTCGCCTGCTGTAAACTTGTCCCCACTTTGAGGAGGCTCCAGATGGTAAGGATTCTATAGCTCCTCCTGTTTCCAATAGTAGACGTAATGCTGTGGCATCAGTAGGTTCCCATGACTGATCTTCATCTGCTCCTATAGACTCCCCCTGAAAAGAAGTCAAGGGAAAGAAAGGTTAAGTCTCAGAAAAGGTGACATCCATAGAGACAAAGATCTTACGAAGAAAGGGTGAATAACACTTATAGCCACGTTGAGTAGGAGAATAACCAATAAAGACACACCGGAGAGACTTAGGATCAAGCTTAGACCGTTGATGAGAGGGAATATGGAGAAATACAACGCAACCAAATAACTTGAGAGGTAAGGATTGAGACTCCTCGGAAGGAAGAGAATGTGCGGAAAAGATTAGAAAGAGGAGACTGAAATTTAAGAACGCGAGATGGCATTCGATTGATCAGATACGAGGCAGTGAGAATGGCTTCCCACCAAAGGTATTTAGGAACACTCATAGTGAACATAAGAGCCCGAGCAACTTCAAGGAGATGTCGATTTTTTCTTTCCGCAACTCCGTTTTGTTGGGCTGTGTCAGGACACGAGCTTTGGTGAATGATGCTATGTTGGGAAAGATATTCTTCAAGAATTGAGTTAAAATACTCTTTGCCATTATCTATACGAAGAATTTGTATAGCAGCTTAGAATTGGGTTTGAACCATGGCATGAAATTTTTTTAAAATGGATGCAGCATCTGACTTGTCCTTTAGAAGGTATACCAACAAACTTAGGAATGATCATCAATGAAGGTAATGAACTATCGAGCACCAAAAATATTCTTTACACGGGCTGGACCCCATATGTCACTATGAATTAAAGAAAATGGGGAAGAGTCATGGTGAGCTTTAGAAGGACAATGAACACGAGTATGCTTGGCAAGTTGACAAATATCACAAGAAAACAAACTAGGACTTTTATTAATAAATAAGTTTGGTAACAACTTATGAAGATAGATAAAATTGGGTTGGCCTAGCCTACGGTGCCACAACATAACATCATTACATGAATCAAAAGGAAACATAGAGTCTTTTTCCGCAAAACAGCTTCATGAGTCACATCCTCCTCAAAGTAGTAAAGTCCACCATCCTCTCTAGCACTGCCAATCATCCTCTCCGAGTCCTGTTCCTGAAAAACACAACCATGGGGAAAGAATTTAGCAAAACAATGCAACCCAGAAGTTAGCTTGCTTATGGAAATGAGATTACAAGCCAGAGAAGGAACATAAAGAATTGATGTTAAATTAATCAGCTCAGAAAGTTTAATGGTTCTGTGTCCTGCAATTTGGGAAAAACTGCCATCTGCAATCTTGACCCGAGAGGGTCAGAGTATGGAGTGTATGAACAAAACAAGCTCGAATTACCTGTCATATGGTCAGAGGCTCCAAAATCAAGGATCCAGTGATTTTGACTATCAACATAGAAAGTTGTACCTTGCTGGGCCAGTGACCTTAGGAGGTTGAGTCAGAAGTCTCTGAAGTTGTTCAAACTGAGTCTTGCTAAGAAAGATACCATCAGAGTCAGAGGATGCACGAGGCTCATCAACCTTGTTATCAATAGAGACCTGATATGCACGACCTTTATTATTTCCTTTTGACTTCCAATTTGCAGGTTTCCCGTGGATTTCCCAACATTTCTCACGGGTATGACCAATTTTATTGCTGTGGGTGCACCATGGATGACCATCTCGTTTTGATTCTCCTAAGGAACGGTCAATGGTACGTTTGGCAGCCAATACAGACATATCATCAGACTTATCAATTGACTCCTTTTCTCCCAGCATAACTATCCGTCTACTAGCTTCTCTACTAACTTCAACAAAGGCATCAGCAAGTGAGGGTAACGGTCGCTGCCCCAATATTCAACCACGAACCTCATCATGATCTTGGTTGAGGCCAACAAGGAAATCCTAAAGTCGTTCCTTTTCCAAGTGTTTTTTAAACTGGGTATTAGCCTCAAATCCCTTAAGATTGGATGCATAATAAAGATCTAATTCCTGCCATAAATTTGTTAGTGCAGTAAAATATTCAGTAATAGTCATACCCCTTTGACGAAAGTCTCTCAACGTATTTCTCAGTTCAAAGACTTGAGAGGTATTCTACAGCTCTAAATAATTTTGCTGAACAACATCCCAAATCTCCTTGGCAGTATCGAAGAACAAATAGGTTTGGTCAATCTGTGGTTCCATGGAATTAGTCAACCACGACATTACCAAGGAATTATTAATCTCCTAATTTTCATAATAAGGAGCATCCTCAGCAGGTTTCTTAATTTTTCCCTCGAGATAACCCATCTTACTTTTTGCCCGGATGACCAACTTAACCGATTGAAACCATTGCAGAAAATTCTTATCGTTCAACCGGTGACTAGTGATCTGCATACCTAAGTTGTCTCTAGAGGACTGAAAATTTGGGGAAGATGAGAAAGCGGAAGAACGATCTGAGGAAGCCATAAATAGAAAGAGATGGTTTGACCGTGGACCAAAAAATCAATTTGCTCCGATTTTAGATCCGACTACTAGAACAAGTAGAGAAGAGGCCGACGAGATGATCTGGGCAGGTCGTGCAGGAAAAAATTCTGGGAAGGCGCCACGTGGGCTTCACGTGCCAGAGAGTGGCGGTGCATGTGGCGTCTGACGGCGATGGGTCCGACGGCGTTCAACTCATCGGAGCCTTCTGAGTTTATTGGTGACTCCACCTTCTCGATTGGAGGTTTGTAGGTATGGTTTCTGGGATTTGAAAGAGGTTGGTTTGTGTTTGGATGATCTTTGAGTTGGTTTCAGCCTTGAGGGTGGCTGATTTAGGGTAGGAACGAACCCGCTCTTGATACCATATTGAAATATATTTTCTGTATATTGATTTGAATAAATTATATAAGGAGTATTTATACAAGAAAGAATAGCTAAGAATGACTCAGCAATGACTAATCAATCAATCTTAATCAATCGTAATTAATAGGAAATAAAAACAGAAATATTTGAATCTTGATTTCCTACAAAATAAGCAATACAAAAAGTTAGATAGAGCAAGATACATCAATTTATTGTCAATTAAAGTTGAATTTGCTTTGTACCAAAAAAAACAAAAAAAAGTTGAATTTGCTAAAAATGAAATAAAGACCCGCATAATTGATTCTTTCACCACAACTTTACGTTTTCTAGTTAAAAGTTATAGATTCTTCATTCTTATATGAGGTTGTGGGCAAAAGATTCCAACTTCTGCTATCTTTAGGTTGAATCATTACATAGGCAACTAAGAGTTTTATATAATAAAAGAAAACATGATACATTTTTATGGCTTTTGCAAGACAAACCTAGATTGTATAATTTTTAACAAAAGATCACAATAAGCTTTGGCTGCAGACAGATCATAATTCCCTATGTCTATAATAATCTTTGAGAAGTTTGCAAATACAATGTTGCATACATGGGCATATCTTGGTAAAGCAACTCTCTGATTTAGCCACTGGACAGATGCTGCACAACGTTGTATTCCAATTTTAGCAGCAACTTGTTGCCATCCAAGAATCTAAAAAGAGCCCAAATTAAGTATATTAAAAAAAGTCATAAAAAGACATTTGAAAACTAACTTGCTTGAGAAGGACCATCTGCTTCAGAACATTTTAACTTGATATTGACTATCACGGGCATTAGAAGGAATACTCAGGCATGGAAACTTCATAAACCAGGACAAAGTAACAAATTAGTTTTTAATAGATTTTGAGTTCAAAGTAACTGTTTTTGTAAATGTGTAGTCGTTATCTAAATAGTCTTGAGTTGAATGGTGCAACTAATAAATGCTCAAAAGAAGCCAAATAAAAGTCACTAACTTTTAATATCCAAAGTAGTAGAATTCCTAAATGTAGCATTAAAATCATTTTCGCCATTCAGATGAAAACTTGTGATGGTCCAACTAGCATCAATCACAAATCTGAACTCGGATGACATGGCCTCATGAATTACCCTTGTGTATACCCTCACCGTATATAAAAGGTGGAAGAACTCCATTGCGTAGGGGCATATCCTTTCTATTCCATGCCATAAGCATTCTTGTATAACAATGATTCCACTGCCAATTCGGTTCAAGTAGTTTCTGCATCTGAAGAACAGGAACAATTAAATATAGTTTTTTGAGTATAAAAATTGAATGTGGGTATGGATATGCAGGGTGTATTTTCTCTGAGACCGTTGGAAGATTTTTCATACCTCCTGGATCTTCACTGGTTTTCGTTTTCTGTCTGCCAATGTTTCCCAGGCTCATCCAAATGGAATGATGGGAAGTAAGAAACATTTTGAGCTGAAGCAACAAGAAGCCAATAATGATCAAGTTCATAAACATGAACTAAGGTGGAGATGAATCCATAAAGGATAACGGTTTCAAGATCAATGATAACAGATATCTCTGATGTGAATGAGCGTGATTTTGCAATCATAGAATGGGAAAAAAAAAGTACCAAGGAAGCAGGACAAACAAAAACAGTAAAAAAACAAAGTCCTTAATAGATAAAAATAAATAATATAACGAGATAAAAAAAAGAAAACCAGAAACAAAAACAATGTTTCATTTTCAAGGTAAGCTCCAGAGCCATATAAAAAAGGAGGGACTCAATCCAAATGAATGCTGCTAGCACATCGAAAACAAGGAGGTTTCAAGGGACACCCTTATAAAGTTTTAGATACGCATAAAAAATAATAACAAAACTAGATGCAGGAAGACATAGATGATATTATTAAATGTGTGTGTATTTTTCCTTTTCTTAAATCTATTTATTATTATCATTATTTTTTAGCATGGGTTAATAAAAAATAATATTTTAAGAAAAAAATTTACACTCATAACAAAATAAAAGGGTTTAGCTGAGTTGTGACAACTTGTTAACCCAACATATTTTATTTTGACTCATTTTAGCGTGACGGCTTGGTGATTCAAAATTAATTCAAATTTATCGTAAAACTTATAATAACAAAAAACAATAACATGTCAAGCAAACAAATATTACTTTCAAGCACAAAAATTTCTAAATGAATTACTTTCAAGCACACAAATGCCTAATCACATAGCTACTTGATGATCTGAAACCTTCAAGTCTGAAATTTCTAAATGAATTACTTTCAAAAAAGTTAAAATCAATCAACACACAAATATTTTTTTACAGAACGACGTAGCTTTGAGTTCCCTATTGCACCGAGGGATACATCGGAGCAGGATCCTTCCTGTCAAGCACAAAAATAAAATTTCAAAAATTAGTTTTCTTTTTTTAATCAATTTTGTTTAATTCTTTGGGGTAAAATAAATATTTAAAATCTTATCACTAATTCGCACACTAAATACAAGGTAACCTTTTTTTTATAGGACGGAGTAGGGTGCTAATACCTTCCCTACTTGTAATCGACTCCCGAACCCATTTCTACTTTCAAAGACAAACTTTCTTTAATAAAAGATTTTTCTAATGTTTTCCCAAATAAATTTTGGTGGTGACTCCATTGTTTTAGTCTTTTAATTTCTTTCGTCGTCACGTTGCGATTCGATTGTGACACTTTGCTTAAGTCCTTTGAGCCTAGACCTATTTATTCTTTAATGTCCCATACAAATTCTAAACCACTCCAATATCCTTACCCATTTTGATTGGATTTAAGATTTAAAGTAAATATTTTGTTGTGATTGTGTGGATGATTAAATGTAAAAAAAGCAAAAGGAATGTGAAGTTGTGAAAAGCACAAAAAAAAGGGCTAGTGAAGTTGTGAAAAGAAAAAGGTTTTGAAAAAGAAAAAGAAAAAGGCCTTGAAAATGAAAGAAAAAGGTGAAAAAGGAAAAAGTTAAAGTGTTACAAAAGTAGTTTATGCAAAAGTATAAATAGAGAAAAAGAAGTACAAGAAAAAGACATTGACTTTAATGCTTATTCCTCTTTGAATCTTAAGCCTAATCACATAGCTACTTGTAACACCCCGTATATATCCGGTAATGTTATCATAATATCGTATTAAGCTGCGCTTAATTAAAAATGCGGAATTACTTTTTCTTTTCAATTATGATGTCATTAACATTACCAACTTGCTTAATAATCAATTAATAAAACATCACCTTTATATAATTGCAATAAAACAGCTAACTGAAATACCTCATAACATAGATAATATAAGTGTGGCTCTAGTCACAGAACTACAATAATGTAGACCGGACCATCTAACAGTTTATACAACTCCAATCTAAAAGTACTAACAGAAAGTGTCATGGACAATCCCCATGCTCACTCAAATAAGGCAACATGCCCAACATCAGTCTCAACGACAACATATCATAAATAGCGGAAAACATAAACAGCATCCAAATCCAGTCATGCTAACATAAAGCAGTAAAACATAATCAGCTAAGCTCCGGCCTCCTGTCGCCTGAGGCATCAGTACCCATACTACCTGATCCTAAAATAAGTATTCCCCAAACGTGGGAAAGATCTCTAATCTAGAAATCTCAGTAAGTTAGTGAGTCCTCAAGGATCTTCCACCCCAAGCTCACTTACATGTGCAATATAAGTTCAAAAGCAGTTTATCATTTATCTTTTCTAAAACAATGCAATGCAGCAGATAATCATGCCATGTGTGTCAATACTAATCTACTGGCCAGAGACAGTGCAGGTATACGTCTATCACCTACATACCGTGCAAGTACCACTTGCATTCACCCCGGTACACCGTCTTGTATGGCGCTACATACTCAGGCTTCCCATCAAGATGAAACAACACATGCATATTAAAAGCCATTACATGTAAAGTTCAATCAACATATCAAATATCCAAAAGCATGTACACAGCATGCATAAACCATACCCCCATGGGACATGGTGGAACCACAACATGGCTAAACTGAGGACACGAAAGCTTACCTTGCAAGCTAACTCCAAAAGCCAAGAGTCCACAGCTCAAAGTCCAAACACAGCAGATTCACAATCTGTTATGGACCAATACTATATCAATAATAATGCAACACAAGCATATAACTTAAAGACAACGCATTTCCTTACGTTCTACGTCTTAAGGCTCCATACCAAGCCATAAGTCCTTAATCACAATGATTCTGACTTAAATCATTAATTACAGAAGTTCAACTTCATCAATCTAGGGTCCACAAACCCCCAATAGCCTACTGTACACACAACACAGCTACTGTTCTACGAACTCCCAGAATATCCAGATATTCCTCAGGACCATATCCAGATATGCCATATCCGGATATCTCACTGGACATATCCGGATATGCAATATCCGGATATCCAGAATCCCATATCCGGATATCTAATATCTGGATACTCAAAACCCATATCCGGATATCACATATCCGGATATTCATCGGGCTCATATCCGGATATTTCACGACAAAATGCAGAAAATGCATTTCGTGAAGATATCCATCCAGGGTTGGGTTTTTAACGATTTAAAGCACCTAAACATGCATTTCTAGGTGTGTTCAACATTACCCAACAACAAGTTATCATCTTTAAGCCTTAACATGCATCAATATTTCATTTTTAAGCATTAAACTCATGATCAATGGTTGGTACACATACCCTAGCTCAAAACAGAAGAAGAGGTTGCTCTTTGGAGCTCACAATCAGCCCCTCAAGACTGACTCAACAAGGTGCACGAAAATGGATCAACAAGCTTGGACCTTTCAACACAAAGGAAGCTTCTTGGACCTCACAATGCCAAAACAAAGGCTCCCACAAACAACCAACCCAAGTTAGCCTCAAAACCTCACACACGGCAGCTCTCTCAACTCAGAAAAGACCAGCAATGGAGTCCCAAAGCTAGCTCTCACCCTCACCAAGTGTCTCCCAAGTGAAAGTGTGAAGAAAAAAATCAAGAAAGGAAGTGTCTTGGACCCAAAATGGAGAAGGAATCCCAAGGAGCAGCCAAGCTGATCAACCACCCTCACACACTCACGTAGAGAATGTAATATGGCCTAGGGTTTAGTGCCCACTAAGGCTTATATAGTGGTTTAACAATTAAACACACAGTATTAACTTTAATTGCTACGCTTAGCATTTTAATCCCAAACTTTGGAATCTGAAACTACACATTTTTCCAAGAATTAACATATTTTTCTTATAATTTTCTGAACACCTTTTCGATACGCGCTTTTTCAAAGCCAGTACTGGTTTCCAGCACCAGTTCTCATTATCTGGACTTGAAACTCGTTTTACAAGTCCTACATATCATTCTAGTAATTATCATATATTTATTAAAATTTTTCGGGATACTTTTTCGGTACGCATTTATACCGACTAGCAGAACCGGTATCTACTTTTCTTTCGAAAAACGACTTTCAGAAATATTACCCACTTACTATAATTATTAAAGCCTCATAATAATTATTAGAGTCAATTATGGAATCATTTCCTAATTTTGCATAATTTATTAATTAAATTCCTTAATTAACGGTGCGGGTTCTTACACTACTTATCCACATTTAATTCCTATATATTAGCCATGCCACATTACAACCTTAATCAAAGATCTCTTGATTGACTATATGTATCATTAAGACTATGGAGATTTGAGAATATAACTGATGAACCCTTAGTTCAACATGGTTTTTAGCAGGAATTAGGATCAAATTGTGTGATTAAATGATGAAAAACAAGGTTAATGTCCTAAGATGTCCTCAATTACAAGTTCAAGAGCTTTATTGGAAATTTGTATGATTCTTGTAGGAAAAGCAAGCTTGAAAGACAACTGGAGAAGGAAAAAGATTCTGGAGCTCTAGAGGAGAAAAATTGCCTAAGTGTTGAGCGCTAAAACGTCCACACTGAGCGTTTTAGCGCCCTGCTATAGGAAGAGGCCAAAACTTGCTGGTGATGAGCGCTAAAACGCCCACACAGAGCATTTTAGCGCGATGCTGCACTTAGAAGATGGAAAATTGCTGGTCTTGGGCGCTAAAACGGCCTGCAATAAGCGTTTTAGCGCCCTAAAGTGGAAAAAGGATTCTGGTCTTCACCGCTAAAACGTCCAAATCAAGAGTTTTAGCGTTGGAGTCAGTTAAAGTCAGTTGAGCATTCACCAAGTTTGGACGCTAAAATGGTCATTCCTTAACGTTTTAGCGTTGGAATCAGTTAAAAGCAGTTGAGCATACGTAAAGCATGGACGCTAAAATGGTCACTTATGGTCGTTTTAGCGCCCACATCAGTTTTCTATTTTTAATTGTAACACTATATAAGGCAAAGCCTTGACACTTAGAAAGAACTCTGGATCTGAGGGATCTGAACTTTCTCTCTCTCTTAAACTTTAGTCTGACTTCTCTCTAAATTCTTTTAGTTTTAGTTTTTGTATTAGGATTTCTTTGTAATAGTTTGGAGATTGAAGACTTTCAATATAGAAATGAAGTTTGCTTCTTCTTCTCTTATCTATTCTTTAGTCATGTCTGAGTAGAGTCTTTGTAGTCTGAATGCAATGGAACTCCATGATAATATTATGTTGATTTGATTAATAAGATGAAGTATTTTTCATGTGTTGATTTGAGATTTTCTGAGTTAATTATTTCTATCAAGGAAGTAGTATAGAACATGGATGTTTATATGACTTCTGTATTTGATAATCTCAACATCAGAATTCTAGTACTCAAGGGATTGATGCTAGAATTCTGATGTAATCTTAAAACTTTAGTATTTCATGCATGTATTAAGAAAGAGATCACCAAGGGATTGGGGTTTCTGATTAATGTATCTATCAGGGTAGTAAGGGATTACATCTTGATGATAAGTAAAAGGTTGATTAACATCACATGGAAAGGAATTCATCATATGATCAATTTTTTCATGGGTTATTATGGAGGAAAGTTGTTTTTTGACTACTTGTTGTTTTATTAATTCCTAATCCATATTTATTTTGTGTCAAATTACTTACAATCAATTTTCTGGTGACAAATTATTCATGATTTTTACAAACTCTTATCTGATTCAAATTAGTTTTCTATGGTTTATTGGTGTTTGAACACAATTCCTCGTGGGAACGATCTTTACTCATCATTTTATTACTTGTACGACTAGTGCACTTGCTAAACGTCCAACAAGTTTTTGGTGCCGTTGCCGGGGAATTTGTTTTTCAACACTAATTCATACCATAGAATTCTGAGATTGAATCCTTTTATTTTCAGTATTTTTAGTTCATGTTAAGTTTCTGGCCAACTTTGATTCTGGTATATGCGAGGTACACTTGATCCGAATTTGTTGTTGTATGATCCAGAATTAGAAAGGACATTGAGGAAGCAAAAAAGGGCAGCCAGGCAAAGGAGACAGTTGCAAGAAATTGGTGAATCCAGTACGGTAAATCAGGAAGAGATAATGGCAGAGAATCACAGACCACCACCACCACAGAGGACACTGGGAAAGTACATGACTCCTGCAGTGATTCCTCCAATTGGGAGTGTTGTGCGCCCAACAGTGGAGCCCAACAACTTTGAACTGAAGCCTGCTTTGATACATTTGGTGCAGAAGGATCAGTTTGCTGGAACCAGTGCAGAGGACCCTTACTTGCACATAGAGAACTTTCTATTGTTGAGTGATACTGTGAAGATAAATGGTGTCACAAGAGATGCAATTCTGTTGAGACTATTCACTCATTCACTGACGGATGATGCAAGGAGATGGCTGCAATCATTGCCACAAGGAAGTATAACAACTTGGGATGATCTGCAAACCAAGTTCTTGCAGAGGTTTTTCTCAGCATCCAAGAGGGCCAAGTTGAAGGATGAGATTACAAGCTTTAAGTAGAAAGAGTCAGAATCCATTTATGAGGCTTGGGAGAGATTCAAGACTTTGTTGAGGAAATGTCCACAGCATAGAATTGAGGCATGGCAACAAGCAGCAATCTTCCTGCAAGGAATGACCACTAACACTAGAACCTTGGTGCATGCCACTGCTGGTGGATCATTGACTACCAAGACCCCTCAAGAAGCCTTGGATATCTTTGAGTCATTAGCATCTCAGGAATTTGATAATGCCCAGTGGCTGACAGAAGGACAAGATTCATCAGGTTGGATGGGTATGATGCTCTGTTGGCAAGGAATGATCAACTGATGCAGACACAGAGACAACAACAGCAACAATTAGATACCCTTATTAAGCAACTCTCTTCACAAAAGGTAGCCTCTGTGGAAACCAAAAGTGTATGTGCTATCTGTGGCAAAGGCCATGTGACAGAGGAGTGTGATTATGGGGGATCACCAGAACAAGCAGAGGTGAATGGAGTGTGGTATGATCAGAATAATCAAAGGAACTACAACAATCAGGGAAGGAATGTTTATATGCCACCATGGAAGAACAAGAATCAACACCCAGGATTCAGCTATAGTTCCAACCATCAATTGAATCCACCATTACATCCTTCACCACCACATATAAAGGAGCAGTCAAGTGATCCTGCTGCATGGGAGAAAGCGTTTGCTCAGTTATCTAAGACAACTCAGGATTATATCCAGGGGTCTAATTCATTCAGGGAAGAGACAACTGCATTCATGCAGGAGACCAGAACTTCTTTCAGAAATCAGGAAGCATCAATCAGAAATTTGGAGACCCAGATTGGTCAATTATCAAGACAGATATCAGAGAGACCACAAGGGAAATTTCCAAGTGATACACTAGTGAATCCTAAGGAGCACTGTAAAGCAATTATGACAAGAAGTGGGTTGGTACTTCAACCAGTGAAAAAGAATGTGGAAAATAAAAAGAATGAAGAAGAGGTTGTGGTTGAAGATGTAGTCTCTGATGATGAAGTAGAGAAGATGAGAAATGAGAAAAGTGAGAAGGAAGTAGTTGTTAGAGATGTTATAGTTGGAATTGATAAAGAAGAGGAAGGGAAGGACAATAAGAATGAAGGAGAGGTAGAAGTTGGTAAAAATGCTTCCCCACAAAAGATGATGAAGTGGGAAAAGAAGAAGATGGCTGACAAGAAAGAACAGCCAGTTATTTTATCTCCCTATGCTAAAGTTCCCTACCCTCAGAGGTTGAAGCAAGAGATTCAGAAACAGCACTATGCAAGATTTCTGGATATCTTCAAAAATTTACAAATTAACATACCATTTTCTGAAGCACTGGAAAATATGCCTCACTATGCAAAATTCATGAAGGATCTTCTTACTAAGAAGAGGAAATTAACTGATGGTGAGACAGTGGCCCTAACAGCAGAGTGTAGTGCCCTAATCCAGAAGAAGCTTCCAACAAAAATGAAAGATCCTGGAAGCTTCAGTATCTCTATTGCTATAGGAGATGTGGAGGTGGGAAAGGCATTGTGCGATTTGGGAGCCAGTATAAACTTGATGCCGTTGACAGTATGTAGAGCTTTGGGAATCAACACTTTGAAGGAGACCAATCTTATTCTGCATCTTGCAGATAGATCTATCAAGAGGCCTGAAGGTGTGGTTGAAGATGTCTTGGTCAAGGTAGACAAGTTTATTTTTCCAGTGGATTTTGTGATTCTTGACATGGAGGAAGAGGATACAGAAAGTCCTCTATTGTTAGGAAGACCCTTTTTAGCAACTGCAAGATCTTTGATAGATGTTGAACAAGGAAAGTTGTTGCTAAGGGTGGATGAGGAAACAGTCACAATTGATGTATTTGAAACCATCAAGCACCCTGTTGATGTGGAGGATTGTTTTAGATTGGATGTGATACAGGAGGTTGTGGAAGAAGTGAATAAAGAAGAAGAATTCCCAGTTGAGGAACAAAGATCAGAAGAAGAGACAGGTACAGAAGATTACCAAGAAGAGCCAGAAGTGGAAGAGCTTGAGAAGAAGATTGATGACATTCCAAAAGGAGCACCTAAGGTAGAACTTAAAGAATTACCTTCACATTTGAAGTATGTGTTCCTTGGGGATGATCAAACATATCCAGCAATCATTAATGCAATGTTGTCTGATGAGGAAGAAGGGAAGTTGATTAAGGTACTCAAGAAGAATAAAATGGCTATTGGATGGCAGTTTTCAGATCTTAAGGGTATTAATCCTTCCTTTTGCACCCACAAAATATTGATGGAGGAAGAGGTCAAACCAGTAAGGCAACCACAGAGGAGACTCAACCCCACTATGAAGGAAGTAGTGAGGAAGGAGGTGGTGAAGTTGCTTGATGCTGGGATGATTTACCCTATTTCAGACAGTGCTTGGGTGAGTCCTGTGCAGACCGTGCCCAAGAAAGGGGGGATGACTGTGGTGAAAAATGAGAATAATGAGTTGATTCCCACAAGGACAATCACTGGTTGGAGAATGTGCATTGACTACCGGAGGCTGAATAAGGCAACCAGGAAGGATCATTTTCCACTTCCTTTCTTGGATCAGATGCTAGAGAGGTTGGCAGGACATGCTTTCTATTGCTTCTTGGATGGTTATTCAGGGTACAATCAGATAGCTGTGGCACCAGAGGATCAGGAGAAGACTGCTTTTACATGTCCATATGGAATATTCGCATACCGGAGGATGCCTTTCGGTTTATGCAATGCTCCTGCCACTTTTCAAAGGTGCATGCTTTCCATTTTTTCTGATATGATAGAAGAATGCATAGAAATTTTTATGGATGATTTTTCTGTATTTGGGTCTGATTTTGATGTATGTCTAGGGAATTTAGATTCTGTTTTGAAAAGATGTCAAGACTGTAATTTGGTTTTGAACTGGGAGAAGTGTCACTTTATGGTGACAGAAGGTATAGTTCTTGGACACAAGGTGTCTAGGAATGGAATTGAGGTGGACAGGGCAAAAATTTCTGTGATAGAGAAACTTCCTCCACCTGTAAATGTTAAGGGTGTGAGGAGTTTTCTTGGTCATGCAGGATTTTATAGGCGGTTCATAAAAGATTTTTCAAAAATTGCCAAGCCCTTATGCAAGTTATTGGTCAAGGACCAAGAATTCCTGTTTGATGATGAATGTTTGCATGCATTTCATGTTTTAAAAGAAAAGTTGACCACTGCACCTATCATGATGGCACCTGATTTTTCATTACCATTTGAATTAATGTGTGATGCCAGTGACTATGCTGTAGGAGTGGTATTGGGCCAAAGAGTGAATAAATTGTTGCATGTCATTTACTATGCCAGTAAGATCTTAAATGATGCACAAAAGAATTATGCTACTACAGAAAAAGAATTACTGGCTATTGTGTATGCATTTGACAAATTCAGGCCATATCTGTTAGGATCAAAAGTTATTGTTTACACTGACCATGCAGCTTTAAAGTATTTGTTAAGCAAGCAGGATGCTAAACCCAGGTTGCTCCGCTGGATGTTACTGTTGCAAGAGTTTGAGGTAGAGATCAAGGACAAAAAGGGAGTTGAAAACTTGGTGGCTGATCACTTATCCAGGATTACAGAAAAAGAGCTTCAAGAAGGACCGGAAGTAGTGATCAGAGAAGAGTTTCCTGATGAACATGTTTTGGCAATATGTGCTGTAACAGAGATGGTTGGGGATAAAGTCTTATCTATCAGTACCCCACCATGGTTTGCTGATTTTGCCAACTATAAAGCTGCTGGATTGATGCCTAAGGATTTAACATGGCAACAGAGGAAGAAATTTCTGCATGATGTTAAGAGATACATTTGGGATGAGCCATATCTTTTCTATAGATGTTCAGATAGTGTGATCCGACGGTGTATTCCAGAGGAAGAACAGAAGGATGTGTTGTGGCATTGTCATGGTTCTGCATATGGTGGACATTTTGCAGGTGAGAGAACTGCAGCAAAAGTATTGTTGAGTGGCTTCTACTGGCCCACTTTATACAAGGATGCAAAGAAGTTTGTGGAGGCATGTGACAACTGTCAGAGAACTGGGAATATTTCTAGGCGACATGAAATGCCGTTGAACAATATCCAGGAAGTGGAGATCTTTGATGTTTGGGGTATGGATTTTATGGGACCTTTCCCTTCTTCCTACTCTAACAAGTACATATTGGTGGCAGTTGATTATGTTTCCAAATGGGTTGAGGCCATAGCTACACCAACCAATGATTCCAGGGTGGTGATTGCTTTTCTGAGAAAGAATATATTTTCAAGATTTGGAGTCCCTAGAGCTATCATTAGTGATGGGGGCACTCATTTTGATAATAGGATGGTGGAGTATGCCTTGGCTAAGTATGGAGTGAGGCACAAAATAAGCACTCCATACCACCCACAGACTTGTGGTCAGGTTGAGATTTCCAACAGGGAATTGAAGAGAATATTGGAGAAGACTGTTGGGAATGCTAGGACCCAGTGGTCCAAGAAACTTGATGACACCTTTATGGGCGTATAGGACCGCTTTCAAAACTCCTATTGGGATGTCTCCATTTCAGTTGCTGTTTGGAAAAGCATGCCATTTGCCAGTTGGATTGGAGCACAAGGCTTTGTGGGCTGTGAGATATCTGAATTTTGATTCCAAAGCAGCGGGACAGAAAAGATTATTACAGCTGGATGAATTGGATGAGTTTCGTTTGTCTGCTTATGAAAGTGCCAGTTTGTATAAGGAAAAGACAAAGCTATGGCATGATAGGAAGATCACACCTAGAGACTTCAAGGTGGGGGATCAAGTACTTCTGTTCAATTCCAGGTTGAAGCTGTTTCCAGGGAAGTTAAAGTCTAGATGGTCTGGACCGTTTGTGGTAAAAGACATGAAACCATATGGGGCTGTAGAAATCAGTTCTTTGGATTCGGACAGAAGTTTTACAGTCAATGGTCAACGATTGAAGTTATATGTTGGAAGTGCTGTGGATAGGCAACTACTGACAGTTGCTCTATTAGAGGTAAAATAGATCATACCCGTCAGGCTCGTGACGTTAAACAAGCGCTGAGTGGGAGGCAACCCACTGTACTAGGTATGTAATTCCATGTTCATACCATATCCATAAGATGAAGAAGTAAAAGGGAAAAAAAAAATTTTTTTGAAAAATCAAAGAGAAATTTTTTGCTATGTGCTGGGCGCTAAAACGTCAACTCTTACCGTTTTAGCATCCCAAGAGTTCTATCATTATGAAACTCTCTGGTTGTGCGCGCTAAGACGTTCATTATGAGCGTTTTAGCGTTCACCAACAACACCAATACAGGCACTCTGGCCAACCGCGCTAAAGCGCTCAGTCTGACCGTTTTAGCGCTGTGCTGCACAAAGTGTGCATTTTTCTCTGGACAAGGACGCTAAAGCGCTGGTAAGCCAACGTTTTAGCGCCCTGTCACTAATTCGATATAACAGAGTTTCTTCTCTCTTTTTCTTTTACATTCTTTCTCCTCTCTTTTCCACAACACGATTTCTTCTCTCACATTTGTATCATCATTCTTCGTAGTTTCCTCCATATCCTTTCATCAACATCACGGTATGTATCTCATCTCTTTTCTCTCTATCACATATCATATCTGAATCATAGGAATTATTTGGGCATTTCACATGTTGATTTCTTGTATCATTCTTAGGATTGCATGTTGATATTAGTTTTATTTGAATTATCCTACAGATCTATTGCTTTTGACTGATATTTTGGGGCTGAGACAACAAATCCAGCAACTGTTGGTTCCAAATTGTTTTTACACCCACACACACACACAAGGTGTTCGTGGAAATGCCTGACCCAAAAATTGGCCTGGCGCTAAAACGTTTGGTTTCAACGTTTTAGCGCCCGTCCAGTTTTTACACACGTTTAAGGCCAGGACGCTAAAACGCTCAGTGTGACCGTTTTAGCGCCCAGGCCCTGTTTCATACAAAATTGAGGGTCTACATTATGGCATTGTGGGGTTGTAATTCATACATGTTTTGATCCAAATTCCCCACTACAAGAGTTCTAAATCTGGGAATTGTGGAATTGGATTCATGATATGTAATTGTTTGACATTTGGACTGATTTTCTCTTGTTGTGTAGGCACAATGTCTTCTCCTTCTCAACCAGCTCCCTCTACACAGGGGAAGAAGAGATATAAGAAGCGAGCCCGAGTGAATCAAGGAGGAGATATTGAGGCTGAGCCTACCCCACAATTTGATGCTCACTTTTGGAAAAGTGAGGAACATGAGAAACGTTATACTGACAAGACTTCCAAGAGGCCATTTGTGAGAGAAAGAAAATTTGTTCTAGAAAAGGATGAATATCCTCAGTTTCAGTCTCAGCTGAAGACCAGGGATTGGGCAACTTTTGGAAGAATATTGGGTGATAGCAGCCCTAACATAGCAAGGGAATTCTTTGCTAATGCGTTTAATGGAGATCAAGGGAGGCCAGAGGACCTTCACTAGCTGGGTGAGGGGAAAGAAAGTGAAGTACGATGCTCACACCATCCAAAAGCTGCTGAAGATAAGGTTTTGTGACTATATCAATAATGCCAGTTGTGAGTTCAGGAAGAACTGGCAGAATATTGAAATTCCACCAAGGAGGAGTGACCCAGACTTTGAAACCTGGACCAAGATGGGGGCAGCTGAGCCTATTTTGCAGACTATAGCCAAACCTGGTGAAACTTGGGAGTTAACCAAGGATAAGGTTGCTCCTAAGTTGATTTGGTTGAGGCATTTAAATGGTGAGGCTAGAGTCTGGTTTCACTTTGTAATCTCAAATGTCATGCCCTCTTCCAACCAGGCAGAGGTCATCCTGAAGAGAGCTGTCCTGATTCACACTATCATGACAAAGGCGAAGGTGGAACTTCCTATTCTTCTTCAGGACAACATTTATGATATGGCTCACTCTGACAGTGACTCTGCTGCTTTGGGTCACTGTTCCTTGATTCAGTTGCTTTGTCAGAAAGCTGGTGTAGATGTTACTGATAATGGGGCACCAACTAAATTGCACCCTACAATTGATGCCGCAATGATAACAAAGCAATTGAAGATAGGAGGAGGGGAGGTCACAGGATTGACTCCTGGTAGGAAATCTACAGCTCAGAGTGACGATGAATTAGAAGAGAGGCTACGGTCGGGGGAGCAATGGATGGTGAATACTGACTTCCGTATGAGACATTTGCGCAGGCGTCTCCAGTTTATGCAGTCCAGCCAGCACTCATTTCAGACATATATGGTGACGATGATGAAATCTATATGTGAGGCTCAGGGCTTAGATGTTATTGATTACCAGCCTGCTGTATACCCTCATTCTGATGAGGAGGAAGCCTTTGAGGCAATGGCCCGGACTCACTATGCTGATCATGTGGATGGAGCTGCGCCTGCTGATGGTGCTACATCTTCCCATGCTGCACACACTTCAGAGAGACAGCCTGGTGTTGATGCTACTACCACAGAGACCACTGCTGCTGCTGCTGATACTGGTGCTATGGATGAGGACAGGGGTATTGATCCTGAGTACAACCCCTTGCCTACTGCTGATCCAGGCTCATTTGGTGTTTAGTGATGATGAAGAGTCTACTGACTAGACTCCTCATTTTGTTTTTACACATTTTCTGTTTTTATGGTTTTATTTTGGATACTTTTAGTTACCTGTGGTATTATTTTTAATTTTGTACATTTGTTAGTACATTGAGATTCTCTGTTTGAATGATGCACTTTTGAAATAGTACTGATGCTATTTGTTGATATGTGAATGTGTTTCAGAATGTGTCAACTGCTTTTTAGATTTAAATTAGTTGCTGGGGACAACAACGTTTAAATCTGGGAATGGGGTGTGAATGAATGACATGATTATGGTGGTATCACACAGTTGATGATGACACACAGTTGATGAGCCACAAACAGGGAAACATCTCAATCCTTTCTTTTAAATTCTTGTGAATGTAGTTTTAGGTAGTTTAGGTAGTGTTGTATATGTACAAAGGTTGGATTTAGAGTTGAGATGATGTGAATTTTATGAGGATAGGATGATCAAAGTTTTACATGATTGATCAAAAAAATTTGATGCAATTTGAAATCCTTGCATGTGTGCTAAATGATATGTTTGCAATACTCATGCTATGTGAGGAGTAGAGAGATCAGTTTGATGTATATAGAGGAATTCAAGCATGCACTCTGAACTGTGAGACATTGAGCCTATACAGAAATTTTTTTGTTCAGAGAGCACTTCACTGTATGAGTAACTCTAGAACTTGCCCTGTTTCTAACTTGAAATAGTTCATGGTTTGTAAAGTAGAGTTCATTGAGGCATTTTTCTTTTGAACCAAATTTTCCTATTGCATGGAAGCCTTAAGCCAAACTTTTTGTGATAAAACTAAGAGCCCTGCACTTATTCCAGATCCTAAATTTTCAGATTATGTGTTCAGATAAGGGGTAAGGAGGAAAGCTCTGTTGGAGAAAGGTGTTTCTGCAATGAACAAAAATATTAAGTGTTAAGTGTTGGAAATTTGGAGAAAAAGAAGAATGAAAAAGAAAAAAAAAGAAGTAAAGGCACAAAGTGCTTGGTTTGGAAAAGGAAAAGAAAAAGGAAATGAGGAAAAAGGGAAATCAAAACAACACAAAGTGTTGAAAGTTGGAAGAAAAGGAGGAAGGAAGTTCAAGAAAAAGAAAAGTTGTAGAAAAGTTGGTGAAAAGAGTAAATGAAAAGGAAGAAGAGAATGAGAAGGATTAAGGAGTACATAGATAAATTCAATAGTGATCCTCCTCTTATCTGAATCTGATTCATCTATCTAACCTTCTGCAACATCAAATCCTACCTTTAGCCAACTACGTGCCAAGCCATTTTTCCTTCTTCTATACAGAATCCTATTCCTAGTCAAGTCATACCACCAAAGCCTCTTTTGTTCTGCTTATGAATCACTGTCACTATGGAAAGTGAGAAGATGGGCAAGCTTATAGTAGTTTGAGTGCAGTGGAGATTGAGTGATGAGTACACCCTTAGACACTAGAGTGCAAGAGAGTTTATTCTCACAATTTTTGAGAAGTTCCAAGTGAGGGGGTGTTTTGTGTTGAAGGTCTCTGCATTTCATCTTACTGATCTGTTGAAAGTCATTGTGATGAGGTTAAGCAAGTCATATTAAAAGATAGATTGCTGAGTTGTTAGATTGTATCTTGGAAAGTTGATCTGTCATGTTTCAATCCAACCTCATAAATTTCATGTGTAAAGAATCTCAAGTCTTTCTCTGTCTTTAAAGTTATTGCTGAGGACAACAATATTCAAATCTGGGAATTGTGATGAACCCTTAGTTCATCATGGTTTTTAGCAGGAATTAGGATCAAATTGTGTGATTAAATGATGAAAAACAAGGTTAATGTCCTAAGATGTCCTCAATTACAAGTTCAAGAGCTTTATTGGAAATTTGTATGATTCTTGTAGGAAAAGAAAGCTTGAAAGACAACTGGAGAAGGAAGAATATTTTGGAGCTCAAGAGGAGAAAAATTGCCTAAGTTTTGAGCACTAAAACGTCCACACTGAGCGTTTTAGCACCCTGCTACAGGAAGAGGCCAAAACTTGCTGGTGATGAGCGCTAAAACGCCCACACAGAGCGTTTTAGCGCGCTGCTGCACTAAGAAGATGGAAAATTGCTGGTCTTGGGCGCTAAAACGGCCTGCAATAAGCGTTTTAGCGCCCTAAAGTGGAAAAAAGATTCTGGTCTTCACCGCTAAAATGTCCAAATCAAGAGTTTTAGCGTTGGTGTCAGTTAAAGTTAGTTGAGCATCCACCAAGTTTGGACGCTAAAACGGTCATTCCTTAACGTTTTAGCGTTGAAATCAGTTAAAAGCAGTTGAGCATACGTAAAGCATGGACGCTAAAACGGTCACTTATGGACGTTTTAGCGCCCACATCAGTTTTCTGTTTTTAATTGTAACACTATATAAGGCAAAGCCTTGACACTTAGAAGGGGATCTGGATCTGAGGGATCTGAATTTTCTCTCTCTCTTAAACTTTAGTCTGACTTCTCTCTAAATTCTTTAGTTTTAGTTTTAGGATTTCTTTGTAATAGTTTGGAGATTGAAGACTTTCAACATGGAAATGAAGTTTTCTTCTTCTTCTCTTATCTATTCTTTAGTCATGTCTGAGTAGAGTCTTTGTAGTCTGAATGCAATGGAACTCCATGATAATATTATGTTGATTTGATTAATATGATGAAGTATTTTTCATGTGTTGATTTGAGATTTTTTGAGTTAATTATTTCTATCAAGGAAGTAGTATAGAACAGGGATGTTTATATGACTTCTGTATTTGATAATCTCAACATCAGAATTCTAGTACTCAAGGGATTGATGCTAGAATTCTGATGTAATCTTAAAACTTTAGTATTTCATGCATGTATTAAGAAAGAGATCACCAAGGGATTGGGGTTTCTGATCAATGTATCTATCAGGGTAGTAAGGGATTACATCTTGATGATAAGTAAAAGGTTGATTAACATCACATGGAAAGGAATTCATCATATGATCAATTTTTACATGGGTTATCATGGAGGAAAGTTGTTTTCTGACTACTTGTTGTTTTATTAATTCCTAATCCATATTTAATTTGTGTCAAATTACTTACAATCAATTTTCTGGTGACAAATTATTCATGATTTTTACAAACTCTTATTTGATTCAAATTAGTTTTCTATGGTATATTGGTGTTTGAACACAATTCCTCGTGGGAACGATCTTTACTCATCATTTTATTACTTGTACGACTAGTGCACTTGCTAAACGTCCAACAAGTTGTCAACCTAATGTTAAGAGAGGGTATGAGATACTGTTGATCAACCCATTATTTAAATTAATCTTGCAGTCTCAGACGAGGGTTAAAATAAATAATCGCACTCTTAATCTCACTAAGGTAAAATCTAAAAGTAGATTGTTATCAAAAAAAAAAAAAAAAAAAAAAAAGTAGATTAACCCTAAGTCAAATGGTAAGGGTCATTGACTTAGATAAAACAGTGAGAGGGGAAATTTATTTAAAGTCTTTAATAAATTGTAACACGACAATATGTTAATTAATCTTTCTTTACATTTTTCAGTTTTTAGTATGACTAATCCACTGTCACTGCGCTCAATACTTGATACGAATAAACTGACCGGTTCAAACTTTATGGACTGGTATCGGAACCTGAGAATTGTTCTTAGGGCCGAAAAGATTGCCTACGTCCTTGATGGTCCATTACCCGTAGCTCCTAGGGAAGGGGAAGATGGGTTCGCGGAATATGATTTTGAGGCCCACAAATAACACATGGATGACGATACGATGGCAGTATGCATCATGTTGGCATCCATGTCACCTGAACTACAAAAGCAACATGAGGATATGGATGCTCCCTCTATTGTCTTACATCTCAAGGAGTTGTATGACGTTAAAGGTAGGCATGAGAGGTATGAGGCCTCTAGAGAACTGTTCTCTTGAAGGATGTCTGAGAACATGTCTGTTAGCAGTCATGTTCTTAAGATAATCGGGTTGATTGAGAAGCTAGGAAATCTAGGCTTCTTGATGGATGCCGAACTGAGTAATGACTTAGTCCTGGCCTCACTTCCACCTTCCTTCAGTCAATTCATAATGAATTATAACATGCATGGGATGCTTGTGAGCTTGCCTGAATTGTTAAGCATATTAACAACTGCTGAACTGTCTATCAAGAAGGATAGGACACAAGCTCTTCTGATTGGTGGGCCTAACAAGGCCAAGGGTAAGGGTAAGGAGCCTGCTAAAGGTGACTCCCTTAAGCCCAAAGGAAAATCCAAGAAGAAGAATGGCAACAAGAAGGGTAAGAAAGCATCCAAGGACAAAGGCGATGCTGAGTGCTTCCATTGTGGCAAGAAAGGCCATTGGAAGAGGAATTGTCCAGACTACCTGAAGAGTGTGAAGGACAAGAAGCATGGTGATGCTTCTGCCTCAGGTACTTTCATGATTGAGATAAATTATTCTTGTGCTAATCCGACTTCATGGGTATTGGATACCGGTTGTGGTTCTCATATCTGCAATATGTTGCAGGTGCTTAGGAGCCCAAGGAGATTGGAGAGAAACGAGGTGGATCTTTGCGTTGGCAATGGAGCAAGGGTTGCTGCTCATTCTGTTGGAGATGCCGAACTTATTTTGCCTACGGGCCTTTTACTGCATTTGAATAATTGTCTTTATGTTCCGAACATTTCTAGAAACATTATTTCTATTTCTTGTTTATAACAAGATGGTTTTACTTTTAGTATTAAGAATGATACATTTTTTTTTATCATTTTGAATGATATTGTTTATGGTACTGCTTCATTAATAAATGGATTGTATGTTCTGGAAATGGGAACTGAAGTGCTCAATGTAGCTGTGAAACGACCTAGGATAGATAATCAATCTTATCTTTGGCATTGTAGACTAGGGCACATAAACGAAACAAGATTGTCTAGGATGTATGCAGATGGATACCTAGATTCCATGGATTTGGAATCCTATGGACGTTTTAGCGCCCACATCAGTTTTCTGTTTTTAATTGTAACACTATATAAGGCAAAGCCTTGACACTTAGAAGGGGATCTGGATCTGAGGGATCTGAACTTTCTCTCTCTCTCTTAAACTTTAGTCAGACTTCTCTCTAAATTCTTTAGTTTTAGTTTTAGGATTTCTTTGTAATAGTTTGGAGATTGAAGACTTTCAACATGGAAATGAAGTTTGCTTCTTCTTCTCTTATCTATTCTTTAGTCATGTCTGAGTAGAGTCTTTGTAGTCTGAATGCAATGGAACTCCATGATAATATTATGTTGATTTGATTAATATGATGAAGTATTTTTCATGTGTTGATTTGAGATTTTCTGAGTTAATTATTTCTATCAAGGAAGTAGTATAGAACAGGGATGTTTATATGACTTCTGCATTTGATAATCTCAACATCATAATTCTAGTACTCAAGGGATTGATGCTAGAATTCTGATGTAATCTTAAAACTTTAGTATTTCATGCATGTATTAAGAAAGAGATCACCAAGGGATTGGGGTTTCTGATTAATGTATCTATCAGGGTAGTAAGGGATTACATCTTGATGATAAGTAAAAGGTTGATTAACATCACATGGAAAGGAATTCATCATATGATCAATTTTTACATGGGTTATCATGGAGGAAAGTTGTTTTCTGACTACTTGTTGTTTTATTAATTCCTAATCCATATTTACTTTGTGTCAAATTACTTACAATCAATTTTCTGGTGATAAATTATTCATGATTTTTACAAACTCTTATTTGATTCAAATTATTTTTCTATGGTATATTGGTGTTTGAACACAATTCCTCGTGAATTATAACATGCATGGGATGCTTGTGAGCTTGCCTGAATTGTTAAGCATGTTAACAACTGTTGAAGTGTCTATCAGGAAGGATAGGACACAAGCTCTTCTGATTGGTGGGCCTAACAAGGCCAAGGGTAAGGGTAAGGGTAAGGAGCCCGCTAAAGGTGACTCTCTTAAGCCCAAAGGAAAATACAAGAAGAAGAAGGGCAACAAGAAGGGTAAGAAAGCATCCAAGGACAAAGGCGATGCTGAGTGCTTCCATTGTGGCAAGAAAGGCCATTGGAAGAGGAATTGTCCAGACTACCTGAAGAGTGTGAAGGACAAGAAGCATGGTGATGCTTCTGCCTCAGGTACTTTCATGATTGAGATAAATTATTCTTGTGCTAATCCGACTTCATGGGTATTGGATACCGGTTGTGGTTCTCATATCTGCAATATGTTGCAGGTGCTTAGGAGCCCAAGGAGATTGGAGAGAAACGAGGTGGATCTTTGCGTTGGCAATGGAGCAAGGGTTGCTGCTCATTCTGTTGGAGATGCCGACCTTATTTTGCCTACGGGCATTTTACTGCATTTGAATAATTGTCTTTATGTTCCGAACATTTCTAGAAACATTATTTCTATTTCTTGTTTAGAACAAGATGGTTTTACTTTTAGTATTAAGAATGATACATTTTTTATCATTTTGAATGATATTATTTATGGTACTGCTTCATTAATAAATGGATTGTATGTTCTGGAAATGGGAACTGAAGTGCTCAATGTAGCTGTGAAACGACCTAGGATAGATAATCAATCTTATCTTTGGCATTGTAGACTAGGGCACATAAACAAAACAAGATTGTCTAGGATGCATGCAGATGGATACCTAGATTCCATGGATTTGGAATCCTATGGACAATGTGAATCTTGTCTAGCTGGGAAAATGACTTGTCACAAGCCCAAGGGGCTTGAGAGTCATAGGGCTAGTGAGTTATTAGAACTCATTCACACTGATGTTTATGGGCCAATGTCTATAGAGGCTAGAGGAGGATACTCCTATTTCATTACCTTTACAGATGACAAATCAAGATTTGGGTACGTGTACCTAATGAGATATAAATCCGAAGCCTTTGAAAAGTTCAAGGAGTTTAGGAATGAAGTAGAGAAACAACGTGGCAAGATGATTAAGATATTATGATCAGATCGTGGTGGTGAATATCTGAGCCATGAGTTTCAGAATTATCTGAGAGAAAATGGAATTCTCTCGCAGTTTACTGCACCTTACACACTACACCAAAATGGTGTCTCCGAAAGGAGAAGAGGGACCTTGTTAGACATGGTCAGGTCTATGATGAATGAGACTCAACATCCAAAATCGTTTTGCGGATATGCCCTAGACACAACGGCATACCTTCTAAATAGGGTACCGTCTAAATCTGTTCAGACCACACCATATGAGATATGGAATGGTAAGAGACCCAACCTGAGTTACCTCAGGGTATGGGGATCGCCGGCTTACGTCAAAGCGTTGGCATCAGACAAGCTTAGTGCTAAGAGTACTAAATGTCTATTTGTGGGGTATCCCAAAGGTACTAAGGGATACTACTTTTACTCCATGGATGAACACAAAGTGTTTGTGTCAAAGAATGCTGAGTTCCTTGAGAAGGATTTGATCTCTCAAGGAGCTAGTAGGAGTAAGATTGATCTTGAAGAAGTTCAAGAACCACATGAACAGATTGAGGAACCCAAGTCTGCTCCGCAGGCAATGTTCTCCAATGGAGAAGTAAACACACAACTCCGTAGGTCAACGAGGGGCATCAATCCACCCGAGAGGTATGGGTTTGTGATTGAGAATCAGCAGACCGTTGAGGATGATGAACCAAGTAACTACGAAGAGGCAGTCAAGGATGTTGACTCTTCTAGATGGCTTGAAGCCATGGAATCTGAAATGGATTAAAACAAGGTATGGACCTTGGTTCGTAAACCGCAAGGAATAGTTCCTATTGGTAAGAAATGGGTCTTTAAAAGAAAGACTGATGCAGATCGCAACGTTGAGACATACAAAGCAAGGTTGGTTGCGAAAGGGTATCGTCAAAGACAAGGAGTTGACTATGATGAGACTTTCTCACCTGTTGCCATGATCAAATCTATTAGGATCATGCTTGCAATAGCGGCATATCACGACTATGAAATTTGGCAAATGGATGTCAAGACTGCCTTCTTGAATGGGTTCTTGAAGGAGGATGTGTACATGACACAACCTGAAGGCTTTGAAATCAAAGATCAGGAGCATATGGTATGCAAACTTCAAAGGTTGATATATGGGCTAAAGCAAGCATCAAGGAGTTGGAATACTCGTTTTGATGAAGTCGTTAAGAGTAACAGCTTTATCAAGAACGAGGATGAACCTTGTGTTTACAAGAAGGTTAGTGGGAGTAATGTCGTCTTCCTAGTACTTTATGTAGATGACATATTGTTAATAGGAAATGACATCCCCACATTACAAACGACGAAAGAGTGGCTTTCAAAAAGCTTCACCATGAAGGATTTGGGAGAGGCGGCCTTTATACTTGGTATAAAAATCTATAGAGATAGATCAAACAGGCTGTTGGGTTTATCTCAATCCACGTATATTGACAAGATGCTAAAGAGTTTTAGCATGGAAGGGTCGAAAAGGGGTTTTCTTCCCGTCAGTCATGGGGTACATCTTTCAAAGGCCATGTGTCCTAAGTCACAGGCTGAGAAGGATCGCATGAGTGGAATTCCACACGCTTCGGCTATTGGATCCATCATGTATGCCATGATATGTACGAGACCAGATGTCTCATATGCTTTAAACATTACGAGCAGATACCAGTCGGACCCTGGAGAGGGTCACTGGACGGCAGTCAAGACCATCCTTAAGTACTTAAGAAGAACTAAGGATGTGTTTCTGGTCTATGGTGGGGTTGATGAGCTAAGAGTGAAAGGGTTCACTGATGCCATCTTTCAAAGTGACAAAGATGACTGCAAGTCACAGTCAGGGTTCGTATTCACCTTAAATGGTGGGGCAGTATCTTGGAAGAGTTCCAAGCAGGAGACAACAGCAGATTCAATGACAGAAGCTGAATATATAGCTGCTTCAGAAGCGGCTAAGGAGGCCGTGTGGATCAAGAAGTTCATATCTGAACTTAGGGTGGTTCCAAGCGTAGATGAGCTCATACAGTTGCTGTGCGACAACACTGGAGCCATTGCGCAGTCAAAGGAACCTAGGTCTCATCAAAGATCTAAGCACGTGCTCCGCAGATATCACCTGATTAGAGAAATCATTGATAGAATGGATGTAAAGATGGATTATGTTCCCACAGATGATAACCTGGCCGATTCTCTGACAAAGGTTGTTTCTCAGAGAAAACATGATAGTCATTATGAGGCTTTGGGTATACGACTTAGGTCTGATTGGCTCTAGGCCAAGTGGGAGCTTGTTAGTATTTGGGTGTCCTACAGACAATCTTATGATTAAATAAGGACATAGATGTAGACCTTTGTATTGTCGCAAATAAATAAAAGCATTCTTTATCTTGTTTCATATTTTGTCTCGATTTTACTGTTAACTGGATAAACCCCTTGGAATAAAATAGGTATCTCTTGAGTATCTGTGATGAGATCACGATCATGAGGATTCAAGGATATTGGATGTTTATTCCTAATTTTATGTTCCTAGTCTAGAGACACTGAGAATGGGGATCAGTGATCTCGGGTAAGACTAGCACGACTTATCTACTTGTATTCGGATGCAAGGTAAAGACCTCATGAGCTACAGATATGGAGATGTCTTAGCTAAAGTCGTGGGTGGATCTATAACGGTATAGCTCGCACTGAACAGACCCATAAAAGAGACTGTATGAGGAAATCTCACAGAGAGTATCATTAGAGTAGTCTTTTTATATTTGGGTATGTCTTTCCTTAGACCAGAAGTTATTACCTAGACTGTGTTCTAGAAGGCATGCTTTGACTGTATACCTCGTCTGCCTGAAACATGGAGAATCATAGGTATACTGTTGGACTTGTCCTGAAAGAGCACAGGGCTAGGGTGATAAGCTGAAGGAATTCGTCAGATCTCTGTGAGAGATTAGGTTATCTATAAACCGGAGAAATCGGGATGACATTTACAGGGACTCGGGAATCTATGCATAGTAAAAGAGATCATGAGATGATCTGCCTTTAGAGTCAGTAAATTGAAGAATCCCTACTTCGAATAAAGCTTACCCTAAACCGCAAGGGTTGATACGTTTCCTTACCTTAGCTTTTATGGGAAGGTAACCGAGACGAAAGGAAATACATACGGCAACCAAATATGTGTAATAGGATGATTATGTCATTAACCTAACTAGCTCTGGGGCAACAAAGCATTGCTAGTGCTCTGTGTTGTCATTAGATGGGTTGTGGGCTTATTGGGCCCAAGCCCATTTATGTCAGTGGCTGTGTTGGGCCTAATGAGTCACACACTAACACCTTATTGTCATGACAATATAGCATTAAAGGTATTGGGCCTAATAATGGTTGTTAGCCCAAGAAGAAGTTTAGAAGCCCACCAAAAGGAAAAAAGGGCGCATGGTTAGTTAATGGGCTTGGATGGTCCAAGACATTACTAATTAATTTAATTAGTTAAATTAATTATCAAATGTTTAAATTTTGAATTTTGAATTTGAAATTTGAAATTTGAATTTTGAATTTGAATTTTGAAATTCGAATTTTGAATTTGGAATTTTGAATTTGAAATTTGAAATTTGAAATTTGAAATTTGAAATTTTGAATTTTGAATTTGAATTTTGAATTTGAAATTTGAATTTGAATTTGGAATTTGAATTTGAATTTAAAATTTAAATATTTGAACGTTTGAATTCAAATGTTTGAATTCGAATTTGAATTGGCTATGAAAAGTTGTTTCATAATAAAAGGATAAGATAAGATCTTGTTGGAACAAATCCCAAATATCAAGAGGAGATCTTTGAGAATCTTCTAGTGAGGATATGGGGCGCTGATTTAGGTATCTGATGATGGTCATAGGATCAACCAAATGAGCTCCAGTCAGATTTGGTTTGTTGAGAGAATAAGTGAGACAGTTGGTTCAAGTTTGAATGCAACTGTTCAATGTATCTGGACTGTTATGAGGCCAAGTGGGGCGCACCATATGGCTGGCCATATGATGGTTGTTGAGTCAGATTCTTGTTGAGATATTCACTTGATATCATGAGGATGTGAGAGGAGGTTGTTGACAAGATTTGAATTTTGCAACAACTCCACTCATCCCCCTAGTGTGCGCTATATATAGGGCCTTATTTGAGTGAAGAAAATCAGATTTTTAATTAACTCATTCTCTCATCTCCTTGTGGGTTTCTTTTGAGGTTTTTCTTAAGAGAGTTTCGAAATAACCTAGCCTTTTTCAAAGAAAACCATGCGCCACTTTTGTGTCTATTCTTGCTGAATATTCACTCTTCTAAACACCTTGACCTAGTCTCCTCCTTCACACATTGGGCGCATAGCATGCCTCCATTGGTGTTTTCGTTGGTGGCCTTGAAGAAGAGTTCTTCCGTCTTGACAAAGGGTGGTGTGGATCAACATTAGAGGGCTTGCATCTTCAAGCCTCATCTTGATCATCCTCCAGTTTTGGAAAGCAAACAAGGTAACATCCATGCCCTAAAGCATGTTTCTTGATATGGTATGTGTTATTCCGCTCGAAAATTTTGTTTTTCCCTCTCACATGCCTCGACCTTCAAGGTCAGTTTCTTTCATTATTCGATTACTTTCATTAAAGTATTCGAATACTACCAAGTATCTGAATACTTTCCCCCCAATATCCGAATACCCAAGTATCCGAATACTAAACCTTACTATATTCGAATACTCTCCAGTATTCGAATACTTCTTCAAAGGTATCCGAATACTTTTCTTCCCAGAAAAGTATTCCAATACTCCTGCCATAAGTATTCAACTACCAGATTAAAACTAACATTGCAAATCTTTACCAAATACTCTAAGATTTTACTATGTTAAACTAGACATCTCAAGCTTTCCAACGACATATCTTTTGCCTCAATCGGAGTTGTATAACTCTGGTTATGATTTTTTCAAAGTTCCTACAACAAACTAAATTTCCAGCAATAGGTTCTCGATTTCAAACATACACAGAGAGAGATAAACTTATCTAATGGATCTGAAAATTTTTCAGGGTTGTAGTCCTATATGTTAGATTCACATAGGTCTAAACCTCACTCAATTTAGAGCTCTGAAGCTCGAGATATCGCAATTTTACTAAACTAGGTCGTTGCTGTCTCGCGAAGTATTCGATTACTTCCTTTTTCCAGGAAGTATTCGAATACTGCCCGAAAAGTATTCGAATACTTCTTCGACAGAATGCAGAAAACTGAGTTTTAAAGGTAAAATCGACCTCCAATGATCCAAACTCGATCTGGAGTCTAAGAACTCCTTAAACAGATGTTTATTAACATGTTATGAACCCAGAAACACCTTCCTTTTATCAAATGGTTCAAGTTATGATTTTTAATTGCTTAAACAAGCTTAAAACATCAAAATACACAAGGGTGATCATGGTATACCTTCCAATGCACTAAAACTCCGAAAATGCGGTAACTTGGAGCTCCAAACTCAGCTCCAAGGTTCTGACTTGGTTCAAAAATGAAAGTGGCACACCAAGCTTGGTCCTTTAAGCCAAAAGATCACTTCTTGGCACCACAAATGACATGAACAAAGGTTTAACCCTCACAACTCAGAATCACAGCTCCTTAAGCCCCACAAATGCTGAACCTAAACTCAGAAAGAGGTTCCCTACTCACCACCAAGGCCAGCACTTACTCACTCAAGTGTTTGGGAGAAGATTCAATGAAGAACAAGGAAGAAAAGGCCACTTGTCTCACAAGGTGCAAGGTGACCAGCAATGGAACAGTTCCAAAGGGTTGATCAGCCTCCAAAGGTCACGTAGGAATAGAATAACCTAGGGTTTTGAGCCCAAAAGTCATATATATAGCTCACTTAACATCAAACACACAGTATTAGCAAAAATAGCTACGCTTAGCATTTTAATCCCAAACTTAGGATTCTGAACCTACTCAATTTTACAAGATTTATCATATTTTTCGCAGCACCTTTCCGGTACGCGCTTTTTCATAGCAAGTATCAGTTCTGGCACCAAAACTCAGTATTTTGACATGAAACTCATTTTACAAGTCCTACATATTATTCTAGGAATATTCATGCACTTATTATAATTTTTTGGGATACTTTTTCGGTACGCATTTATATCGACTAGCAGAACCGGTATTTGCACTTTTCGTCAGAAAAACGACTTTCAACATTATTACTCACTTACTATAATTATTAGAGCGTCATAATAACTATTAGGGCAATTATAGAATTATCTCATAATTATCTAATAAATTTCCTTAATTAGCAGTGTGGGTTCTTACACTATGCCTACACCTACATTTCTGGCAGCTAAGTTCCGTAGAGGACTTAATGGAGAGATAGCAGATCAAATCGCTGGAACTGCATCCAGAGACTTTGGTACTTTGATCCAGCAGTACCGAGATATTGAGGATGTTTGTATAAGAAATAAGAAAAGGAAAACTGGAGAGCCAGAGGTGAAGGGAGCTAGTGGCTCAACTACTTGGAGAGACAGGAAATTTGGGGGAAAGGGCAAAGGGAAGCAATTATCTGCTAGGCAGACGTCGAACCAGTTTAAGAGGACACCGACTCAGCAGGGGAGTGCAGCTAGACCTTCCATTATTCCCAGGTGTACTGGGTGTGGAAGATCACATGTTGGCCTAGTTCCACCGGTCAGATTATTTGTTTCCATTGTGGCAAGGAGGGACACTATGCCAGAGATTGTCCTTCTTTAGTTGCTAGGGCTGCAGTAGTTCAGACGACCCCTCTTCATATGGTTCTTGCTCCACCTTCGGCGACGCCTGTCGTTCCACCAATTACGGGTCGAGTGTACACCCTTGATCGCCAACAGTCGGACAGAGCTCTGAACCTTGTGAGAGGTACCGTTTCCATTGGTGGCTGTGTTGTTGATGAATTATTTGATTCCGGGGCTACACACTCTTTCATCGTGACCCTGATTGTTATGGGACTTGAGTTTCCCATTTATGTGGTTTCTCCAGCATTGTGGGTTACTACCGCCACTGGAGAAAAGTGTGATACTTCCTCTGTACACCATGATGTTATGTTTCAGTGGGATTCGGTAGACCTGATTGGTTTGCCCATGGCAAATCTGGAGATCATCCTTGGCATGGATTGGTTGTCCAGGAATTGTGCGATGATTGATTGTTGTGCAAAGAAAGTGGTGATCTCTCCTTGTGATTTCGCTACCAGTTCTTCTCCTTATCTATCAATGCTTCAGGCTAGGAGGGCCTTGAGAGCAGGGGCATATGGTTATGTCATGTTGGGAGGTTTGGTGAGCGGGACACAAAGGGATATTACCGCCATTCCTATGGTGAAGGAGTTCCTCGAGGTGTTTCCTAAGGAGATTCCTGAGTTTCTGCCATAGCGGGATATAGAGTTCTCCATTGATCTTTTGCCTGGTGTGGGGCCGATTTCATGAGCACCATACAAGATGTCTCCACTTGAGTTAGCAGAACTGAAGAAGCATATTGAGGATCTTTTCGCGAAGAACTTTATCCGACCGAGTGTGTCTCCACGGGGAGCATCAGTCATCTTTGTTAAGAAGAAATATGGGACCATGCAATTGTGCACCGACTACCGATAGTTAAACAAGGTGACAATCAAGAACAAGTATCACCTCCCACGCATTGATGACTTTTTGGACCAGCTTAGGGGTGCTTGCGTGTATTCCAAGATTAATTTTCGCCCCGGATACCACCAGATTCGAGTTAAGCTGGAGGATGTCCTCAAGACCGCATTTTGTTCGAGATATGGTCATTATGAGTACTTGGTGATTTCGTTTGGACTCACCAATGCACCGGCGGTATTCATGGATTACATGAACCGTATTTTTCAGCCTTACTTGGATCGTTTTGTGATCGTCTTCATCGACGACATTTTGATTTACACCAAGAGTGAGGAGGAGCATTTGAGGATTGTGTTGCAGGTGCTTAAAGAGAAGAAGCTTTATGTAAAGCCATCAAAGTGTGAGTTTTGGCTCAATTCAGTGAAATTTCTTGGACATGTGATTTCTGCAAAAGAAGTTGCAGTAGATCCAAACAAAATTGAGGCAGTGTTGGATTAGGAGAGACCCAAAACAGTTGCAGAGGTGAGGAGTTTCTTGGGTTTGATGGTTACTACAGGAGGTTCATTGAGGGATTCTCCAAGATAGTGTTGCCACTTACTCGCTATACCCGAAAGGATACTTCATTTGTGTGGACTTACGAGTACGGGGAATGCTTTCAGGAGTTAAAGGAGAGATTGACCACTGCACCAATGTTGATCCTTCCTGATCCTATCGAACAACTTGAGCTTTATTATGATGCTTCTAAGAAGGGGCTAGGTTGTGTATTGATGCAAACTGGTACAGTTGTTGCTTATACTTCGAGGCAGTTAAAGCCTCATGAGGAGAACTAGCCGACTCATGATTTGGAGTTGGCCACTATTGTCTTTGCCTTTAAGATTTGGAGGCATTACTTGTATGGCATGAAGTTTGCGGTGTTCAACGATCATAAGAGTTTTAAGTACCTGTTTGATCAGAAGGAGCTTAACATGAGACAGAGAAGATGGATGGAATTCCTGAAGGACTACGACTTTGAGTTGAAGTACCACCCAGGCAAGGCCAATGTGGTAGCTGATGCTTTGAGTCGAAAATCCGTTAGTTTATCCAGTTTGATGATTAATGACTTCGATTTGTTTGAGAAATTTCGAGACTTGGCGATTACCTTTTTGTTTGGGGGTGCACTTCTTGAGATGAAAACTGTGAGAGTAGAAAATGAATTGATGGAAAAGATCAAAGAGGCGCAAGTGCAAAGAAACTAAGATGGTATATCTTGGAACGAAGAGGGATTGTTGAAGTTTCAGAAAAGAATTGTGGTACCTAGAGGTCTATTGACAGAGGATGTAACACCTCGTATATATACGGTTTGTTATCATATCATCGTATTAAGCGGCGCTTAATTTAAAATGCGAAATATCTTTTTCTTTTCAATTATGACGTCATTATTCATTACCAACTTGATTACTTAAATCATTTTCCAAAACATCGCCTGTATGTAAATTGCAAAAGACAGCTAACTGAAATACCTCATAAAATAAATAACATAATTATGTCTCTAATCACGGAACTACAACACGTAGACCGGACAACCCTGATAGTTTATACAACTCAAGCTAAAAGGTACTAAAATCAAAGCGGCATGGACAAACCCCATGCTCACCAAACAAGGCAACAAGCCCCAAAAGAGTCTCAACTCAAATATCAATATAAAGACAGAAAACATAAACAACATCCAATATCCAGTCATGTCAGTATACAACATATATAATCAGCTAAGCTCCGGCCTCCTGCCGCCAGAGGCATCAGCCCCTAAATTACCTAAACCTGAAATAAGCGTCCCCAAACGTGGGGTGAGATCTCTAAACAAGAAATCTCAGTAAGGCAAGGGTCCCCAAGGATCTTCCACCCCAAGCTCACTTACATGTGCAACATAAGTTCCAAAAGCAGTTTATCAATATAATTTCCAAATCAGTGTAATGCGGCAGATATTCATGTCATGTGTGTTATAACTATTCTACTGATCAGAGAAGTGCAAGAATACGTCTATTACCCACACAGTACACGCCCATGTTGTACCCGCCCCCAGGACCACCCCATGGCTTCCTGGCTAGGCGCAACACCACATACATATCATAAGCATTTTGCACTTAACTACTCCATAGCATTTCAATAAAACAATACATGAAAACACATCATGCATATAAACCATCCCCCCATGGGATATGGTGGAACATACAATGGCTAAGCCGAGGACACGAAAGCTTACCTTGCAAGCTAGCTATCCAAGCCAAGAGTCCATACAAGCTCAAGGTCCACACACAGCACAATCACAATCTGTTAGGACCAATAAAAACATCAATATTTATACTCTACAAGCATACGATATAAAGACAACGCCTTTCCTTTGTGTTCTAAGTCTTAAGGCTTCTCACAAAGCCACAAGCCTTTAATCCCTTGATTCTGACTTAACTTAATCATTATGTAAGAACCCGCACCGTTAATTAAGGAAATTAATTAATTAATTATGTGAAATTAGGAAATAATTCCATAATTGACCCTAATAATTATTATGAGGCTTAATAATTATAGTAAGTGATTAAGAATGTTGAAAGTCGTTTTTCGGAAGAAAAGTGCAGATACCGGTTCTGCTAGTCGGTATAAATGTGTACCGAAAAGTATCCCGGAAAAATTATAATAAGTGCATGATAACTACTAGAATAATATGTAGGACTTGAAAAATGAGTTTCAAGTCAATATAATGAGAACTGGTGCCAGAAACTGGTACTGGCTATGAAAAGCGCATACCGGAAAGGTGCTCCGAAAATTATAAGAAAAATATGTTAATTCTTGTAAAATTGAGTAGGTTAAGAATCCTGAGTTTGGGATTAAAATGCTAAGCGTAACAATTAAAGTTAATATTGTGTGTTAATTGGTTAAGTGGCTATAAATAGGCTTGTTAAGGCACAAAACCCTAGGCATTCAGTTTCTCTACGTGAGTTGGGTGGCTGGTCTGTTCTTGCTACAGTTTCATTGAGTTTTCTTCACCATTTTGGAGATCAAGTGTCACTTTTGCTTGGTTTCTTCATCTCCAGACACTTGAGCCTTGTGTGAGTGGCCTGTGTGAGTGTGTAGTGAGCTTTGGTTCTGAGTTGAGGGACTGTTGAAGTCAGTTTGTGGGCTGAGTGGCCTTGTGTGAGGGTGTGAGCTTCTTCCTTGGTTGTTGGAGCTCCAAGGAGCCAACTTTGTGAAGAAAGATCTTTGCTTGAGGAGTATTTTCTTGCACCCTTGTGTCAGCACCTTGAAGCTGACTTGTGAGCTCCAAGAGCACCTTTGGTTGGCTGTTTTGGACTTTGGTAAGTTGTACCAACCTTGTTCATGAGTTTAATGGGTTAAAGTTGATGTCTTGGTATGTTTAATGGATTAAACAAGTAACCAACTGTCATATGAACATAAATGAACCTTAAGATGCATGTTTAAGCTTCTGGAAGTGTTAAAAATGGAACCTTGGAAGGATATCTTCGCGAAATGCAGAAACTGCATTCTTTCGCGAAATATCAGAATATTTGTCGTGGAATATCCGGATATTGATATCCGGATATGGATATCCAGATATTGATATCTGGATATGGGGATCTGGATATCCGGAAAGTGATATCTGGATATTCGATATCCGGATATTGCCTGTGAGATATCCGGATATTGGATATCCGGATATGTCCCCGAGGAATATCCGGATATTCTGGGTTTGCGAGGAACAGTGGCGTATTGTTCATCCAAAACTGATCTATGGGTTTGTGGACCCTAGTTTGAGGAAGTTGAACTTCTGTAATTAATTAATGTAAGTCAGAATCATGTGATTAAGGGCTTATGGGTTGATGAGAAGCCTTAAGACGTAAAACGTAATGAAAAGGCATTGTCTTTATGTTGTATGGTGACTGATGCCTCTGGCGGCAGGAGACCAGAACTTAGCTGATTATGATATTTATGCTGTATTGCTGACATGACTGGATTGGATGCTGTTTATGTTTTCTGCTCTTTATGGTTTGAGTTGAGACTTATGTTGGGCTTTGTTGCCTTATTTGGGTGAGCATGAGAGTTGTCCATGCCACTATGTTGTTTGTACTTTTGAGTCGAGTTGTATAAACATCTAGTTGGTCCGGTCTACGTGTTGTAGTTCCGTGACTAGAGACATATTGATGTTATTTTAATTAATGAGGTATTTCAGTTAGCTGTTTTATTGCAATTGCATACAGACGATGTTTTATTAATTGATTAATAAGCAAGTTGATAATGATAATGCCATCATAATTGAAAAGAAAAAGATATTCCGCAATTTTAATTAAGCGTAGCTTAATACGATAGTATGATAACATTACCAAATATATACGGGGGGTTACACATTACAGAAGTTCAACTTCCACAATCTAGGGTCCACAAACCCATAACTCAGTTCTGTATGAACAGTACTGTTACTGTTCACGCAAACCTAGAATATCCGAATATTTGTCGGGGACATATCCGGATATCCATATCCCGATATCAGTATCCGGATATCCTAAAGTCCCGTATCTGGATATCAATATCCGGATATTACAAACCCCATATCCGGATATCATATCTGGATATCAATATCCGGATATTTCGCGACAGAATGCAGTTCTGCATTTTCGCGAAGATATCACCCAAAGGTCCAACTTTTACCATTATTATACGTCCAAGAATCCATTTTTAGGCATATACAGATTCATATACGTGTTGGTTACTTCATTTTAACCTATTACATGCCAAGACTCAAGCTTTAACCCATTAAAACTCATGATCAAGTTAGGGAACATACCCAAGGCTTCAAAACAGAAGTAAGAGGTGCTCTTGGAGCTCTCACACCAGCTCCAAAGATTCTGACTACAAGGTGCATGAAAATGGCACACAAGGATAAGTTCTTTCTCTTCAAAGATCATTCCTCAAAGCTCAAAATGCCAAAACAAAGGCGTCACCCTCACAACTCAGAAACTCAGCACCTTAAACTCTCCAAACAGAGACCCAAGGTTCAGAAACAAGGCCAACACTCATCCCCAATGGTAATCCTCACTCACACCAAGTGTTTTGGAGAAGATTTCATGAAGGAAACGGTCTCAAGGCTTAAGAAATGTGGAAGGGAAGGATATGGAATAGTGCACAAAGGCTGGTCAGCCTCCAAGGTCACGTAGCAATAGTGAAATGCCTAGGGTTTTGTGCAAAAGTCATATTTATAACCGATTTAAACTTAATCGCATTGTATTAGCGCTAATTGCTACGCTTAGCAATTTAATCTCAAACTTAAGATTCTGAACCTACTCATTTTTCTAAGATTTATCATATTTTTATTTTATTTTTCGCAGCACCTTTCTGGTACGTGCTGTTCCATAACCAGTATCAGTTCTGGCACCAGTTCTCATTATTTTAACTTGAAACTTGTTTTACAAGTCCTATATAATATTCTAAGAATATTCATGCACTTGTTATAATTTTCTGGGATACTTAATCGGTACACATTTATACCAAGTAGCAGAACCAGTATCTGCACTTTTCGTCAGAAAAGAGACTTTTAGCATTATTAAACACTTACAATAATTATTTAAGCCTCATAATAATTATTAGAGTCAATTATGGAAATATTTCCTAATTCTCACATTTATTTAATTAATTTCCTTAATTAACGGTGCAGGTTCTTACATTTACCCCACCTTTTTAAGGATTTTGCCCTCAAAATCAGAAACATACCTGTCTCGGAAGTCGGGATACTGCCGAAGAAGCTCGTCCTCTCGCTCGCAAGCGCACTCCTTAGGAGTTCTTCCGGTCCACTGTACTTTGACTATCGGAACGATCTTGCTCCTCATCTGCTTCTCGCCTCGATCGAGAATCTTAAGCGGTCCGACGGGAGTCTTTAAGTTCTCCTGAACCTCCACATCATCCGGTTGCACCACGTGCGAAGGATCCGCTACATATTTGTGAAGCTGAGACACGTGAAACATGTCGTGGATGTTAGCCAAGTTCGGAGGAAAGGCAAGCCGGTAGGCAACAGGTCCTACTCTACCAAGTATCTGGTAGGCCCAATGAATAGTGGGCTCAACTTCCTCACTCCGAGTGCCCGACCAACACCGGTGGCAGGTGAAAGTCTCACAAACATGTGCTCACCCTCACTGAACTCCAATGGACGATGCCTCACATCATAGTAACTCTTCTGGCGATTCTGCGCCTGCTTAAGCTTTTCCCTGATCAACTTGATCTGCAGGGTGGTATCTTGGACAAAGTCCAAGCCAAACATCTCCTTGTCTCAAACCTCAGACCAGCAGGTAGGAGTCCGACACCTCCTACCATACAACGCCTCGTAGGGTGCCATGCCCAGGCTTGCATGGAAATTGTTGTAGGAAAATTCAACCAATGGCAGGTACCTATCCCATGATGAACCCTGCTCCAAAGTGCAAGCCCTCAACATGTCCTCCAATGTCTGGATGGTCCGCTCAGTTTGTCCGTCAGTCTGAGGGTGATAGGATGTACTTAGTCTCAACTGCGTACCAAAAACCTCCTGCAGTGCCGCCCAGAACAGAGATGTGAACTTCGGGTCCCTATCACTAATGATACTCTCAGCCACCCTGTAAAGTCTCACAATCTCGCAAATATAAAGTCTGGCCAACTTCTCCGTAGTGAAGCTCACCTTCACCGGAAGAAAGTGGGCAGACTTGGTCAATCTGTCCACAATGAACCAGATAGAGCCAGCCTGAGTCTTCGGCAATCCCATCTCGAAGTCCATGGAAATGCTATCCCATTTCTATTCCGGAATCTCAAGAGGTTGAAGTTTACCAGACGGCTTCTAGTGTTCTATCTTCACCTTATAGCAAATCAGACACTTAGACACAAACACAACTATGTCTTTTTTCATGCCCGGCCACCAGTAGTTTCTCTTTAAATCCTGGTACATCTTGGTAGCACTAGGGTGGACAGTAAAATGGACCTTGTGAGCCTATGTCATCACCTCAACAGTCAAAGGACCTCGAGGAACCACAATCCTCTTCTGAAAGGTCAACAGTCCATCCTCATTCCAAGACACATTGTCCTGATTCTTCACATAATCTAGGCACTCTCTCTGCACTTGCGCCTCTTTGATCTTCTTCATGAGCTCGTTCTCAACTTGCACGGTTTGCATTTCGAGAAGTGCACTCCCAAATAAAGAGGTCACCGTCAGATCTCGAAACTGCTCGATGATATCAAAATCACCCATGGTCAAACTGGATAGACTCACAGATTTCCGACTCAAAGCATCCGCTACCACATTGGCCTTACCAGGATGGTACTTCAACTTGAAGTTGTAGTCCTTCAGATACTCCATCCATCTCCTCTGTCTCATGTTCAGCTCCTTCTGATCGAACAAATACTTCAAGCTCTTGTGATCACTGAACACAGCAAACTTCATGCCATAGAGATGATGCCTCCAAATCTTGAAAGCAAACACAATAGCAGCCAACTCCAAATCATGAGTCGGGTAGTTCTCCTAATGAGGCTTCAACTGCCTCGAAGCATAGGCAATCACCTTGCCCAACTGCATCAACACACATCTGAGCCCCTTTCCGTGGGCGTCTGTGTACAACTTAACTTCCTCAACAGGATCAGGAAGGACCATCACAGGTGCTGCAGTCAGTCTCTCTTTCAACTCCTGAAAGCAATCCTCACACTAGTGAATCCACACAAATGAAGTCTCCTTGCGGGTAAGGCGAGTCAATGGCAGAACCAGCAACGAAAATCCCTTGATGAACCTCCGGTAGTACCCTGCCAAACCCAAAAAAATCCTCACTTCAGTTACCGTCTTGGGCCTCCCAATTTAGCATGGCCTCAATCTTGTTTGGATCCACAGCAACTCCTTCTGCAGAAATCTAATGTCCCAAAAACTTTACGGACTTGAGCCAAAACTCACATTTGGAAGGCTTAGCATAAAGTCTTTTCTCCTTCAGCACTTGCAACACAATCTTCAAGTGCTCGGCATATTCCTCCTCAGTCTTGGAGTAAATCAAAATGTCGTCAATGAAGACGATTACAAACTGATCCAGGTACGGATGGAAAATCCTGTTCATGTAATCCATGAACACTGCGGGTGCATTGGTGAGTCCAAACGGGATCACCAAATACTCATAGTGACCGTATCTTGAACGAAACACGGTGTTCGGGACATCCTCCGACTTCACCCGAATCTGATGGTATCCGGACCGGAATCGATCTTCGAATACACACAAGCACCCTTCAATTAATCCAACAGATCATCAATGCGCGGAAGGGGATACTTGTTCTTGATTGTCACCTTGTTCAACTGCCTGTAGTCGGTGCAAAATCGCATAGTCCCGTCTTTCTTTTTCACAAAAATGACCGGTGCTCCCCATGGAGACACACTCGGTCGAATGAAGCTTTTCCCTGAAAGGTCCTCAATGTGCTTCTTCAGCTCCGCCAACTCTGGTAGCGACATCCGATATGGAGCCAAAGAAACGGGCCCCACACCAGGAAATAAGTCAATGGAGAACTCTATCTCCCTCTGCGGCGGCAACTCAAGAATATCCTCAGGAAATATCTCAAGAAATTCCCTCACCATAGGAATGCCAGTGAAATCCTCCTGTGCCCCATTCACCAAACCTCCCAACATGACATATCTGAAGGCCCCTTCCCTCAAGGCTCTCCTAGCCTGCATTAATGATATGTAAGGCAAGGAACTGGCTGTGGAGTCACACGGAGACATCACCACTCGCTTGGCACAACAGTCAATCATCACACAATTCCTGGACAACCAATCCATGCCCAGAATAATCTCCAAATTGGCCATCGGCAATCCTACCAGATCTACCGAGAACTCACGGCCATCCCACTGAAATGCTACATTGCGATGAATAGTGGAGGTAACACACTTTTCCCCGGTGGCGGTGGTCACCTGCTACGGTGGAGAAAGCACAGACATGGGCAACTCAAGCCCCACAGCAATCGGGGTAGCAATGAATGAATTGATAGAAAGAGCCTTGAAGGCCGTAGGCATGTGAGAGGGAAAAACAAAATTTTTCTCAAGCGGAATTACATATACCACATCAAGAAACATGCTTTAGGACATGGATGTTACCTTGTTTGCTTTCCAAAACTTGAAGATGATCAAGGTGAGGCTTGAAGATACAAGCCCTCTAATGTTGATCCACACCACCCTATGTCAAGACGGAAGAACCCTTCTTTAAGGCCACCAACGAACACCAAGGGAGGCAAGCTAGGCATCCCTAATGGAGAGGAAGGAGGCAAGGTTTCAAGGTGTTTAGATGAGTGAATTTTCAGCAAGAAAATACACAAGAGTGGCGCATAGAATGGTAGGAGAAGTGGCTGGATTTTTTTCATAAAAAAAACCCTTAGGAGAACTCCCCTTTAAAAGGAGACTAAAGGAGGATTATGTGCTGCTGATTTGAACGCCCCATTCAGCCATAAAATCCTCTCCTAAAATCAAGGACATGATCATAATAAGATGCTATTTGAATTCAAATACAAATATAGCTATTATCTTCTTCTTTTGTTATGAAACAAACTACTATAGTCAATTCAAATTCAAATATTTAAATTCAAAATTTAAATTATGAAATTAAATATTAGATAATTAATTTAACTATTTAAATTAATTAATAATGTCTTAGACTATCCAAGCCCATTATCACCATCCATGCGCCCCCTTCCTTCTTAGGTAGGCTTCTAAACTTCTTCTTCGCCTAACAACCATTATTAGGCCCAAAACCTTTAATGCTATAATGTCAAGACAATAAGGTGATAGTGTGTGACCCATTAGGCCCAACATAGCCACTGACATAAATGAGCTTGGGCCCAACAAGACCACAACCCATTTAATGACAACACAGAGCACTAGCAATGCTTTGTTGCCCTCGAGCTAGTTAGGTTAATGACATGATCATCCTATTAAATATATTTGGTTACTGTATGTGTTTCTTTTTCTCTCGGTTACCTTCCCATTAAACCTAGGGTGAGGAAACTTATCAACCCTTGCAGTTTAGGGTAAGCTTTAACTTGAAATAGGGAGTTTTTAATTTACTAACTCTAAAGACAGAACATCTTATGATCTCTTTTACTATGCATAGATTCCCAAGTCACGTAAATATCATCCCGATTTCTCTGGTTTTCAGATAACCTAATCTGTCACAGAGATTTGACGAATTCCTTCAGCTTGTCACCCTAGGCTCGTGTTCTTTCAGGACATGCCCAAAGGTATACCTATGAATCTCCATGTTTCAAGTAGACGAGGTATACAATCAAAACATGCCTTCTAGAACACAGTCTAGGAAAAAACTTCTGGTCTAAGGAAAGACACACCCAAATAATAAGAGACTGCTCTAATGATACTATCTGTGAGATTTCCTCATTGAGTCTCTTTTCTGGGTCTGTTCAGTGCGAGCTATACCCTTATAGATCCACCCATGACTTTAGCTTAGACATCTCTATATGTCTGTAGCTCATGAGGTCTTTACCTTGTATTTGTATACAAGTAGATAAGCAGTGCTAGTCTTACCCTAGTTTACTTATCCCATTTTCAGTGTCTCTAGACTAGGAACATAAAATTAGGAATAAACATCCGGTATCCTTGAATCCTCATGATCGTGATCTCATCACAGATACTCAAGAGATACCTATTCTATTACAAGGAGTTTATCTAGTTACTTATATAATATATTAAAAATGATATCGAGACAAAATATGAAACATGATAAATAGTGCTTATGATTTATTTGTGACAATACAAAAAGTACATGTATGTCCTAATCTAATCAAAATATTGTCTCTAGGACATCCATATACTAACAAGCTCTCACTTGTCCTAGAGTCAATCAGACCTAAGACGTATACCCAAAGTCTCATAATGACTATCATGTTTTCTCTGAGAAACAGTCTTTGTCAGAGAATCGGCTAGGTTATCATCGGTGGGAAAATAATCCATCTTTACATCCATCCTATCAATGATTTCTCTAATAAGGTGATATCTGCGGAGCACGTGCTTAGATCTTTGATGAGACCTAGGTTCCTTTGACTGCGCAATGGCTCCTGTGTTGTCACAAAGCAACTGTATGGGCTCATCCACACTTGAAACCACCTGTAGTTCATATATGAAATTCTTGATCCACACGGCCTCCTTAGCAGCTTCTGAAGCAGTTATGTATTCAGCTTCTGTCGTTGAATCTGCTGTAGTCTCTTGCTTGGAACTCTTCCAAGACACTGCCCCACCATTTAAGGTGAATACGAACCCTGACTGTGACTTGCAGTCATCTTTGTCACTCTGGAAGATGGCATCAGTGAATCCTTTCACTAAAAGCTCATCCACCCTACCATAGACCAGAAACGCATCCTTAGTTCTTCTTAAGTACTTAAGGATGGTCTTAACTGTTGTCCAGTGACCCTCACCAGGGTCAGACTGGTATCTGCTCGTAATGCTCAAAGCATAAGAGACATCTGGTCTCGTAGATATCATGGCATACATGATGGATCCAATAGCCGAAGCGTATGGAATTCCACTCATGCGATCCTTCTCAGGCTGTGGCTTAGGACACATAGCCTTGGAAAGATGTACCCCATGACTGTCGGGAAGAAAACCCCTTTTCGATCCTTCCATGCTAAACCTTTTTAGCATCTTGTCAATGTACGTGGATTGAGATAAACCCAGCAACCTCTTGGATCTATCTCTATAGATCTTTATACCAAGTATAAAGGCCGTTTCTCCCAAATCCTTCATGGTGAAGCTTTCTGAAAGTCAGTCTTTAGTTGTTTGTAATGAGGGGATGTCATTTCCTATTAGTAATATGTCGTGTACATAAAGTACCAGGAAAACGACATTACTCCCACTAACATTCTTGTAAACACAAGGTTCATCCTCGTTCTTGATGAAACCGTTACTCCTAACGACTTCATCAAAACGAATATTCCAACTCCGTGATGCTTTCTTTAGCCCATATATCGACCTTTGCAGTTTACATACTATATGCTCTTGGCCTTTGGTTTCAAAACCTTCAGGTTGTGTCATGTACACTTCCTCCTTCAAGAATCCATTCAAGAAGGCAGTCTTGACATCCATTTGCCAAATCTCATAGTCATGATATGCTGCTATGGCAAGCATGATCCTAATAGATTTGATCATTGCAACTGGTGAGAAAGTCTCATCATAGTCAACTCCTTGTCTTTGATGATATCCTTTCGCAACCAACCTAGCTTTGTAGGTTTGAACGTTGCCATTTGCATCAATTTTCTCTTAAAGACCCACTTATTACCGATAGGAACCATTCCTTGTGGTTTTGGAACCAAGGTCCATACCTTGTTTTGATACATCGAATCTATTTCAGATTTCATGGCTTCAAGCCATTTAGAAGAGTCAACATCCTTGACTGCCTCCTAATAGTTACTCGGTTCATCATCCTCTACGGTTTGTTGATTCTCAATCACAAACCCATACCTCTCAGGTGGATGGATGACCCTAGTAGACCTACGGAGTTGTGTGTTTACTTCTCCATTGGAGAACGTCGCCTGCGGAGCAGACTCGGGTTCCTTAATCTGTTCATGTGGTCCTTGAACTTCTTCAAGATCAACCTTACTCCCACTGGCTCTTTGAGAGATCAAATCTTTCTCAAGGAACTCAGCATTCTTGGACACAAACACTTTGTGTTCATCCATGGAGTAAAAGTAGTATCCCTTAGTACCTTTGGGATACCCCACAAAGACATTTAGTACTCTTAGCACTAAGCTTGTCTGATGCCAACGCTTTGAGGTAAGCCGGCGATCCCCATACCCTGAGGTAACTCAGGTTGGGTCTCTTACCATTCCATATCTCATATGGTGTGGTCTGAACAGATTTAGACGGTACCATATTTAGAAGGTATGCCGCTGTGTCTAGGGCATATCCCCAAAACGATTTTGGAAGTTGAGTCTCATTCATCATAGACCTGACCATGTCTAACAAGGTTCTGTTTCTCCTTTCGGAGACACCATTTTGGTGTGGTGTGTAAGGTGAAGTAAACTGCGAGAGAATTCCATTTTCTCTCAGATAATCCTGAAACTCATGGCTCAGATATTCACCACCACGATCTGATCGCAATGTCTTAATCATCTTGCCACGTTATTTCTCTAGTTCATTCCTATACTCTTTGAACTTTTCAAAGGTTTCGAATTTATATCTCATCAGGTACACATACCCAAATCTTGATTTATCATCAGTAAAGGTAATGAAATAGGAGTATCCTCCTCTAGCCTCTATAGACAATGGGCCACAAACATCAGAGTGAATGAGTTCTAATAACTCACTAGCCCTATGACTTTCAAGCCCTTTTGGCTTGTGACGAGTCATTTTTCCAGCTAGACAAGATTCACATTGTCCATAGGATTCAAAATCCATGGAATCTAGGTATCCATTTGCATGTATTCTAGACAATCTTGTTTCGTTTATGTGCCCTAGTCTACAGTGCCAAAGATAAGATTGATTATTTGTCCTAGGTCGTTTCACATTTACACTGAGCACATCAGTTCCCATTTCCAAAACATATAAGCCATTTATTAAAGAAGCAGTACCAAAAATAATATCATTCAAAATGATAGAAAATGTACCATCCCTAATAGTAAAAGCAAAACCTTCTTGTTCTAAACAAGAAATAGAAATAATGTTTCTAGAAATGCTAGGAACATAAAGACAATTATTCAAATGCAATAAAAGGCCCGTAGGCAAAATGAGGTCGGTATATCCAACAGCATGAGTAGCAACTCTTGCTCCATTACCAACGCGGAGGTCCACCTCGTTCTTCTCCAATCTCCTGGGGCTCCTAAGCACCTGCAACATATTGCAGATATGAGAACCACAACCGGTATCCAATACCCACGAAGTCGGATTAGCACAAGAATAATTTATCTCAATCATGTAAATACCTGAGGTAGAAGCATCACATGCTTCTTGTCCTTCACACTCTTCAAGTAGTTTGGACAATTCCTCTTCCAATGGCCATTCTTGCAACAGTGAAAGCACACAACATCGCTTTTATCCTTGGGTGCACTTTTACCCTTCTTTTTGCCTTTCTTCTTCTTGGGTTTTCCTTTGGGCTTACGGGAGTCACCTTTAGCAGGCTCCTTGTCCTTACCCTTGGCCTTATTAGGCCCACCAATCAGAAGAGCTTGTGTCTTAACCTTTTTGATAGACACTTCAGCAGTTGTTACCATACTTAACAACTCAGGCAAGCTCACAAGCATCCCATGCATGTTGTAATTCATAATGAATCGACTGAAGAAAGGTGGAAGTGAGGTGATGACTAAGTCATTACTTAGCTCAGCATCCATCACGAAGCCTAGATTTCCTAGCTTCTCAATGAGCCCGATCATCTTAAGAACATGATTGCTCACAGTCATGCTCTCAGACATCCTGCATTAGAACAATTCTCTAGAGGCCTCATACCTCTCATGCCTTCCTTTAATATCATACAACTCCTTGAG